>NC_084663.1:160813800-161143800 GCF_028389875.1 Rhea pennata
AAAATCAGAAATACAAATCTACAGGAGAAGAGGGAGTTAGGTGAAGAAAAAGAAAAAGAGAATGATGGAAGAGACAAAAACATGGCAACAGCGACAAAAACACTTTAATCTCTGAAGGCATGGCCTGTTATATTTTATTCTCTGTAGAGAAGAAAGAATTAGAGTTCTACGTGGGCATTTTCAACTGAGAGGCATGGAAATAGTGGATTGGAAACAGATATTGATGGCTCTAAATAATCACTTTTCTAGTAAGGGAATAGAAAGTTCATCCTATAATGCACTCAGTAAACTGCTTACCTAAAGTCATCAACAGTACAAAAGCTTAAGTTTGTGAAGAACCTCATTATGTAGTTACTAGTTGAGAAAGAAATCTTCTATCCAATGGTTATACAGAAAAGCAAAAGCTCGATACTGTTTTTATCGTTCCACCTTTTTCTGAAGGTCTTCATCCCAGCAACATCTGAGCATATAGATCCCAGCTGGTCCTTTAAAATATCCACAGAACATGCTATAGTTTGTTTCATTTATTCTTAAAGGATATTATGATTTTGGATCATAGCAAGTTGTTTCAGACTGGAACTTAACCTCTTCTACATGTTTTCTTCACTTTCCACTGGCTACATATGAACTATATTAGCATTTGGAGAGTACAATGGAAGGAAAAGTAGTAAAATAAAAATGAATGGTGATTCTTTTTCTTTGATTATATCAAATGGCAAACATTGCAAATTGGGGTAGACGAGGAACCCTGTTATTCCATTTTTTGGATGAGATTAACTGCTAAGTAGTACTAAAGCTTGTACAATGATCTAAAAAACTACTATCAGACAAAAGGGATAATAAACTGCTTTGGACAGAAATACAAACAATAGTGAATAATGAGTATCTAGAGATCTGTGATTCTGACAAAGGTTTTTCTTTGGGCTGATGCGTTAAATGTCCATATACTTTCTCAAAATACTGCAATACTCATCACGATTTACTTACTTTATAAAATACCTCAGAGTAGCACAAAAGTAGAATTAGACCAGGTGCACAACAATCAGACATATAACATTTAAAAAATCAAGTAAGCCAGAAAGAGTGGGAGACAGTGGGAGCAGATGATTGACATATTTATTTTGAAAGCAGCCAGAAGGCCTCAACCTTCTTCAGTCACAACTATCTAAAATAAGTCATGATAGGCCTGGAATCAGCTAGTATGGGTTATAACACTGGCAGCAGGTTCTCAGCTGCTAGAGTAAGAGTAATTCTTTTACTCTAACCAACTTCTGTCTCAGGACTGTCACCATGGTTTGCTTTCTCTGTCCATGGTTAGATAAACTTGAGCCTTCCTAAAAACATGGGCTAAGTTTATATATGTGATGTCCAAATTAATACACAGAAAAATCCTCAGGTTTTACCCCTGTTGGCCCAAGCTCCATGGACACAAAAAAATAAGTCTGACATGAAGTGAGTTGCTATGAGGTCTAAGGAACATGGACATAATCATTTTGGTGGAGCTGAAAGACAAATATGACTCCTCTTGCTAGTATAGCAGAGTCTTTGGAAGAAGTAGATGGCAACTCTGAACTGAAATTGGATGTTCCTTCTTAATAATTTTCTCTAAGATGAAAATATCTGAATATTGGGATTCAAATTTAGGTTTTAATATAAATGCTCAAGAAATAAATGCTAAGATTGATTGAAGAATTTTAACTTATCAGTGGGAAGTAAATTTACAGAGGAATATTTAAAAAAAATTAAATGGCAAGGAAAATAAACCTCAACAAAATATTATCAAAGTATGGTCAAGGATGGAGAAAGGAAGGATTTTCCAGAATCTAATGTGCATCAGTGCAACTAAATAAGACTCAACAAGATGGGAATTCTGCTGATGTAATTCTAACATTACCCTGAAAATTTCAGGGGCAAAGTAAATTTCCTGTCTGGCAGCAGGTGTAAGGACAAGGTACAGTTTGGTCAATCTGATACCTTCAGAATCTCAGGGTGAGGAAAGCGTTTACTGGTAAACAATATAGAGTGAGTGTGTTGGGCTGACCCTCGAAAGGAATGAAGGTACCTAGGAATGAGCACAAAAATAACTGCATAGGATGGGAGTGGAGAAAGGTGTTGGATAGGAAAATAAATTAAGAACAAACAGGCAGCTCTGGAAGTGACACAGGAAAAGCAGCAATCAATGGTTTTATGTGAGCAGAGAAAAAAAGTTGGGGACTGTGACAGGTAGATGAAATGCAGGAATCAAGTGGCAAAGAAGATAGATAGCTTTCAAGGAAGTACTTTAACTGTGATACAGTGATTTTGCCTTGAGAATGGAAGATCAGGAGGGGGAAAAAAGAGTAGGAGACTGGGAAGAAATGGGAAGAGGGGGACTTGCACAAAACAATGAGACACCTAGAGGTACAGAGAGACTAACAGGGCCAAAGTTATTACTTTCCCTAAACTTAGAAGGCTGTTGATGGGGGTTTTGGTTGTTGTTTTGTGCTGCCCAAGAGGAAAGTATAAAAATGCAAACCCATTTAATGATGTAGATCTATCCTGAAATTGTGATGGCTTACTTTTGTTGATTAGCATTTTAATGCGTCATATGAAAATATAATGTGTGTCTGTAATCTGTGCACAAATGCTTGAGGAAATGAAAGACTGACTAACAACTATTGCCTAATTTCAGCATGGAGAAGTCATTGCCCAATTCAGAAGTCAAAAACATGCAAATAGAGATGCCTTCGTCCTACTAGATAAATGTTCGATTTGTTCTATTACCATTTCAAACATAAAGGAACACAGGCAATAGTATTTCTGATTTGGATCTTTAACCTTCATTCCAGTAATTTCTTTACTGGATAAAATGAAGCCTAGAGCAAAAGCAGTCTAAGTGAAAACAAGGATATTCACCTAATTCTGTGATTAGGTAAGAGTCTTCACATAATAAATCTGGCAATATTTTCCCTTAAGTTATTATTTTCAGAACAAACAAAAGGTCTGTTTCACAAGTCTTCAATTCTTAATTTATTGAACATAGCCATTCTCAAATCCTGAGTTCCTTTAGAACAATAGATAGTGAAGCTGGGAAGATTTTTTCCATTTTTTTCAATAAGAAAATGCCAATATATTGAAAACAGATATTTCTCATGTTTCCCATATTTCTCAGAGATGTCTGGATTCTGATCACAGAGCCAGGACCCCCAATTAAGCTTGCCTCAGGACAATGTCCAAAAAAATAAAAACATCCTGATGAAAAAAGAACTCTTGTAATAATCTTTTTTTTTTCCAGAATATTTGGTTTGCATTCTTTATTAGAGCAAAAATGAATTTTGAAATCAGTTTGCCATACAGGTGGCAAAGGCATTTTTAAAATGACTTTTCTTGCACAATGAATAGTGTGAAGAGAATATAAAGTATCAAGTAAGGGTACAGATGGTTGGGTAAATAGAGAATTTAAGACAAGGAGTGGTGGAGCACGCTCCTCTAACATCAGGAGAGAGTCCTATTCAAGGACAAAGCAAAACAAAATGTACAGTTTAGCTCAATGGTGTTAGGTGTAACATTTAATAGCTGGCAAGCTGCCTGTATTTGATGCACTTGTTCAAATAGGGAAAAGCTGGCTGGATGAATGGAGGGCATTTAAGGACACAAAGTCTAGCTCCTCACAGCATTTATTATCACAAGATCTTATCAACTGCAGAATGTGGGAAAAAGTTCTTCATAAGTTGTTGCTTTATACAAACAATTCTAGGTGGAGGTTTTTATTATAATTAATGGCAACTAAAATTATAAAATAATTTAAACTCCTGTGTCAAGCTCAAGTACTAGCTTCAACATTTACTAGCATAAAAACCTCTGTCCTGCAAAAACTTTCACTCACATGATTTCTTTTCTGACACAGGTAATCTTACACTATCCAGGACTTTATTAAGAGAGCATTTTAGTGGCTAGCTTTGTGTGCACACTTTCTGAAGTCAAAGATGCAGAAGTGAAATACCTTTTTTTTTTTCTCTTACCTGGATATGATGTCATGGCTGATCAGAAACCCCCAGATCTGTATCCCCAGACTCTGCAGAATCCTGAAGCCCTCATGCGGTAAAGCCTGGCCTTCAACAGATTGGTGCCAAGAAAGCCCACCATTTTAGAGCAGAAAGACGGTAGATTCTTGATTTTGCTTGGTATGTTTTAGGGCTGATACTACCTTTCTTTCTCACTCAAGCCACTGGGGATTCTTTTCTTTAAAAAATGGAAGATGGTGTATTTCTCTGGAAATGGTTCCTCATACAAATTTATTTGTGTATGTTTGAAAAGGAGAGCTAGTTTTTAAAATGTATATATCATTCTGCTGAAAAGACTCTTTCTTTGTCAGTAACACATGTCATCACACATTTTAGGTAGGAATGGTATTATGGTTATTAAAAGATATCTCAAGAGAATAGGTCTAAATATATAACCAGGTTCCTAATGAAGGATGTTCTCCTTTTCAGAGCTGCAGAGCACTTGCTTCCATCTGGGCGAATTAGTCGTAGAGAGTACGCTACCCGTCACCCAGGTATGAAAAACGTGTTCTTAGAAAGTGTATCCTCAAGTATCTGGTGCTGCCCTAAACAATGTCACAGGTCTCCTGTGAGTCAGCAGCGGCAGCTGGTTTTATTTTAGGGTGAGGAGCCAGCCCCTAAGGACCATGAGATGAGAACGCGAGGTGCAACTGCAGCTGCGGCACGTGCCGAGCTCCTCTCGCTGCATCACCAAATGTGTTCAAAGGACAAGAAAAATGTTGGTTTGCCCAGGTAGCCCTGTTTTGTGTTTTTTTTTTTTTGTTGTTGTTGTTGTTTTTTCCTTCCCCCCCCCCCCCCAAGAGGAATGCCTGCTCTCTGCTACTTGATAGCAGAAGCTGGCAGCTCTATGGCAACGGGGCTGCAGCAAGGGCGGAGGGGAAATGTCGCGTAGCAACTGCGAAGCTTTCCACAGGCAAGGGGGGGGTTTAAAGCACAGCAGTTAAATAAATAAATAAAGACATCAACCAATCCTCCCCCCCTGCTGCCTTCCCCAGTTTCTAAGATCGGGAGGGGATGGCATGATTAAAATACAGATCGCAAGAGCTGAAAGATTGAGAAGGAAAAACACAAAAAAGGCATGACAACAAGAAAAGGAGGAAACAGCTTAGGAAAAAGTAGAGACGTTTTACACTGATCACCGAGATGTGAGCTGCTTGCTCGTTAATAGAAATTATGGCCATAAACCAGCAAAGACTGTTGCACATCAGATCCAAATACTGTTATGCAAAGCAGAGCGCCGTCGTCTTAATCCGCCCCCCACTCTCCCTGGCCCCTGAGCCTTGGCATGGGGTCGAGAGCTGTGGTGGCCGTCACAGCCGGGGCCCCACATGGCCACTGCACGCTGCCTCCGCAGTTGATCCCCACCGTGGGGACCGGGGCTCCCGGCTCTCTGGGAAGGTGAGGGAGCTGCTCCTTCTCCCTGTTATTTATGTCCTTCCTCCCAGCTGAGAAGGACTCTACAGGCAAAAGAAGAATAATCTGAAAGGCATCCGATACACCAGATTTTTAAGTGATATTTTTCCAAAGATGTTTTTTCCAGTGCTCCAGGCCACCCTCACACTTCGTTAATAATGCAGTAAAATCCCAGCGACGTTACATTCAGCACTTCAGCGGGAACCCAGCCAGTCAGGCACCTCTTTTTCAGTTCTCCATCCTCAGCCGGCTCTAAGCACGGTCTCAAACAGACATCTTTCACTGCAGGCTTGGAAAGTTGCCCAGTTTGAGCTATTTTGGACTAACAAAGGGACAATTTCATCCAAAGACACAGAACCCCCACAGCGCTGCTGCCCTCCCCCTTGTCCGTCCTAATGGGGGTTGGGTGTTTCTGCTGGCCGTGGCACGGGCAGGAAAACATGAAAGGAGAGCCCAAGTTGGGCTAACCTTCCCTTTCAAAGTCTACCCAGAGACCAGCAGGGAGCTAACATGGATCTCCAAGTGTGAGGAACTGCGGGCTCCTAGCGGAGCGCCCCATCCTGCAGCTGAGCTGTTGTGTCCTGCCCATGCTGAAGGGCTTGATTTTGTTTTTTAAGGCAGAGGGGTCAGGTTATTATTGGCAAAGACTGATCTGGCAAAATGAAAATAGACACTGGGAATGTGTCACTCTACTCAAGTATCAATATAATCACCACCGTGGCTGGCCACCACTGGCCACAGCTGCTTGCCGTTCCCTTGCTGCCCACCTGCCCACGGGCTCCCTCCACAGCCAGTGGCGGAGAAGGAGCCAGCGCTGGGCTGCAGCCTTGCCACCTCCCAGGCCTCAGGGCTCCTGGCTGAAGCAGTGTTTTTAGGGCTTATAACGTTACAGGGTTTTGTATTCACGTTTACCAGAGCCATTGTTTCCCCAATAGATAATGCTGACTAAATTGATACTTTACAAAGACACAAAGGAGTCAGCTTGTGACTGATACACAATACTGGTTAACAAGACACATACAATGGTGGTATTAGTGGGAGGAAAGAACAGCTCAACTTTTTGTCAGTCATAGGTTCATTAGAAAGTAAAGAGTTGTTAGTAGGCAGAAAGGCTCTTTAGATACATAAAAATGATACCAGTTCTAAAACAAATTAATCTCGCTTTAATGCTAGTGCAACTAATTCAGACTGTCGTCCCTCAAGTGCCATTTTTAATAGAATTCTGAAACTGGTACATTAAGAGAACAGCCTCTATGAAAATTCCTTTTCTCTTTGTTGAAAATGCACTCAAAATGTCTTACTTACATACATTTTGGCCACAGATTGATCCTGTCAACCTGAAGCATTCCTGAGGAATGTGACACATTATTGTAATGCTAACACCCAATAAAGGCTTTTGGAAGTATATGAAAAAAAAATGTGAAAAGTACATATTTTTTTTCTTTTTCTTCTGTTCTAACGTTCAAGGAGGTATTATGGTCATGAGAATTGAGAAGGAGGTATTTAAAATGCCTTAAGTCCTCCAGCCACATAGATTAACATATGTAAAACAAACAAATAAAACAAAGGGGATACAAAAATAGTGAGTAAGCATTCGAGGTGCAGCCCAGATTTAACCTTACTTTAAATGAAAATGATTGTGGCTAGTTGTTGCAGCAAAGTCTGCAAATTTTCTTCCAAAAAAGTTCAATGATTCTTGGATTTTAAAAGTCTGAGAGATACAGTAGTGGAGCTAGTATGCCCTAATAGCTAGGTGTTCGTTTGATCTGTCTCCTTTTTTAGACAGCTTTGTGCTCACCTGATGAGCTGACGGGGCCTCTGGCGCAGACTGAGAGGTCTGCTCTTTTATTGCTCTACAGTGATTTCGGCTGACACGTTCTACAAACCTTATTGCCTATTGCCGTTGTGTTTGCCTTGAAGCAGAACGGCAAAATCTAACCAGTCTCACTCCCATGATCTTATATCTCAAATGGCCTGAGATTTTAACAGCACTGCCCGTGGAATAAGGTGCTTTACTTGATACAGGATGTAAGAATACTGATACACCTGTAAATAAGTAGATGCACTCATCTCTCTACACTCTCATTCACTTATACCGCTTGAAAAAAATCCCAAAGATGTAAAATTCAAGACATTAAAAATATCAATATTAGTAAGACATACAAGACATAAGACATACAAATATCATGAAACTCTTAGACACTATCATTTACTGAGTTGATGGCTGCCACTGATAACAAAGGGTTGTGAGGCAATGGGTTAGTTTTATTTTGCTTTGGATGCCATTATTGCAATAAATAATGTATGTGTTCGTGAGGACAGGGAAATGAATTAATTTTTCATTAAATGACAGCTTGGGGGAAAAAGATTGTAGCAAGATCTAGTTTTAAAACAATTCTTATGGTTTGCTTTTTATATTCTACATACCACTAAAGCACAAATGAAAACAAAAATATGCAAAAGTAGCACATTCTTTGCAACCAAAGACTGACATAAGAGATGGAAAAAGTAAGCTAAGATTGCATAGATTGTCTGTTTTCTGACCATTACTAAATTTTGAGTATTCCACCTTGAAATTTTAATGGTCTTTAACGAAGTTTTTTGCACTCAAAAACCCCTGACCATTCAGTGCTTCTATATGCAGGGACACTGTATTATTATCAATATCATCCTTGGAAAAGCCTGTAAAGACAACTGTGTTGCCCTAGTACCATCTAGTGGAGAGATTGCATGGGAGAGATTTAAATAAATATGCCAGACTGCAGGTAGTTGGGTCCTACCCTGCCTGAGCATCCTGACTGCTCTCAGGTCTCCTCACCTACTTCCGTCTGTACCTTCTCTACTGCTGCCATCACATCCACTGCTGAGTGCTCACTCTGCCAGTGAATGCAAAATTTGCAGAAAGAGGAGATTACGTGAGGTGGAAGTCAAGCCCCAAAAGGGAGAGGCGGATGTCTAGGGAAAGAACATCCAAGCCAGATAAATAGTTTTCTTCAAATTGCGTGCGGACTTGTTCAAGGTTTGCCCTCTTCAATTCCTACAGAGATTAATAAACTGCAAATGATTAAAATGGCTTTTAATAATAAAGACCATCAAGCTTAAGATGTATTTTCAGTTTTTACTCCATTTTCTGAAGAAATTTACAGACAAACCATATGTCAATGGTACCACCTGTTTCTTGTTTGACAGCAACCATCTGGGTAAAGCACAGAAAGCCATTGCAGTCCGCAAGGCAGGACAGAGAACTGTAACTTAAATGTCCAATGTTAGCCACAATGTGAAGAATTGGATGCAGCCAAAGGGATGGATTTATAAAACGGAAAGCACGCCTATAGCTGTAAGCCTCACGTTATGAGAAATACTGATTTGAATTGTCTCCTATTGGTCTTGTGTCCTACTAAAACATGTCTCCTGTTCATCCTGTTTCTGTTCAGAGTGACCACTAGGCTACAGATAAAGCTTTTTTTTCCAGAGGTTAAACCAATTTATAGGTGCAGCAAGCAAAGTGAAGGCAGCAGAAAGCTGACAGACACACCCTGGACAGCAGTGAAGTAAATAGTCTATGGTATACAATTTAAACTCAGCTGACTTCTGGCCACTGACTGGAATCCCCTGATCTTCTTCCTCAAAGTCCCCTCAGTCTCTCTGTCACTACTTTCACCTCCTTACTTCCTTCTACTTGTCTCTCAGTTTCTTTAGTCCTCACTTTGTTCCCATTAATTAAAAAGAAAATTACTGAAACACCAAAAAGAGAAAGAGCACTAGGACAATTAAGGCTGTATCTCATTGTAGCAGGGGAATGCCCTGCATAACAAAGAAAAAAAATTGAATAGAGAGATTAGGGCAGAAAGGCAAGAATAAGGAAAGCATTAGAAATTGAAGCGTATAATTTGCTTTTGGAAGGTGGCATACTGAGCCAGGGAGAACAAAAAAGCCATGATTTTCAGTGCTGCTTGACTGGCTGGCAGTCCTCCCGTCTTCAGACCGAGTGCTAATTTTTAAACTATGCAAAATATCTCCTGGGGCTACGGAGCTTATCTAGAAATGAGACCCAGGGGAGGAAGGGCAAGCTTTAATGATGGGCAATAAGCACAAGAGAAGAAGGGCCTCAAGGTAGCAGTCAAACAAGCAAACAGCCTTTTATTTGCACTTTATGAGACCTTTATAATAGAAATGACCACATGGCACTGATCAGGAAAAGAATTATCAGCAACAAGATGAGGAGGGAATTACTATCAGACAACAAGGTAGTAGTGTTTACTACAGTCTTAGGCTATAACTGAAACATGTGAATAATGATTAGTATGATGGATCCAAGACATTTTGAAATCAAACTTACTTAATTATCAAGTGTTTTCATGATGAGATGGACTAGAAGATTTTTGTTGTTTAATTCTCCCAATGGTTGGTCTGTCTCAGCCTCATTCCAAGGCTGTCCCTGGCATAGACAGATCCAGGAACTTTATGATGGACAGCTGTGGAATAAGAAAAACAGAGAGGAGATCATCATAAAGAAAGCAAACTTAAAATTTTAAAAATTATAATCCTTCTGCTGGAGTACATTGTAGTTAAAAATAGAGAAATTAACTTAGAGATTCCCCCTGGTAACTTGAAGTAGTTCTGACGTGAGCTGTCACGCTGTGGATAAAAATTTCTTCCCCAGTCACAAGCGCTGAGTCTAAGCATCCAAAAGGAAAAGGAGAAGGGAGGGGGAGAGGAAGAACAACAAAATACGTTTAGGAAAGGTTAAGTAAATTAAACACATTATGGAGAACTCCTGCCCTTCCACAGGATGTTGGGATAACCTTCACTTTCATTCTCCTTCAAGACTTGCAGCAGTTAACCAAACAGCTGTTAAGGCAAGTTGGCTATTTCCTTTTTCCCCTCTTCCCCCTTTTCCCCCAACACATTCTGTTTATTGCCCAAGATAAGAAACAAAACTTGACAAAATCTGGTAACTACTACCTCCTCTCTTTTCAATATCTGACTTTGAGAGTCTGCCACCTGTCTCAGTTGAAGTGATCGCAGCTGTGATGATGGATGGGAAGGCCCTCTTTGAGGTCTTTTGGGTAGGCTACTGTTCTCCACAGCTTCAGCCCCAATAGTCTCTGCTCAGCTAATTACTTTTAAACTGTCTCCATTGACTCAGCTCACTTCACCCCACACACTCAAAACTGAACTGAGTTGTGCACTCTTTAGAGGAGAATGGGGTGTAGTGAGCGCCAGGCACAGCGTCAGCCATCAGAGACAATCTTACCAGAAGTCCCATTCTTCTCTCTCTTCTCCATCAGTATCAAGGGCAAGCATACATGCATCAGCTGGCTCCAGGATGGAGGACCTTCAGGGACAAGCCCAATTCAAACATCCCCAGTACTCTCTCAGCAGTGCATGGAGATGCACAATACCTGGCATGATTATCCAGATCAAATTCTTGCTGCACATATATTGCACACTTAAATTTTGTGACTTTATATGAATAGCTTCAGCTAGGCTGATGCCTCTGCATGACCAAAGACCTACTTAGAGAAAAACTCTAGACAGGATGGCATACCAGCTACTAAGAGCTTGAGACTAGAGGAAATGACAAGGCCATGGTTTCACTAAACAGTCCAGCTCTGAAATTTCCTGAGCTTAGTCTGCAAGAGAAGGGGAGGAAGATATTCAAGTAACCACAGGCAGAAGAAGAGAGGTAGACACAGGCACAGACAGGAAGAGAGGTAAAGAGCAGGAAGAGCCCATCTGTCTTTACCATCTGGTGAGTCCCATGGCACTTCCTGCTGTGTCTTTGTAGGCTGCACTGCCAATGAAAGGGGAGCGTTATGCTATTTCCAGTGCCTTGCTGGAAAAAGGACATTTAAGATCAATAATGGAGTGTTGGCGTGGCTTGCTAAGTGACTGCTGGTATATGCCGTGTTACTCATTGGCAAGATCTGGGAATGCTACCGAGGATCATTCACTGGGAATTGCCTTTATTGGCCTGGAACTGCCTGCAGTCTCCTGCATGAGAAGTTTACCTTCCTGTCCTACTGTGAATGACTGCATGTGGTAGGCGGAAAATGTGATGTTCCTGCAGGAGCCTGAAATCCCAGGAAGCCCTGGTTAAAAGATTTCTTCCCAGTCTTGGTGTGTTCTCTGCCTCTGTGCCTGTGTCCCGAGAAGGAAGCACTTCCTTTCTTGTCCCAGAGGGCATACAAGAGTCTCCCTCTTCATACCAGTTTCTTTAGGATCCTGTTCTGCGATTGCCAACCTTTGGCCAGAAAAGCATATGAGAGGTTTTCCATGCTTGAAAGGGCCATGCTTGAAAGTGAAAGATTGTATGTCATCCAATATCTGTCTCTTTCCTGACAGTGTATTCTTCTTAGCCTAGCCCATGTGGTTGGTACTCTCAGCTAATTATTCCTAAACATTCAAAGCACTCAGCTTCTGGACCATACTGGCTTCTGGGCTGATTGCTCCCTGTGTTGTTTTATACTAAGTCAGTGGTAGAAATGTGGGCAAAGCTTTGCCCCTCCTATAGCCCTCCTTGGACACCAAAATAGAGAGTAAGCTTCAGGTTGAACTGTGGACAGTTGTGCAGCATAGTAAGCTGCACTGTAACTGCAGTTCCGGTCAACAGGACAGCTCTGCTGAGCTACTGCTGACGACTGGCTCCTGGCTCTTACCAATGCCCTGGCTCAGTTCTGCAGCACAGTTCACTCCAGGACACTGCAAATGAGACTAGACCAAGTCTGATTCCTTCTATCATAAACAGTCTTCCAGCTTATCCCAGTAAGTTTTACACCTTCAAATACACTCTAGATATCCCCAAATTCATGATGTAAAGTCACCACTTCAGCGACTGCAACACAGGTCTTACATGAGACATCTTGAACTAGCAAAAAACACATAAAAATAAATGTATTCCATAGAACCACATGGGAACTGCGTGTGATGAGAAAAGTCTCAAGGAAAAGAATAATGAGGCATAGGTGCGGCTCGTCCTTGCCACTTGATCTCAGCACTTAAGATCACTCTGGCTCTCTTTTATTTAGTCATATAGCCTCATGGTGTAGATAGCCTTTTTCAGCCCTATCACATGTAGAGTTTTTATTATTATTATGTAATCTTATATAATATATCTAAAGCCTAGGAAATCATTATCAAATTCAGTTATCTTCCATAGGTACACTTCAAACTACGTGAAATGAAAAGTTATGTATTTCTGAAGAATAATTTCATGTTGGTTTAGATCCATATCCTGCATCAATGAATATATTCTAACCAAAGATCACATGTGCAGAGGTGTGGTTATTCCTTCTTTCAATGTCTTTTATATTTGAGGAGATTGTAGTTTTTTTTTTTTAACAAGAAAAGGTATAACACGGTGTATGTACAGTTATGATCATTAGGAGCTACCAGAAATATCAGATTTGCTACACATTTCAAGAGATCTTCAAATGAAATAGCAGATTTGACATCATGGGCCAAACTATGTTCTCTGTATGCTTTAGCAGCCCCAATAAATTCCATGAAATTAATTCAGAGGAACAGAGTAATAAGGATTTGGCCACACACCTATTTATCTTAAGGAAGAGTTAAAAGAATTAATGATGCTTAGGGAAGATGTCAGATTGATTGCATGTAAAACCCATAGCCAACAGTAAAAATCTACTCGGTTAAATGGATGCCATCTGTGTACTCTGGCATTTGGTAACATAAACAGCTTTTGATATATTTGGATTCAGAAACAAAATTAAAAACTGTAAAGCTTCCAGAAATCACAAAGAGAAAAAAGGGGTATGAATCCACACATTTCAGCAATTCATGTTTCACATTTGTAATTCAAACTTTGTCCTATGACATTATGACAGAAGAGTGACTACAGTTACAGCAGCCAGAAAATTTCTTTGTCATTGACAAAGATGAAAGAGAGAAACAAGAGGAAATAGCTGCAAGAGGCCCAGTGCTAGAAAATACGCTGACAGACAGCCATGAATGTGGATCCAACCTACTATGGATTTGTCTATGTCTGGGTCATCTCTAGTATGAACGTACAGTAGCACTGTGACATAAAAAAACATTTCTTCCATCATACTTGTTTGTGTTTGAAGTATGAACTTGTAAAAGGTTGATTCATCAATAAACAAAGAAAAGTTTGTCTGGTCTGTGCTATGGGAACATTAGTCAAACTTACATGCCAGCTTAAATCTATGTGCTTACCTTACCTGAGATGATAGGTTAAATTGACTTGCCTTAAGTCTTCTAAAATTCATTTTGCTAAACGAAAACATGGAAAAACTCCATTTTGAGGCAGAATTGTTTGGGGAAAAAAAAAAAAGAACCAATTATATAGAGTAATCACTTTTGGAAGGAAGATTATATTGGAAGATGATACTATTTATAGCATTAGCTAATGCAAAATGGTATTCCAAATGCTGCTGAAGTGCAATCGGTTTTCAGAGGAAGACTTGTAACTATTTATACAAAACTACCAACAATATGCAATAGTTTTATTCTTGGCAGAGAGCCAAGGAAATGCCACCAGTATTTGAAACTGTAGGAGTAATGTGCCTGTTGCCAATCTCAACTGTATTGAATCCAGGACCCTGAAGTTAATATAGCTACTACTGTGGGAAAAACCCAGGCTTTGAAATAACGAGAAGTCAGGAATTTGGATTTCCTTGTTCTCCAACAGATTGCTCTCCAAGAGCACTATACCTTTTCTAAAATGCACATAAGGGGACCAAAAAGTGGTAGTGCCTAAAACCTGCCTACATCTCGGTCCTGTCTGAAGCATTAGGCATTTCCTTGGAGGTGGCACTGGTTTCAGGGGTGATGCATAGTGGCAAACCCAGCCGTAATTGAATGAGAGCTACCAAGTGCAATCCTCAGCAGGTCTGATGAAAGCAGGCACATGCCACATCAGCAGATGTTAATGGGGAAGGGGCACTGACTTCTCAGCTCTTCCCATCTCCCCAGTCTTCTGGGAATGTGGGTAACTGGCCATAAATTACCAATCAGTGTCTAAACAACACTGCCTTTTGAAACAATTTCATAGAGTTACTTAATACTTGACAATACCAATCTCCATAACATGTATCAGGTAATTCTTGTTTTTATTCTGAGTGGTAGAAGAAAAGAAAAAAAAAAACTGCTGGGTTTCAGCAGCTGGGTATACCAGTTTAGGTAGTCATCTGATCATGAAGAGCCAGCCCTTTTTAGCCCAGAGACCCAGTTTTGAAATGGTCTCCGTGGCACTCTGTTTTCTCTGGGTCGAATCACCAGGTCATCTCTTGGTAGCCAGGGTCCAGGAGAAGGTGTCACTTGTCATACGCTCCAGTCTCGGCCGTTTTCTGCTGTCTTGGGGAATGGCCCGGCAAGTAGTGCTGCTCTTGGTGAGAGGGGGATCCTGCACACCTTTCTGAGTGAGGCTAGCCTTTCTGAGCACCACCACTCTTACTGCAGTCAGAATGATTATTTTACATCTGTCCACTTTCTCTTGAAGCATGAGGTCAACAGACCCCCTTTCATTTCAGAGAAGTGAGGGTTGGCCCAACAGGGTGGGACTTCTAGCTGCCACCTAACTCCATTTACTGGCTCTTTTTAAAAAGTGTGAAAGGAAGCCAAATGACATGGATACTATGATTTTTTTGGTTGTCCTTTTGCTGCCTCTGACTCTTGTTTCAGCAACAGGCTTTCAACTGCAGATTTAGGTATCCTCTTTAGATACTTTAGTTACTATGTTAGAATCTTTAAGTGAGGGAAAACATAATGTGCATTACATAACCAAACTATAAGAACAATTGGTTTTTGCACACAACCAGCAGATCTTTGCACTATCAGAGTCTAGACTGTTTTGCAAAGATTTACCATTTTAGGAAAAGCTAATTTAGATAAAACTCCACCATCGACTATTGTACATTTGGGGCTTTTTTTGCTCTTACCCTTCATCATTCATACTAAGCAAGCAGTGACCAAGTGATGTTTATACAAAGTGTCTATTTTCAAGGTCCCCAAATGCACTGATAGGGAATGTGACTACCAAATTGGCAGTTAATAACTGGATGAATAATGTCTATGTGGTAACCGAAATTTCTGGCCCTGGCTCCAACCAGAGCGGTACCCTGACACTCACCAATATTCCTGATAAACAGGAATACCAAGTATCTTAAACCTTTTTTTCTGAGTTAGGAAAAAAGCTCACTTTTTCCTGCCCATTTCAAAGTTTGATGATTTGAACAGTTCTGCCGTTTCAAAACCAGCAATTGTATATTTTATTTCTCTTCTTGTACAACTTTAAAACTTAAAAAACCTTCTGAATGAGTGCACTCCTGACAGCTTCACCTAGTCAGGGTTGTCTAAGTGGGTAAGACACATGGACCAGACTCATCCCATGCAATGTCTGGTACCCACTTATTCCTTGTTTCCCTAATGTAGATTTGTCTCAGATAGGCCCCTAAATGTAGATGGGATGTATCTTTACTCATAGGTGCTTTTTAAATCTCAGATTAGTTGATTGCCTTCAAAGCACCACAGAAAACATAAAAAAAAAAAAAAAAAAAAAAAAGTTAATTAGTATTTTCTGAGGAAAAGAGAAATAACTAGCTGCACAGAGGAAATCAGGCCCTACTGTGATCGGTGTTCCACTGAATACTTAGCATCAAATGCTTTAACTTTCATTGCAGATGAACTGGAAGCCAGGCTGCTATCATACTGTACAATCGCTGAGGAAGCAACTGGCTTCAATTTCTGAGAACTTCGTGCAAATTGGAATGTCATGACTGATGCATCAAAAGAACGCACCACAGAAACCTGATGTTATCCTCCTGCTTTGCACTGAGCTAGGTTGGAAAGTCCTAAATGTGATGAACAATCTGTCCAATAGTTTGCAAGGATCAGGTATTTTAGCAAGCAAAATGTGCAAAGAGCTTTTATAAGCTATCCTATGAAAATACTAACTGCTAAACTTTAAACTAGCTGCTAACTAGATCTCTTTAAACAGTCAATGTTGTATACTGGCACTGAATAAACCATGTAGTGATTTGTGAAATTTGAGCTGAAGTTGTGAAAATAATTAATGACATACTAGCTCTCCTGTGCTTCCTATAAGATAATGAAACGTTAAAGGTAATCTTGGAGAAAACCGGTCCTTCAAAACTCTAAGTCTTGATCCTACATGCTTTTCATTTTCAGTCCTTCTAAACTCCAAGCCTTGATCCTACATGCTTTCCATTGTTTCCATTGAATTTGCTGACAAGTCAGTTAGACACTGCAAAGACACAGGGACAGACATACAGATTTTCCTTTTGTCAGCTGAAAGGATTTGAACCAGACCCTGAAAACATGAAACTTTGTTGAGTAATTAGCACTAATGTCTATTTTGGGAGCATGAGGAGAGTGTGGCTGTTCCTTTTCATGGTGTCTGGCTAACTTTCATCAAAGAGGGACTCCATAAACAACTGCCATACATAAGATGAAGTATGTAGAATGCTATTCAAGCAGTTAATTTAGCTGTGAGGTAGTGCCCTAGACATTCAGGTGATTGCTTTCTTTCCCTCTGTTTTCCAAAAAGGATCTTTGTCCAAATGCAATTTATAATGTGCCATACAAAGTATTTTAGTACAATAGCTGATATTTGTTGTTCTTCATTTAAAAATTAAGGGGCTCCATGACAATCATCATAAATCCTGCATTGCCTTTGAGGTTTGGCAGGCTTTTAAGGTCACCTCTCTTTGAATTTGAAAATGGCTGCTCACATTCAACTCTTCCTGCCAGGAGGACTCAATTCATTAATGTGCACTTATACGGATGGCTATTTTACTGTTTCTTTAACTGAACTTTTATGTTGGCTGCCTGCTGAGTACTGAGTGCTCCGAGCATTTCAGAAAGTAGGTGCATGCTGTGAAGGCAGCCCTCTCTGTAAATAATGTTCCAATTAATACGATAATTATACAGCACTGCAGTACTTTATTGGTGTTCTCTGTTACTGCAGTGTTGGTCATAGCACAACAGTTAAGACAGCATTAACATTTTCTTATAAGCCCTTCTCTTTAGAAGTTTAGACTTGGAAGTTTATTTCACTCTGCAAATTTGACATAGGAAAGAAACAGAAAGGTATATATTTTACCATGTTTTTATGTAAAATTGTTTATAGATTATATGAGCAAAATTAAAAGGAGAAGAGAGAATTTGTCTGAGAGTCTATTTATATGAAATGGTTTCTATTTTATGACTTGTAAGAGTAAAACCAGAATGAAAATGTATCTTCAGTTACATTTTTAATGTTTACTATAACTCTCCAAAGGCATTTTAAACAGAAGTTTTACAGATCGTTAGTCTACTATATGAACAGGCCCTGGAATGACTGTGTAGTGGAATTTATAAGGTCCAGACACCATCTGTAAAGGCCTGGGTAGAATTTAGATGTATAACACAAAAGACCCTGAACCCCCCTGCTGAGCTGCTACGTAACCTTGGGGATGCCTACTTTCTAAAGGCAAGTGCCTCTTGTTTTACTTTAGAAATCCCCGAATGCCTGGGCTGTGCTTCTGGGCACCACAAGTGTTGCTGTCTTGGAACCTACCTCATGTCTCAACCCAAAAGAGATGCAAAAAGTAATGGGTCTTTTGCCTTGTTTCTCTGGGGGCCTTGACCTGGGTAGGAAGCCTCCAAATGTGCCCTCCTACATCATAACACACTGAAGGTAGTATATATATATATACTATATATATATATATATATATGTACATATATATATATAAAACAATCCACAATTGTTTTCTTTTAAAATATGTGAGCAGATTATGTCTCTTTCTTATAGGGTGGCTTTTTCATAGAACAGATACTTTCTGAGGAAGGAGGACATCCAGGGTGATGCCAAGAAAGAAAAAAAAAAAAGAAAGAAAAAAAAGAGAAAGAACAGACCTTACAGCCTACAGGTTAGAATGCTCACATGTAGAGGATGGATCTGGATCTCTGGACAAAACACAGAAACAATCTTTCATGAGATTTACCTCTAGTTAAGTTTCAATATATAATAAATTAAATTGTTACCAGAATCCTATAATGTATATTTCTGCTGTCTTCTACATTAAAACTGGTAATGTAAATAATATCAACATCGTTTTGCCATACCCCTGTTGCAATTTGTCCAGCCGTTTTGAATATTTCAATTATATAGGTTATGGAATGCCTCTTTTCTGTATTTTTCAAATTCCAGAGCTGTGGAGATCTATTTCTCAGTTGAGCTCCCTCAGCTCTGTCATAATATTTAATAAGTCTCAATTTTGCCTCTCTTGTGCACACATGTGGTTATGCATCTTTCAGATAATCAGTTTTGAAATCCAGTTCCTTTGTGTCTTATCAGCTCTCACAGAATTATTGCTAGTTATTTACCATGGCTTTGTTTTTCCTGTATAGAATACAGAATAATCTCAGAGGCTTTTCTAATCTACTTGAAGTAAAATCCACTGGAGAAATACCTGTCCTCAACATGATTTACATGATAAATGTTCTTTAAGCTGAGCATTAACAGCACCACATGAAGTTATGCAATTGTTGTCAAAGGATGGGGGGGGGGAAGCATTACATATGCGTGCATTCACTTTTCAGAAACACTCCACATTCAGTTATTAAATCGAAGTTATGTCCTCTACCACATTCATTTGACCTCACTTTAGATGTCTATGGTAGGTGGGAGTCTGTATCTGAGCTCTCCATCTGGTATCCCAGGGGGGCTAGACTAGTGGTCTATTCAGTAGTCAATAATGCATTGAGATTAAATGGAAACATTTACTTCAGGATGAGGTGACTAGCACACTGCCTGTATTTACCAGCTTTTCACCACTCATAAAGGTTATTTAAGTGTATTTAGGTGAAGCCACTCTTGACTTTAACATTTGTGTTGACTCTAGAGCAAGGGCAAACAGGAAAGTCAACTTTTGAAGATGTATACTTACCATTTTTTTCATCTGCTTAATATGATGAAATTTTGAGGGGTAAAAGAAGGCTCTGCATTTATTGCAGACACAGCAAACCAGTGACTCAAAAAAGTCCAGGATCTGACAACTTCCTGAGCTGTATAGTGAACCAGCTCTAAAAGAATGAAAAATACCAAGCCAGTCCTTCCCTGTGCTGCAGAAAAGGTCTTTTCTATTAGCCACAGCAATAGACAAAGTAATGACACTCAAGTTAGTTGTCTTTTAGTATCCAGATGCCCTGCTCAGAATATCTGTGGTACAATACATATGGGCTGTGTTATGCTTACCTGCCACTTCATACTGCTAGTTTAGTCTGTAAAAGGGGTTTTAATTATTTTCATGTTTCAGAGATTCTGGAACATGATCCTGACACAGCGAGAATAAGAGTACAAACTAAAGTGGAAATCATTTTCGTTGTCTGGGCTGAGCATCACTGCTAAGCATGACACAGCTTATCTGATTGCCAAGTATTTCACATAGACTTTTTTGTCCCTCGTCTTTCACAGGGCTGGTTCAGTCCACCACAGGGGCCTCAAGAAGCACTAAAATGTCCTTTTGCACTTAATAAAGCTGACCTGAGTGCAAAATAATGCTACATTTAAAATAACAAATTAGCATTTTTTTATTGAAAGACTTTATGAGGTGAGATATAAAGGTCTGGCAATGGATGGTGGGAACTGCTGGAATGGGACTAGCAGAAAATATAGGCTATTTACAAAACTTTGATAATGAGTTTAGTCTACTCATAACTGCAAAATACAAAGAAATCTTTTCATTAGGCTTTCTGGTGGTGGGGAGATTCCCTCTGTTGTGCCTCCAACATAGTATAAAGGAAATAAAAGAGTGAAAAGTGAAAGAGAGGAAAGGCAGTTTTGGGGTGGAGAACCAGAGAAAGCGAGATGTAGCAGTAGATACAAATGGTTCAGTTATGTGTTTTTTCTCCAGGGGAAGCAGTCTTCTAACACATTGCCTCTTCTACCAACATTGCTCCTGGTGCAAAATAGCTACTGCTAGTAGAAATTGAAGCTCCTGGAAGAAGCCAGGATTTGTGTTATCGGGGATGCAAGCAGGCACGCTTCAGTAATTGTGCACACAGCTATAGGGAGCGGGCAGGGAGGTGCGCCTGGGGCCAGGCTGCATTTCCCGCCCACTGCAAAGATGAATGTTGTTGCTTGAGGTTTAGGTGAAAAAAAGGTTGTGACAGTGAGGAAAGGTAGGAGAAAGAAGGAGCAAGCCAGCTTCTAGCACCAACCTCCTCTCCCCTTTGAACCAGCAATAGCTCTGTCCTCATCGCACCAAAAACCGGGCTAGCCTGCAGGCAGGGGACCAATGACTAATAAGGTATATCCTGGGCAGCAATGGCTCAAACACTATTCTGGGTGCTGGCCATCATGTCATGCAGTAATTTTACGGAGGGGCGTCACACATAGATGGCAATGCCTGTTATGGAGATGGATGCGGCTGGAAGTGTTGAGCAGAACGGCTATTTTAGTGCTGGTCCTGTTACACAAACGAACAGCTGGCTTCGCGCTCTGACAAGTACCAAGGAATTAGTAGCATAGTTCAAGAGCGAGAAAGCAGTACACAAGAGAAACGCTGCTGGGGTTATTGTGATGCCCTGATCAGGTTGTCAAGATCCTTGAATTTCTTTTCATAGTGATAAAAGAAGCAATAAAAGCAAAAGAAATAATAAGAGAACCAAAACTTTTTTGTCTATGTTAAAAATATACGTATGTGTTTTAAACGTCTTATTATTAGGTTTTCTCCACCACTCTGCTTTGAGTTTGTCTGTGACAGAAGATTACTTTTTCATTTCAGTGTTACTGTATCATTCTGGAGATACTTAATATGAAATCTATAAACTCATAGGAAACTTCTCTAAGGAAAGTCCAGTTTTCTGATGATCTTTGTGAAGAAAGAATATTATATTAGGTTATTTGTTTGATTATTCTCCCGTGCTTTGTTTGCACAGCCTTTACTGTCAGCCAAAGACTTTCCCAAGAAATTAGGCATATACGAGATTGAAGACTAATTGCAATAAACTTATCTATAGCAACTATGAAATTCAATCTCATCAAATGACAGCATTATCCTGTGGTAATAGACAAGTTCTTTTTTGTTCAGAAAAGCTAATTTCTGTATGAAAAAGGTTGAGACTGACAACTGAAGTTTGATGGTTGATATGAGAAAGAAGACTTTCTTTCCAAGCTTTCATTGCAGCTCTGAAAGCTCAGAAGAACCATTTAAATGCCTAACCAGTGGCCCAAAGCATAAGATGTTTGCAAACCTCATGATGTTTTCAGCAGCTCTGTTTCAGGCTGTTGAAAACCATTAGTAACGCACCACAATAACTGGTTAAAAGAAAAACATGCTATTCAAAAAAATCTCCATTAAGCTGTCATCTTTATTTTTATACTTCTGTTATTGCTAATGTGGTAATGTGTATGTTAAGAGCATTTTTTTTCTCCATTAGCAAAACTATGACTGTGGATAGTGACTGCATAAATGGATTTTTTCTTGATTTGAATTGTACACAAGTCTTGCACTGTGCACGGGACATGGAAATGACACATAGCAGTGCTGTTTTTGTTTGCAATTAAACATCACAGGGAAGTAAAGCAAGCTCAGCTGCAGCTCATACAAATACCAAAAGGATCGTTTACATCTGCTTCTTGCTCACAGGGTAATAACCTTCACCTAGGCCATGTAAACTGCCCGAGGTGTTAAAAGCAAACGAATGTTAAAACTGGAAGACTCTGAAGGGTATTGGCTGAAGATACACATAACAAATGCTGCCATCATAAGGAAGCTCTTAAAATTTATACTGTGAATGAAATCAAAACAACACAGAAATGCTCAGTTGGCTGCCAAAGCAGCAGCTCCCCCATGGAGGTGGTTAAGTAGAGGTTGGCCAGAGAGGTGATGGATCTCTCATCCAGAGAGATTTCTCAAATTAGACTGGACTGCTACTGATATGACTTATTCCAGTTTTCCGCACAAAGCAATGGCACTGGCAGTGCCACAGTCTGTTGCTCTACACTTGCATCTAGCAGGGTTAATCTAAAGAAAGAGGTTGTTTAAAAGTATTGCATCCCATAGCACATGACAGCAGTAAATATTTCTGGTGCTGAGCCTTAGCCTCTTAGGTGTCTATCGGCAAGTCACCATATGAAGGTCAGAATAGCCTATAAACTGCATAATATACCCTCTGTATTTTAACTTGTGCCAAGTCCCTTGCTCGTGACTGCAGGGGGAAACAAATGAGTGCCCTTGGCAGCTATCTGGCTTCTGCTATGATACAGTATTTAATCACATGCTAGGCGTATCATCTGATATAACAAGCTTTTCTCCTCCCCACTCTGTATATGGGTAACTTATATATTGCAGTTCTATTCTCAGGATTAACAGTCATCTCAGTGCTTATCTCACTTCAGGAAATCCCTGGCATAGCATTAACTCTACCTTTTCATTTTTTTCCTTGAGACTTTAGACTATGTTTTTAACAGATAAATTATTTGTATAATACAAGCCTCAAGTGAAATTGGTAGTTTTTTTTTTTTTCAATGCAGGCAAAAATTCTGCATCAGGGCAGTTTTCCAGTGCAACTACCCTAGTGAAAAGTTTTCAGTGCTTTCCATGTAGACTAGAGTCAGATAAACAAGGTTAGTGATTAAAAACAGCTGACAATATCTTTTTGATAAAAACTGCTTGTAGTTTGAAAATAATCTAGTTTAAGAAGACTGCTGAGAAGTATTTTAAAACATGACACACACACAGCTCACACAGTAGAAGAAAGGAATTAAACTACAAAGTCAGTTGCCATTGAAGGATATGAAACTATTCAACAGTCTAATCAGTGACTGGAGGGCACTGATTAAAAATATTCACTTCTCAGTATTAAAGGATCATACACTCTTTATAAGAAAGCAAGTAACCAAAGGACATTTCCATTATAGTTAAATTTATTCAGTGCACATATTCTTAACATTTTTTCAACTTTCACTGAAAGTTACAGTCTTGGTTCCTTCTGAACTGAAAGTTTCTGAAGTTTAAGCAAAAATGTTAGCTTAGGTTGGAGGAAGACAGGAAAAAAACACTTTTTTCTGTCATTAAAAATGTATATTTATACTTTGTTACATTTTCTAAACAACTATTTAGACAAAGTGATCACTGGAAAAAACTGAAACTTGGCTAGAATATAGCTAAAGGGTGGCCTGTGGGCATTCTGGTGGTATGTTATCTTGTTATGATCCTTTTTAAAAAAAGCATGCATTTTTTTCAGTATGAAATACATTTTGCTTTGTATAGCATCTAGCCATGTGCTGAGCCTGAGGCTGCAGTGCATATGTGCGTGTAGCTAAATATATAGCTTATTTCTCCTTCAACAGTCACACATTCAGCAAGGTATTTTTGTAGTACCTTGCTGTACAAGGTACAAAAGGAGACTTTTGTAGATGACAGCAGGTGGGACAGGACTAATTACAAGGATAAGAGTAAGTATTCACGTTCAGATCAATAGAAGCACAAACATCTGCAGAGAGAGAGGGAATAAAACAAGCTATTCAGTCATGATTGTAATGTCTATGTTGACTGTTATTGAGGAGATTTTTTCTTTCAGGTCCCAGTAACGAATGATGCTATCATGATAATTACTATTATTAGATTTGGGTAAGGTTTTTTGAGCTCTAGCTTCCTGACTGAGGGCTCTCAGTGTCCTGTCTTCTCTCTGAAGAGGCCATGATCCTTGTCTTAGCACTTCAGCTGTTCAACTTTTGAGGATAAACCACACCAAAACATCCTGAAGATAAGGACTGATATTCTCACAGCAAGTTGCTGTTGAATGGGAAGTCATTGTAGACAGCAAATGACAAGACCAAGGTGTCTGCAGTAGTCTGTTGCTGTGGAGTTGCTTTAGACTCTCTACTGCTATCCTAAAAACGAACACACAAAGTTCAGCAATATTGCTCTTGGTTATGGTAAATGTGTGTATAGCTTCTGCATGGTGTTATAGAGGCATTATAGTCCTATGTAATACTTCTATTTCACAAAATATGAAATATAAAAAGAACACCCTGGGTGATGTTTTATAATCACATATTTGATTCAAATTATGTTTGCAAAGTCCACTTTGCCTGTCCTAACAAACTTCTGCTCACAGTAAATAGTGAGGCCAGCGTAAGTCTTCAGCAGCTTTTGTTTGTCTGACGGGTACATGGCTGTGTGGTGAGCTGATAATCAAGGGCTTTACTTCAGAGTAGCCATAATTTTTCTGATCCTCTCAGAAAAAGTATAAACCTTTCAGAGATAACTCATCTTTAAGCCTAAGCTTCTGATGGAGGGTTGTAGGTTTTTCCAAAGGGTGAAGACATTTCCACCTAGTGGCAAGGCCTGAGAACATAGCAAATATCAGATCAAGTTTTAGATCAAAATCAGTTAATCTGAGTTTTTGTGTAACATGGCAGGCATGAAAAACCTAGAACTGTATTTAGTGTGCTTCAAAATTCAAATCTGCTACGGCTTGTGGAAGATGCTCAAAAACCTATTTGCTTCTGTCACAGGTGAAAAAGCTTAAATTGCAAAGCTAGCAAGTAGCAGATACTAGGGTGTATGTCAGGGAGGGGGGAAAATTTTTAAACTTGAACTTCTGAATTCTCCAGGACCAGCCTGCTACTTGCTTATGCAATCAGAGAGTGCTCGTTATAAGTTTTTATAACAGCTGGACTAAACACAAGCAGACATCCTGAATCCTTCAATTCATAAGGCAACATGAGGCAAATCCAGCAATTAGGAGTCTGATCATGCTTTGTGCTTCTGCATATGGACTCTAGACTGGGAAAACTAGGGCGCTAGTTTTCCCTAGGCGCTAAAGAAAAGGATTCCCAAAATGAAAAGGCGGTCTTGGAATGAAGAAGGGAGACCAGAAAGAAGAATGTGAAGATCCTATCTGGAGGAAAGATCTGGGAAGTGGGGAGAGACCCAGAATATCAGAGAGCTGCATGGACATGAATGCAAGAGGATGCCCACAGACTGTGGCCACTAATGCATAAGACTGGTAGAGGCAAGCAGCAGCACAGCAGGAACCCACCCAACTTTCTGCCCAACATTCATGGGCCAGTAGTGACCTCCCTGGTGGGAAAGGACATTGAGATCACGTGAACATAGTGCTGGGGGTAAAGGAGTGAGTGAGTGAGATAACAAAGTAGGGAAAAACCTCTCTTCTCAGTGGTTGCAACTTCGCAGGGATTTTTCTCCTGTCTGGGTATTGGTCCAGCCTCCCAAGATATTCAGAAGAAGAAAGATGCAAAGTACAACACCCAGTTGTAGGATGAATTTCTTTGCAATCTTTTAAAGGTTGCAGCCCTTAGTGCTTTGGGATAACTGTGGTGAGGTAGTTACACAGCTGCTGGATGAGGTCTGATGGTTGTTAAGCAGGGAGGAAGCCAGTTTGCCAGTGGTGCCCAGGCCAGCAGGCCTTTTCTTGTTAATTGACATTAGACTATCACAGCCAGTGAAGCAGTTTTGGCTTCCTCCATTAATGTTCAGGCTCCTGTGTCCTCACACATAATGTGGAATGCCAAGCCAACAGAAATTCTCCCTCAGTCCCTCACCATCTGAATTTCCTATTCACTTCTCACGGGCTCAAGTATCAAAATGGCATTTTTTTAAAAGAGATGAGCAGTTCTTCATAACTCAATTTTCTCCTAATACACATCACAAACATTGCATGCAAAAAAATATTCTGTACCAAAAAAAAAAAAAAAAAAAAAAAAAAAAAAAAAAAAAAGAAATGTACCTTTCTACAGGCATTCAGGACAAGGCTGAGGTAGAATGTAAATAATATGGTTTTCTGTGTAGGCATGCTTTACCTGAAAATGAAGTTTTCACTTGGTAATAGTTATGACTAGCAGTCTCTCTTTTTTTTTCATTTTTCATGCTTACATAAGGGATCCATTGTTCAATGAAGGAAAAACAAAATTCTATATGTTAGGCAAGAGTGACATCTACTGTTGACAAACAGCAGATATATAGCTGATATACAGCTAGCTGTGTCCCAGTTTATAAAGACGGATGTGCTGGTAAACTCCACACATTTCTGCTCTGAGATCTTTGGCTTACACTGTTAATTAAAAGGAATGAGATTCCATATTTTTATCAAATTAGTAAGTTATCCAAACTTTTAGATGAATAGAAGTGAAATACATAACTCTTAGTACCAAAGCTAAAGTATAGAGGAACGAAGCAGTACCACTAGCAACTAAAAAAAAAAAAAAAAAAAAAAAAAAAAAAAATCAATGAATAAATAAGGTAGAAACCCTCCAGAACTGAGATACAGAATTAGCCCACCCAATCCTTATTCATTTTAAGGAGGAGTCTACATGGGATAAGAATCTGGGTTGTGAATTCAAAGTCAACCAAATGCATAATTTGAGTCGTGAAGCATTTTAATACTGTAAGCAAGTTACTACTTAACCTGTGAATTCAAATCTCAAAGGTGACTGTAAATCTTCCCCACCAGGCCTTTTGTGTGATCCTTGACTGTTCCACGATAAAATATCACAGTTCAGACCTGAAAAAAAGCATTCTGAGTAAACAGAAGCTTGACAATTTCTGTTTATCAGAAATTAAGTTTAAAAGTTCATGCCACAGGTAAACTCAAATGAGTAATTTCATGACACAAATTTCTGTTTAAATTCAGGCTGCTTTCTGTAGGCAGCTACCATGGATAGCCAAGCAGGCACATAGCCATACTTCCATGTCCACATCCCAAACATAAAAAAAGGAATATAAAGGACTGGGCTATATTGTGGACTAATAAAATAGAGAACAGAAAAAATAAGGTATTTCAGCTAACAACTTCAAGACTCCTGGAAAACAGAGACTGGATAGCTGAATCTGTTGGCAAACGTGACTACTTTAGTTAGTAAAACTAGTCTAGTTGTGGGAAGGGATTGACCAAGCAGTAGGATACTTGGTTACTTTTTGCTTTTGAAATGCTGCATTTTTGGTCTTACCCTAGATTTTTGCATTTTGTAAAAATCATAGGATCCTCAGATCCTAGGATCACTCAGCTTGGAGGGGACCTCAGGAGGTCTCTAGTCCAACCTGCTGCTCAGAACAGGGAAAAAGTTTCTCTTTTCTTACTGTGCCCTGCAAGGTTGAAGTGGACATTTTCAATTTTCAGCTGCAAAAAGGCAGCCACGGAGTGACAAGCTAATGGAGAGCAGAGACTTTTGTGAACCTTAGCCTCATGCCCGTGGCAAGGCAAGCACACGATGGGAAGAAGATGCTCGGACCAGCAGCGGGCTCACCCACTGTGCTGCAAAACAAAAATGTTTGACAAGAGGTGACCATCACACCTAAGTCTGTTTCAATATTTGCTCTTCTGCTGCTCAGGCTCAATGTATGAGCAGCTAGGGTCTGTGCTAGACAAATATGTCAGATGCAAGAATTTTTTCCTGTCTTCTAGCCAAGGTGTATATAGGCAAAGCCAATCCCAGCTTTTAGCTTTTATCAGACCTTAAATGTAGCTTTTTGCTTGGTTTTGCCTTAGTTGCCTGCGAGTTCCATACTTCAGTTCCCTGCCCCTCTGCTGGCCACCCGCTCTGTCCCTGTGTGCGCACACATACTGCGCTTGTTTTGCCTAAACAGGACCTCTGCAACTAAGCAAAGCAGCAGGGTTCATCCCTAACTACAAAGAACTGGATGTCTGAGTAACACATACCACAAACCCAATAAAGGGGAAGAGTATGAGGAAATAAATTGCAAGAACTCAGCTGAGTTGCAGATAGAGATCTGTCAGTAACACACAGCCTTGGAAGAACACACGTCGTGAAAAATGAGAGAAATCTTCAGCAGTGTGCAGTACAAACAAAGAGAAAAAAAGTTTTCCCCACACTACACCAGAGACAGATTTAAAAAATGTCAAATTCTTCAAGGCTGAAATGAAGATAGGAAATAAAACTAAGAGGCATGGACTTGCAGTTAAGATAGGAACAGTCAGCCCAAAAGTGTGATATATGCCATAAGCCAACTCTGAAATATAAATGATTGGCACAAGATGCCTAATTTGTCATAGCACTACCACCCTACTGAACTTAAAAAAAAAAAAAAAGAAAGAAAAAAAGAAAGTGCTACAAATAAAATGCACTGAAGATTTCGTATTCTGTTGTACAAGATTCCACTGGTTTTTGGGCGCATCTCAGATTTTTTTTTTTTTCTCACTCCAATGAACAATTACAAAACATGTGAGAAAACAACTGAGGAACAAGCATACCTCTTTGGAATATGCAAGTCTGACTTACAAGGCTGACATGCACGGGAAGGGTGGGTATTCATCCAGCACACATCCATCTACTCTCCTAGCTCCTGCAAGCATGCCGTTACCCCCCCGATGGCAAACGCAGTGCACCAACAAAAAAAACGGAGATATTAGCATCTCATTTTAGTAATCTGAGTTTTTCACTGAGCACAGAAAGGAATTGCTCAGTGCAGGAAAGAGAAATGAATGGCCAGAAGAATGAGTGGCTTTTTAGCAGCAAAATTATTAAGCACGGGTCTGTAGCAGAATTCTTGCAGGACAGCTGCATTCTAGGAGTCAAAGGAAAATGAATTTTTTTCCCAAAGGAAAACTATGGGTGTGATTAAAAAATATGTGCATGTGTTGCATTTTTAAACCAAGGCCTTGGTGGCCCAATCAAGGAATGTTTCAGTGCTAGCCCCTTAAATTGTCTCCATTACAAATACAAAAAAACTCTGTTGGAAAAAGAGACAGAGGAAAGCAACATGGGAGGAGAGATGCATGCAGCCAGTGAGGTCGGACAAAGAGATTTATCGAAGGAATCAAGGGCAATTAGTATGCAGCCCCTCTTGATGCTGAATTGCCCACAGTGCTTTTCAAAATCTCATCTCAGTCAATATGAAGCCTGGCAAAGACATGTAGCTAGCACCTTTGCAGTTTGTATGGGACCAAAAAAATCATGGCAGAGTCAAAGCAATTTCAAGGCTAATATTCTTTGCACAGGAGTAAAATAGTTCAGTACAGTATGTAGGGAAATTACACAATGGAATTCAAATACAGAATATGGAATTCAAAAATACATGTAAAAGAACATCTAAATTTGAATAAAGAATCAAGATAACTAAATTATTTAAGAAAGTATCTTTTCAAGGAGAAGAAACAACTAGATTTCGCTAAGAGGAAATGGTGGGATCACATTTTGGGGGATAGAGGAAGGAATGTACGACGACTGGATTACCTTAAACTAGTTTATAGTGACACATTTTGGAAGCACGATGAAGACAACACAGTATAGCATAGCCTGGCCTGAAAAACAAGATAGACACTCTGACAAGGCCTGGGCTGTGGAGTCCTTCCTTGCTGATGTTGCATGGCAGAGGCTGCATTGCTACATGGCTTCACTACACTGGATGCTAAAAGTGGGCAGAACGATTCATTCCTAACTGTTACCGATGCAGAAGCAGAATGAGCTTTTGTGGTCCGTTGACTCCATTCATTGCAATCTCTCTTCTCTCTGCTTTTCTCATCCTCCATGATGGTTTCCTAGCACAGGAGCTATATTTATATCCCCTTCTTTCTATCACAGTAGCTGAGAACGGGAAAGAGGATTTTTGAAGAGAAAGGGGATAGTGTGAGCTTCTCCTCTCCTTTCTGTCCTTCCTCTGGTAGGTCAAAGAGTGCCCACAGTCTTCACTTAATGCTTAAGTCAAAGTAAGAAGAAATACCTGTAAGTTCCACTCATCAAGGGTCAGAGAGCCCAAAAAGCAGAACAGGTTCCCTGGTTGCTACAGGAGTATATTAGGGCTCCAGAGAGTCACGTATGCAGAATGCACCTGCTGCCTTGGCCACTCAGCAGTGTCTTACAGATTGCTCTGGTAGAGCTAATTTGTGCATCCACTTTGGGGATGCCTGGGATTTCTGGGAGTCTAGTAGCATGGGCAGAGCTATGGCTTCAACCAGATTGCCCTGGGCCCTGGGTTTCTGCATCTCTGCCAAAGGCTGGACATCTTCATTTATGCCCCAACAAAGATTGGAGGAAAAAGAATATACTAGAGAGCCCTTGATGTACGATAGCACTATCCTAACCTACTGAGCTAATCAGAAATATGCAAGGTAGCTTGATCAGAATGTTTAAATACTTCCACAGGAAGAACACAGCCATTGCTGACTGGGCCTTTTCTTACAACAGAGATGTGCATAAAGGGGATGAAAGTCTGGAAGCACAAGTTAGACAGAATCAAATTAAAATTTAGGCACATGATTTCAACTGTGGGCATGATTCACATTCGGAACAAAATATCAAAAGGAGCAGAGGGATTCTCTATCTCTTCAAATCAAGAATGTCTTTCTATTAAAAGAGTGCCAAAAGTTATTGGGAATTCTAAGCAAAATTCTATGGCCTTTGGAATCAGAATGGGCTTTCTAAAGGTCCTCCTGGCCTTTAAAACCAGAGAATCTCTCCTCTAAAGTTATATGAGAGTATCATCACATATGATAACTGAAACTGCACCAATATTTATGTAGAAGATGCTTGATGTTGATTAACAACTCAAAAAGTTGAAAAATCTTCCATATTATTAAGAGAATTTGTTTTAGTAGCTACTCACCTTCACTGAGAAATATTTGTGCCTCACTTCAAGCCCAGACTGGCATATCTTCATCTATGTTTATGCCAGGAGTATCTTCCCATGGATATAATTATGATGATCACCAAGTCCTCTTTACATCTGTTCTTAAATGAAATAATCAGGGTGAATCTCTAAAGACTTGTACATTTCTCAAGACATATCACAACACATCTCCCAGAAGATGCTCTTTCCTGAAGCTCTTTTCCAACTCCTCACAATTTTTCAAAATTTCTTTTCAAAATAGTAACCTGAGATGAAGTAGTCAAGTAATGATCCATTTTAATATCATTTGAGTCATAATGCTAAAGTAATACCCATGTTTATTTGAATATACCTTATCAAAACAGATAAAATATTAAGCAGTGAATAAAAAAGAAAGAGATCAACCAAATATCAAGCAATTAAATTGATATAGACTAACTTAATCCTTTATATATTGACAGGAATTTATAAATAAAATGCACAAAGTTCTTCATATATATGTGTTGGGATACACTGGGACTCCTGAAAACATAAACCTTCATGCCCTGGTCTCTCTAGGACTCCCCATCCACCCAGCAAAACAAATTGCAAAATGTATAGTCTCCATGATGTATACTATGCAGTAGCTAGCTGCATGGAAAAAATAATTTCAACTCCTTCTGTGTACTATGCCAACACTTTTTTGGGGATGTGCTGACCACTGTTAGCTTATTTCTGAATTTGTTTATTTTTGAAATCTAACTGAATGGTCACATTCAAGCTTGATGTGGCCAAACATATAGAATCATAGAGTCATAGAATCATAGAATCAGTAAGGTTGGAAGGGACCTCTGGAGATCATCTAGTCCAACCTCCCTGCTCAGCAGGGTCACCTAGAGCATGGTAGACAGGGCTGCATCCAGGCAGGCCTTGAAGATCTCCAGAGAAGGAGACTCCACAATCTCTCTGGGCAACCTGTGCCAGTGCTCCATCACTCTCACAGGGAAGAAATTCCCCCTCACGGTCAGGCAGAACTTTCTGTGCTTCACTTTCTGTCCATTGCCTCTTGTCCTGTCACATGGGGCAACTGAAAAGAGTTTGTCCCTGTCCCCCTGACACCCTCCCTTCAGGTACTTGTACACATTGATAAGATCCCCCCTCATTCTTCTCTTCCCCAGGCTAAAGAGGCCCAGCTCTTGCAGCCGTTCCTCATAGGGCAGGTGCTCCAGCCCTCTATCATCTTTGTAGCCCTATGCTGGACTCTCTCCAGTAGCTCCATGTCTCTCTTGTCCTGGGGAGCCGAGAAGTGGACACAGTACTCGAGATGAGGCCTCCCCAGGGCTGAGGAGAGGGGCAGGATCACCTCCCTCCACCTGCTGGCAACACTCTTCCTCATGCAGCCCAGGAGACCATTGGTCTTCTTGGCCACGAGGGCACATTGCTGGCTCATGGTGGAAGAGTTAAGGAGAACAAATTATGCGTGACCGGTAAGCTCAAATTCATTCACGTGAAGATGGCAAATATTGAAAGCGTCATATGGAGATAAAACAACAGGACAGTTATGCAATCACTTTAAAAGTTATATTTGCTAAATAATTTGAGCCTGATTCATCATCACGTTATGCAGGATAGAACTGCTTGTATTTCCAGGTTCACATCTCTTATAAGGATAAGAAAGTAAACAGTAGCTTCGAATGAGCAATACTTCTAGATGTGAAATTACGTTCAGTGTTGGAAAACATTCAAGTTCTTTTCAGCTTCATCTAAACATTTTCTTCTCAGGATAACTTCCCTACCTGTTCACCTAAGTTTGCAAATATTTAATTTAAAATCAAATCTGGAATGCTTATGCTTTTGAAAGTGTTTTCTTCTTCACAGGGAAAGAGAAGCATGAAAATAGAGAAATAATCAAGGCTTTGAAACAACCTGACAGTAAACAGCACAATTAGCTCATGAATCAAAAACCTAGGGAAGGAGGAGAGAAAAAAAAATCATAAACCCTGGCTCTGCATGAAGTATCCACGAAGGCACATGTGCTTCTCCACCTTCCAAAGCAGAGGGGACTTCTGCCAGCCCTTTCTGGAAGAGCTGCCTTTGACCACAGTAAAGGTTGACCTTTCTTCTGGTTTATTACCTGGATGTTTGGGGGCCTTAAAATGCCTCAGGTCACATGGAAGGGTGGGTATTTTTGCAAACATTATGCAGACAGGATAAGTGTTTTGACATCCTTCCTAGGATTTTTCATTCCTCTGATTCTCAGGACCAGTCATGACCCTCAGGACCAGGCACAGGAGGATTGTCTGGTGGAGCCATGCAATGCTCTTCTCTAGCAAAGGCCTCCTCCAGCTAGGGTGGCCTCAGCACCTGCAAGGGAGCATGTGGCAGAGCTTCCATTTCACAGTCTCTCTGGAGCTCGTGTTTAGGACAGCAACCGCTGGGTCAGAGTCCACAGACCCAAGATGGGTGATGCTGCCCACACAGAGGGGCGCCTGCTTATCCCCAAGCACTCAACCCTGTGCCTCTGCCAAGAACTTCCCCGAGGGAGAGGCAGCTGGTCCTCCAAAGGGAGCTCCCAACCATGGAGCAGAGGGCAGAGATTTGGGTCTGCTCCCAGCTTCTGGCACCTGCCAAGCTCTTATCAGAGCAACTGCTGCCAATTAAAACCCTTCTGGCCCTCCCTCTTTCCCCAGTCTCCCACCTCTCCTATCCCATGCATAAGGACCAAGGGAGCAAGTATTTCTCAGTGTAGACACTGCTTCTCTATGCACCTTTATTCCTGCTCTGCCTCCCTCACCATGGGCTGGAAACGCCCCAAACAAACCACTGCAGCCAAACCAAACAGGTTGCAGGCAGTCCCAGCCGATCTGGCCAGCAACACAGGGCAAGTCCCCACATCCCATGCCAGTGGCGGAGTCCAGACAGGGGAAGGGCAGCCACTGGCACGGCCCCGCTGGGGGGGATTTGACACAGAGCCTTTTGGAGGGTCAGAGCCACTCTCGCCCCGTGGCACGGCACCGGCGCTGCCTTCACCCAGCGAAGCCCTGGGGATGGAGGGAGAGAGCGCCAGCAGTTCGTCTGCTAACTTCCCTGATGCTCTCGCTGCACAAACCTGTCATATGTAAAAGCAAACTCGCTGCCAGCCAGAGTGGGATCTTTTAGGCTCCAGCTATGAAGAGGACAGGAGAGATCACAAAGGATTTACAGGTAAAATGCACATTTTGTTTTAAAGGTCTCAACCTGGAGGCAGGGTGAAGTAGAGAGAGAGGAGCAAAGGGTTAAAAGATGCTGAAAGCATAGAACAAATTAAACTTATCTGGGATGCATCCAGTACTCAAACCCACATACTGTTTCTGCATGGAGATACCTCATTGAATGATAAAGGGTGAGGGGAGGAGGGCTCACATCTTCCGCTTTAAATATATCATTTGCATTTCTTAAGTCTGAGCCAGTGCAAGAGTCAAACACTGCAAGCCAAGTCCTATCTAATTTACTCAGCAACATATCTGTGTGAAATATAGTCCAATTACAGGCATTAGGTTACTTTGCCATGGGTGCAGCCATTTGGCTTTTATTTCCAGCAGGCTCTAATTAAATTATCACAATGCAGGAGCAGACAAGTTTCCCCTATACGTGACTGCAATTAAAGACAAGCAATCCCAGCATTTTTTAAAGTGACTCCAATCAATTGGTTACAGTAAAGCATACCACGTAATAGAGCAGTGACTCTACCATTAAGACTGAAAAAGGGTTTCTATTTCAATAACCTAGTTCCCTTTTATTATGAGTTCTGCTCTTGGATAATTTATTTAAAGTTCATTATATGTCTACAACATACATCATTTGCCCTCCACTTGGGCTGCGTAAGTCCCATTACAGCCAATTACTTAGTGTGATAAAATCTGCCTCAGTACAAACTTGCTTAATTAGATCTAAGTTTTGTTTAAGTTATATTTGTAATTCAGACAACAAAATATTAAGGCCAACAGCAAAGACTTGCTGTCGCCTCTCTGTGGCCACTATGGCAACCTGTTACATTGCACGTGGGGCAGAACTTCAGACCTGAGACACCCAAATCCATGTGCTTTTCCTGCGACACTAGTCTCCGCTTTGGATTTTTTTTGGGCAACTCCAGGTGTGCAGTAGCCTGGCCTGGAAGGTGGTCTCATGTTCCCAGAAGTTCACACATACCGTGGGACACCATGCCAATAGCAAAGGGAACAGCTCTCAAAGACTGTGACAGCCAGTAGGGATGGCAGTGGCTGAGTGCCACTGCCGTGCTCTTCAGCGGTCGGAGGGGTTTGCTACAGTCCCTACAGGTTTGCTGTGGCAGCACACTGGGAGGCAGGAAAAAGGTCTGGTAACCAAATAAGGGTCCTGCAGAACCGCCAAGAACAGTGCCCTACCACATGAAGTGGTATCCAGATGTGCTCTTTAATGGCTGTGCACTGTAAACACTGCGGTGTGTGCAGTGCTGGGTGTTTCCGGGGGCAGACAGCACGTTGTGACCTCTACTGCCAGATGGGGCCTTTGCTAGGTAGCTGGTTAAACATTAGCCAAATCAGTGGCTCTGGGTTTGTTTGAGGAGGATGCTGTAATTGCATGACTTCAAATCTGCTTTCCTCTGCAGATCACCCTCTCTTTCCCCTAGTCAAACTGTATCCCTCTGCTGCTGTGAAATAGCAGGCACCAGACAGCACGGACATTTCCCAGGCTGTCTTGTCTTCCTCACGTTGCTAGGTGGGATAGGGATGCTAGCTTGGGAAATGCTGCACGCTTGCAGCCAAGACACAGCTTTATACAAACCATCTCCTCTGTTCTCAACCATGAAAAGGGATTTGAACCTGTTCAGCTTTTGAAAACAAATGGCAGTATTTAGTATATGTCTCCTCAAGCTCCAGCAGCAGAATTTTGTTTTAGGCATGTTCCAGCCAAACGTTCTACACAAATTTGCAACCTGGCTCTGTGAGATTTCACAAGTGAATGAAGGAAGAAGCAACATTAAGAAAAAAAAAAAAAAAAAAAGGAAGATCAGCATCATATAAGAAATGGAAGAGGTGATTCAGTATGGGGCAATTTAAGAGATCCAGAGATCCAGGCCATAGTAATCTGTGGTAGGGCATTGTCTCATAAGAGGTAGCATCCCTCACAAAATAATTACACTGGAAGTTTATTCTCTTTTTTTCCATCAAAGAGGCTGCTCCACTTGAAAAGAAAGAAGGCATTCACACAAGTGCATTTACTGGATGCAACATTAGCAGTTATTTACTAGCAGTTTCAGTGCCCCTGTATTTTCTACTGGACAGTTTTCAACTCTTCATTTTTCCTTAATTTCATGAATACTGCTCAAGTTGCATGTTGCATCTCAAGAATGGCTGCTTTGCAAAGTTGGATAAATTTATTCTGGCATTTCAAAAAGAATCTCCTATCTAAGCAAAACTATTCAAAAATTTTACAGGGATAGAAATTTACATAGCAGCTAATGGCAAGTCTAAACATAACTTATTTCTTTCAACATTATTCTTGTTAACAAATTAAAAGAATTAAATATCCCTGTATCAGTTGTTTTCAAGAAGGAGAGAAAAAATGTTAATCAACTCCAGTACCATAAAGAATATGAAATCATTTCAACATCTGCACTGTTTTCCAGTTAATTAGCAGAAGATGTGAATAGTTTTACAAACCAGTAACATTCCGAACATTTCTCTTTACACTTTTGGTGAATAGCAGAACACAACTAGTCTATCCTTCTGCTCCACTTTGTCCTTGATAAGAGCGGAAGATGAACTTTGTATACTGGGCAGCACACTTCACACACTGTGGTGTTGGAAATTCATTACATTTCAGCTGGAGAGTGCTTGAGTAGACTCTTTCCAGAAAAAAAATATTTTAAAATATATCTATCTATGTAGAGATATGAATAAAAGGCTACTAGATCAGGATCAATCCTCACCAAAATAACAAGGCTTCTTCTTATCCAACAAAGGCACTTTAACAGTGACTCTGATGGGAAGTTGAAAGGAAAGATCTGGCTACTAGAAGGTTTTTCTGTCAATAAAAATCCTTTATAGGGCAATGTGGCTTAACCCATTTGCTTTTATCTGTCAGTGAACACTAAATGTTTGTCTCTTCCTTAAGCGTTAAGGAAAAAAGCATGAACACAAGTGAAGAAGACTTAACCAAGCCTGCCACCTGGCAAAACTCTGAGGGTGATTTCCCCAACTGCACTGATGTGGAAGCCATCCTGAAGACTTTGTATCTCCCCATTATGTACAGCATCATCTTCCTGGTGGGCTTCCCAGGAAACGTCATTGCGATTTGTGTTTACAGTTTCAAAATGAGGCCTTGGAAGAGCAGCACCATCATCATGCTGAACCTGGCCCTCACAGACCTGCTCTACTTAAGCAGCCTTCCCTTCCTGATACACTACTATGCCAGCGGGGAGCACTGGATCTTTGGCGAATTCATGTGCAAGTTCATCCGCTTTGGTTTCCATTTTAACTTGTACAGCAGTATCCTCTTCCTCACCTGTTTCAGCATCTTCTGGTACTTGGTGATTGTCCACCCTATGAAATTCTTTCACGTCCAGAAGAGACGGTGGACTGTAGTGGCTTGCTCTGCAGTTTGGGTGATCTCACTGGCAGCTGTCAGTCCTGTCAACTTCTTGATCTCTTCAAAAGTGGAGCAAAGCAGATTTTTATGCCTTGACCTCACCAGCTCTGAAAATGTTGGCACCATCAGGTGGTATAACTGGCTTCTGACTGGACTGGCCTTTCTCTTGCCCTTGCTGACGGTGACGCTGTGCTACGCACTCATTATTTATACCTTGGCTAAGGGGCCCCACACGCAGGCTTGTTACAAACAAAAGGCTCGCAGACTTGCCATCATCCTCTTGGTGGTCTTCTATGTGTGCTTCCTCCCGTTCCATGTCTTTCGGGCAGCTCGGATTGACCTACGATTGTGTCCAGTCAATTGTCACATGGAGAAGCCAGTCCACTCTGCCTATATCATCTCTAGGCCACTGGCTGCACTCAACACCTGTGGTAACCTATTACTTTATGTCGTAATTGGACGTAACTTCCAGCAAGCCATCCTCTCTCTTTCAATATGTAAGTGGAGCAGATACATTCAGCAGGCTGGGAGCAACAGTGATGTGAACAAGTCGGGAATCACACTGAAGTTATGAAAGAATCCCTTCAAGAAAATTACATCAGCAACAAACAGATATGGGACTGCTTTGGTATTGTAACCTCCTACCCAGGCAGGTGTAGTGATGTGGTAGCAAGAATTCCATCCGGCTTCTCCCTCTCTTTGCAATACAGCATTTGTCAAAATGCTAAGTCTCAGGAGCAGGTTTATATATACCCCTTTCAACAAACAAACAACAAAAGAAAAGGAAATTAAAAGATTGTAAGCCATCTGGAAGGTAGAATTTAAAATTATCCAATCAGCCTGTTTCCAAAGATGCTTGGGAAATGTAGGAATCTTCTTGCTTCAGGCCTTGTAGTTGATTAGTGAAACTCAGAGGGCCGAGTTCTGACACAAGAACAACTTCCATTAATTTCCCTGTTGTCACTAATGCAGTGCCTTGTTTATTATAGCTAGAGTTAAACACAGCAGGTTGTCATGGCTACTGAAACCACTGAATTACATACTGAGAGAGCACCTAGGTAAATGAGGTGTTTTCAGATTAGATGGACCCGACGAACTTCAGCATAAGGCACTTAATGACGAAATCTCAGAGCAGGTGTTGGGAAGGATGAGAGAGGAGTGCCAGAGGAGGACAAACGTAGTGAATAGCCCTAAAAAAGAGATGGATGAGGAATTAAAAAACAAGCAGATTAATGTCCATTTCAGAAAAATAGTAGAACAAATTATCAGACAGTCTGTAGAAAATGAGTACAGGTGAGTAACAGAATGTATGGATTTATCAGATATGTACAATCCTAAATCAATCTGATTTCTCACTACAATAACCTACCAGGCCTTGTATGTGAAGAAAAAGAAGAAAATGTCATATAACTGACTCCAGAAAGAGTTTTCTGAGACTCTGTCTGGGATAATATTCTTGTGTATATGCTAAGGAGACAGTCTACTGCTTTATTTGATTAGAGAGCAGTGCTCAAAGGGGATATATTAGTGACTTACCGTCAAAGTAGAGGGAGCCACTGAGTGGGGTTTTGATCAGTCTGTCCTGGGTTCAGGGCTATCTAGTGTTTTCGTTAACAAATTGGATGATGAAATAAAATGTGATTATTATATTTGCAGATGACAGGAAAGTGAGATGACAAAATTCGGTTGACAAATTGGAGCTATGGTTTGAAAAAGAACATGATGCTATTTGACAGTGACAGATACAAAGTACTGTATTAAGGTAGAAATAATGAACTGTACAAACACAGAAGGAGAAAAAGAACACTTGGGTAGCAGTTCTGCAGGGAAAGATCTGGGGTTATAGTGACTCACAGGTTGGACAGGAGCCTGTCATTTCGGTGAGCTGGCAGTGTCTGCTGCAGCAAAAAAGGCAAATGCCATGCTGGGATGTAGAAATAAGAATATAATGTACAAGATGTGTGAAGGAGTCCTTATACCCTTCTCAGCATTGTTAATTTCTCAGCAGGAGAACTGTGCCCATCTTTGGAGGCTGTCCTTCAAGGGAGACATGGATGAGAGGACAGGGAAAAGAGCCCTCAGAGAAATCACCAAAGAGGAAGGCAACTGGGGACGTTAATCCAGACATGGGGAGACATAACAATTACCTCCATATGTGTAAGAGGGAGGGAATATACTGGCTTCCTGCCTGCTAGCAGTGCGTGCAGTCCCTGGGAACGTTCCTGGCACTGGCCTCACCCCGCCATCCTGCAATGGTGTTCGAGCAGCCTCAGGCAATGCTCCTAGCCAGTGCCAGCCAGGCAAACCCCTGGGGCATGCCCCACGTCAGGACTGCTCCCCATAGGCAGTCCCCATCTAGGCAATGCTACCTGAGTACTGTGTGTAAGTAGGTCAAGCAACAACACTATAATATTTTAAGATGCCTTGTGAATATTTAAAATACTTTATTTGATAAATCTTCAAATGCAGCAACATCTTTCAAAAGCAGTATTACAGGCATTTTGACTTGCTTTCTATTCTCAATTGTCCTTTTCTGTATTTGAAAATGTTGTCAAAGCCTGAACTTTGCAGGTTGCCACTAGATGGTGATGGCTCATGGTACCTGGCAATAGGAAAGCTACCTGGTTTCACATATGCATGTGTGATTCAACTCCACAAGTTACATGACTACCTAAGATGATTCGCATGAGATAAATCTTTTCTGACATGGATTCATACTATCCAGTGTGGACAAATAGTGCAAACACACTGCACATAAGTAAAAGCATAAAATGTGTCTACTACTTACTCATATAGATCTGAAGCCTCAGCATAGGTTAAAAAACATTCCTTTCTCAGAGCAAAGACAGCCACAGCATTTTTAAATCTTGTCCTCAGTTCTTCCTTCTCAGTTCCAAGAAGAGCTTATCACACATGAACAGAAGCTCTTAAATACTACAAATACAATATAAAATGGAACAGCTAAAGGTAAAAAGTGTGAAATGGAAGTGTTCAAGGCATTCTGTCTCCGCCTGCAACAAGAGTAATAGTCTCATGATTTTGGTGACCTGGAGAGGGACTTCCTTTTCTCCTTCTCCTCTCCTTCCCGAGCAGAACTGTTGTTTGGTTGTCCTTCTCCAGCTCACCTACCCTTCCACTACCTGTCTTCAATTAGCTTGAGCTAACCCAGCTGATTCTAAAGTGCCAAAATAGATTAGGAAATGGTCTCGGGAACTGTGGTTTGTTGGTGGGGCAATAATCTTCACCAGAAGGTCAGTCACTTCTTCCACTAGCATGGCTGAACGTGGAAAAGGACAAAAGTTCCAACCTTCATGTGTCCATTTTCAAGGAAATCAGGGGCTGCTCAGGTGCTTTGCGTGACTAAGAGCTCACTATCTCATGTGACTCATGCTTTTTATCTGCTGGGAAGGGTGAAATCTCCATAGTTTTCCTTTTTCAGCAGTTTTAAGTTTACTGCTGAAACAAGGGTAAGTGCTTCAACTGCAGTAAACAGGAGACACTTCCCAAGCTCTGTGACAGCATAGCTACATAAATAACTACTCTGTTGCAGGCTAATTCACTGCATAGTTATGCTCCAGTGACCAAGCTTCTGCTAAGTCTAGTATGTTTGTTTACAAGACATTCATGCTAACTCAAGTACATACCAACAAGCTGCTCTCTGCATAGGTCCACAGAGAAGCCAAAACAACTTTGCAAGAACTCAGAGGACCCTCCTAGTAACCAACCTCACAGACAGAAAAAACACTGACTGAAAAATGACTGAAAAAAACATGTTCTGAATCTAAAAAATTGCAAAATCCATCCTAATCCTCGAGCCTCGAGCTGTTTTTCACGTACTTCTAGTGCTTTGTTTCTAGAGAGTGTACAGCATATAGTACCAAAATAATGTGGTAAGCAGCTAGAAAAGAGATACAGTGAAACAGTCTGAGAATGGGCCACTGTGGCAAGTTTTGTATGTTGTGAGCTAAGACTACATTTCTAGCCCGATATAATGCTACTCACAGTCAGGGTGTTGCTATTATCTGTACAGTTTAACTGTACAGTAGCAATCTGCTATATGAAATGGATGGTAGTGCCAGCTCACCCTTGAGTAATTTAGGCTTCAGAAAGATGTTACCATTTGGGGGATAAGGCTAAAGTAGCAGAATAAACTTTGAAAGGCTGCTTCCATCTGTCAGTATTTTGTACTCTGAAAATGCAGGTTGAGTGAACCGAAACTTAAAAATAACAAACGACAAATGAACACATTGCCGTTTAGCTCCCACCAGCCAGAAATGTTCATTTGCCTTTCCCTGCCAGCAGAAAAGTGATGTAAAAGAAAATACTTTGTATATTCTCTTACAGCTCCCCTATGTTCTCTGAAAGCAGAGTCATTCAGTGGTGTCAACAGATGTAACTTTAAAGGCCACACAATTAAGTCCAGGAGGGGGAAAAGAAGTTTGCCCTAAAGAAGGCATATTTCAAGGCTTATTTTCTGAGTAGTAACTGGAAAAGAGTGGTCCTTCTAAGTGAAGTGTTTTCCTTATTTGATCCCTTAGACTACCAGGCTCTGCAGTGGAGAACACAGTGAATCAGACAACTTCTAGAGCAGATGAGAAGATACATTCCTGCTTTTAGTCAGAGTTGTACTCCAGGACTCAGGAGGAGAAAAAGTGAAGTTGATAAACACTGAGCTGAGAGCCTTTCAAAAATAAAAATTAAATACACTGAGTTTTTTTGAAACACATGGAAGGAACATGAGTTTTCTAGGCTGCTGCAGCAAATGTAATGCAGAGTATGTTTGCTTCATCATGTCTAGAATCTTAAAAGGCGTTTGAACCAAAAGGTATTTTGTCTTCTAAGATCTCTCCTTAGTTTCTTTGCTCCCAACAATGGCTGATGTTTCTGATATCTAAAACAAAAAGAGAGTTGATTACATGAAAGCTATAGTATCAGTGATGCTATCCAGTCCTATGAGGAAAACAAAAGTTCTGAGCTTCCTTTTATTTTAAAAAAGGAAAGGTATGCTTTTCAATATTTATAATTCTTCTGTAATCAAGTGATTTTACTGATTTCCTTTTATTTTGTAAAAGAGGGAAAGAATCTAAGGTGAAGAAGAAAGAAATACATCTTCGGGAGCAGACAGGCAATGCAGCACTGAATCCTAATAAAACAAGGTAGAAGGTACAATTTTGTAAATGGATCCATGACAGGGTATTTTGGTATTACCACAGGAGTACCCTGTGGTATTCTCCCTGCCTTGCCCTGCATTTCAAGGACTTTCATGGTGCCAGCCACTATACAAAACGATGACCTGGACCTGCAGCTAACCTGGCTCAGAAACACCTTCTCTGGGGTGCTCCAAAAGGTGTCCAAGGTAGAGAGATCCTCCCACTCTGCTCTTGTTACAGTTCTGCTCATAGACATCTCTGAAATGTCAGTCATATTTATGGAAATAAATGTTACGCAGCTTAGCAGCGTTACTGTTAGTCGTGACTAGGTGCACAGAGAATAGCACATACACTTTCCATAGTACAGTTATATTGGTAAGTTCAAGGCTGGAGGAAAAAGGAGGTGGTTTGGCACTGAGTAAGGTGGCATTTTGAGGGTATCTATTTCAAGCCGCAAATGATCCCTATGGGGTGATTTTCCACTGAGTGACCCAGGCTGGCACAATCATTTATGGTCATAGCAATAATGAAGAGGACCTAGCAGAGAGAGACATACAAATTTACTGTGCACCAAATTAAAACAATAAATCTCTCTGAAATTTTCCTCTTCCTTTCACTTCATGATGCTTTTTTATCACTGGGAAGTTATTTTAACAGACAAGATGACAGCACCTGCCTACAGGAGTTTTCTCACATTTACCTTTCTGTTAGTAAGCTGCTTGGAGATACTTATGTATTTCACCCCTATTTTACGGGTGATGAAACTGAGGCACAGTGGAGTTAAGTGACTTGCCTCTGGTCACGAAGCAAATCAGCAACCAAGCAGGAAAGAGATGGGTTCCCAGCCCAGAGCTTTTGGAAAGTGCATTATAAAGGCTTAGGGTGAGCTTTTCAAGGGAGTTTTGATTGCTCAGTTGTGGCATTTCTGCAATAAAAGTTGAGTTAGAGCAGCGTCTGCGCTACTCAGGCCACAGGTCAATCTCAGCATCATAGCCTGCCTCTGTGAAAGGAGCTGCCTTTGTTCCTTCTGTTTCCTTCAAAGAAGGTTTCTGGGGAGGGAACCAGTCCCTTCTCACCGAAAGTATTTGGCTACCTCTGCGTGTGATCTCAACCCAGAGTCAGTGACTAGCTGCATGCATTCATCCCATTGCTATGTTTATATCTATTTTTATATATTTGTTAATTTGTAGGTTGATATGAAATATTAGCAGCACTAGAGGGAGACATTTCCCACCAAAATGTGTACTTCACACCACAGTTCAGGATGTCTTCTTCCTCACTGGGTCCAAGGGTTGGCAACAGGCTGCCCAGCTGGGGAGCTGCCGTAGCCTAAAGACCGCTCCTCACCACGTATGGATGCTGATGCAGAGCGAGCACACGGCTGCAGCTAATACACCTCCGAGCTGAGCCTCGCTGGGGCAGTCCCTTCCCTAGCACACCCCGATTCAGATCCAGCTGCCAGTCTGCTATACTGCAACTTCAAGTGTGGTTATCTGCACTTTTCGTGTCTTAGCAGAAAAGCAAGTAGAGTTTATGTGAAGATTCTCAGATGTCTTCTAAATTTCCGTTCTGAGTACCCTGCAACGTGATGAACTTTAATACAGCTGTATCTATTCAGCTTAGCTAAATATTTGGCCCCCAAATATCAGTGAAAATTTAAGTCTGCCCCTACAGTCTCTAATGCACTGGAAAAAAAATCCTATCTTCAGACATACCCCACAAACCTTTTCCCCAGCATGCAAACCTGAATTTCACTGTGGAAGTGGGAGGACAGGGATGGGGCACTGTGGTTCTTTAGCAGCAGCAGGAAGACCAGTTACTGCAGTAATTCCAGGGGGTACATTAGGGGTTTTACTCTCCTACAGTCCATCAACTCAGCTCAGCTGGTGCTATAATTCAAATTCCCACTAGAGGGTGGGAATTTGCTAGTAAAAGGATTACCTTAGAAAAGTGTGTGTGTATGGGGGAAATAGTGTCTGAACTGAAGTAAGAGACCTGGGCTGGAGAAGCAGCTGAGTGTAGAAAAAGGAGTAAAATGACATTTATACCATCCACAAGAGCAAGAGGGGAGTATTGTTTCATTTTTTTCTAAAGAAACAGAATCTATGGTTTTTACTTTTAAATCAAATGCAGCTGCAGTGGTTATATGGTTATAAACATGTATATCTTCATAAATCAAATATAGCTGATCTCAACCCTGCTGATATTAGCTTGCAAACAGTGATGGGAGCCACATAAATACATCAAAGAGTTAGCCAGGATAAATACAAGAATTTAAGTGTTTATCCAGTTCGGGGAAATAGTGAATTTACCTATATACTTCTGACTGCCTGGCCTGAACATCTAACAGTGAATTTCTCTCTATTTTTTATTATTATTATTTTTGACCACTATACTACTGCAGAAAATAATAGTTTGTTTTCTCCTCACACAATTCTCCACTGTTGAAATGCAGGGAGGTTTCTCTGAACCTTGCTGCTGAAATGGACAGTCTGGCTGTAGATTTGGATGCATTTTCACCCTCTCCCCGTAGGAGCAGAAGCTTCTCTAGTGAGCCTGCCTGTCTCAGGGAGCACCCAGCATTGGAGACATGGGCACTGCACAAAAATCCTTCTTACCACTCATCCAGCTTCTCGGAAGCAGGGTTTTCACACTGATTCAGCATGCCTGAGGCTAGGGAAGCCAACGCAGTTCAGGGTTTATTTTCTAATTTAGTTCCACATCTACAAAGACGGCATAAAACCCAGAAGCACCTCCTACGCGAGCAAAATGATGTTTCTGAGCACTAAATGAGCATTTGATTTGATCTTTTAAATATAATTTATTTATGCCAACAGAAGTAGGAAGAAAAAAAAACGAAAAAAAAAAAAAAACACGTACACCTTGGTTTACCTGCAAATGCCCCACATTTGAGTAATAAGGCCCGCTAATCCATTGCAGTAGGCACTTAGTCCTGCCTCCCTCTCAGCAGCAGAACAAGAGCTGTCGGTGAGAGGCAGCAAGAAAATGACTCATCCCCTGAAGCTCCTTCCAATCCAGACAACTCCCACAGCTCGGATAATTCCTTCCCACTGCCCTACAGCAGAGGCTGAATTAACTCTGTTCTGAAAGGAAGGCGCAGCAACGTGTCCTACGGCAAGAGCTGCACTCTCTCGTCTTCCTCGTCGATAGACACGGCTCACTGAAAGGCAAGGTCCCTCTCCAGTCGGGATGGGGCACACCTGTCCACGCAGGCTTGTGGGTGACAGTGACACCCTTTCCAGCGAAATGTGTTGATGAACGTGGGAGAAATATGACGGTAGTCCTCAGGGTTGTCAGGTCTGCCTGGAGACTGTGGCCCCGACGGGCCAAACGGAGGGCCCGTCAGGCAGCAGCATGCACTTTCACCGTGTCAAGGCACATGAATGCATTGCGAAGCTGTTTTCATAGCACAATCTGAAGGAAGGAAGAAGCATCAATCCTTAAATACAGCCATGTCAAACGAGGTTAAATTATGTATTCTCTAACTTGCACTGTAAGATGTGAATGAGACCTATGCTGGACTCTGGCGTTAGCTAAGGAGATGTATCTGTAATTTGTCACAGGGCTGTATTTGTCATTTACTAGACTATTTCAGGAGGTGAAATTTCTCTACCTGGTGCTTATCAATGCTTCTACCACCTGTCCTTCTTGTAACAACTGGAAAAACTATTTCAAGTGATGTAAATTTTACACAAAAATCTCCCATCTTCATCATTCTGAAGAAAAGGTTGTATTTTACAGAATAAAAGGTTATCATTATCAAAAGTCTGTAACAGCAGGTGAAAACCTCTATTGCAGATGTTCAAGTGGGTGAATTCAGTAAGGATCAGATGGATCTCAGCAGCTGTGCTCTTTCACTGTGCAGTTGCCTCAGGGGAGCATTTAAAAGTAAATTTTGTATAAAATTTCTTTGTCTTGAATTAACTAAAAATATTATCACATCAGGTGATACTCTTTAGTCTATGACTTCCTTTCTTAATTGCTTTTGATTCCTCCTAGATAAAATCAAGGTTGTTCCGTCTGTTTAGCAAAGCTTAAACCATGCACCTGGCTTCAGCTGTAAGGTAAGTCTGACTTGTTGTTGTCTTTCTGGGGCCATTGAAATACATGACCTTGTCCACACCAGTTCCCACTCTAAACCTGCCTGGGCCCAGGTGCATGGTGGAGACTTTCCTACTAGCAGCTCTGATTTGTGAGCTGGAGATACTAGAGAGTGAAATGCCATGCTAGACAGGCATTTCTGAACCAGGTCTTCAAAGAATGATGTAAACAACATCACTGCTGAACCTCTCTTTCCTATTGCTTGCACAGCCCTGAGGAGTGGTGGGAAGGAGCTCTAACTCTCTGGCGGACAATTTATTGTCCTCTACTCTGATGCACAGGGGCAACACGATGCTTCACTTTCACTTGCAAAGAGATCAGTGACTTACACTTGCTGTGCAAGACACTTCTGCTTAATCCAGCTCCTGCATGTTAGTGCTGAGGATTATTGACGTACACCAGCCGTTGAGGGAATTAGGAAAGATTGTCCTAACCAAGATAGGAGAGGTCCTATTCCAGTTTATTTAGGCAGAATTCAGACACGCTGACTTCAGCTAATCGAAAAATTTCTGACAGAACGCTTCCCCTTGGAAAATGCTAAAACAATGGGTACAAAATGCTCCATATGAATATGTTGACCCAGTCAAAAATGATGCTAGCAACCAAGTAGGCAGCCATCCAGGCTAGTTACCCAGCCAGCCTGGCAGGCTCGGCAAAGAGCCGGTGACGGCTGTCAGCCACAGAAGCTGCTTAGTCCGGCATCGCCTGGCTCCTTTCCTGGGATGGAATGAGTTTTCTCCTGAAGTGGTCTGGGAAGGGCACACAAGGAGACACAAAACCAGACATTTTGCCTCTTCTCACAGCTTTTTGCACAAAAGCCTGTGCTGCAGGGATCTGTGGCTGAGCTGCCACTCCATACACAAATAATACTGAGGGAAGCTTCTAGCAGAGAAGTACAAGGCCTAGTTCTGGGATGTTTAGTAGGACACAATTTTCCATCCAAATCCAGATTATGCAGTGAGATTGTCCTTATTATATTCACTAGTGATTTGGGCAATGAAGTAGAAAGTATAGCCTTTAAGCATGCAGATGACAAGTGAGAGGACTGCTGGCATGCTCGAGGACAGCATTAATTTTAAAGCGACTTACAGAAAGTGGAGAAATGGTCTGAAGAAACAGGTTGACATCCAGTGAGGACAAATGCAAAAAAAAAAAAATAGTTTGGAGGAAAACAAATATGGAATATCTGCTTAGGCTGCATTACTGTAGTAAAGAATTGAAGGGCTATGCAGATCACAAGCTGAACATATGATGCCAAATGCATTATAATGAAAAACAGCAGAATGGGACTTAGAAATAAGAGTACAGACTGTCAGGCAAGCCAAGCAATCCTTCTCCTTTGGTAATATCTCTGCTGGGGTAGTAGGTCTGGTCTGACACTGCACTTCTAGAAGGACATGGTCCTGCTGGACAGGGAACAGAAGAGATAGTAGAAAAAGGAGATCTCTGAGAAACGTCTGAAGGAACTGAGTTGTTCAGTCTAGGACAAGAAGCACCAGAGGAAAGATGGTAGATGGTATATCTTCATATATGAGACATAGCCAGGAAGCAGGATGCCCTTGGCTGGGATTAGGCAGGGAGGATGTCAGGCTTTAGGCAACATTTCCAGGGGCACAGAGAATATTTGGGCAGGCAGAAGGTTTTAGAAGAGCTTGGAAAAGCACCTGCCAAAGGTGTCAAAGGTACAACCCTGTCAGGGGCAGCACAGGGATTATGTGCCCTCAGGAATTTTCTTCTACCACAGCTCCTGCAATGCCCATAGGCAGGACCTGTCTGAATCAGGACACAGGAGCTCATGGAAGGGAGGCATCTGGCTGCACACATCAAGGTAATTTGACAGAGAGGGAAAGTGCACTTTCCCTCAATTCATTACACCGACTGTGCCACAAAAGCCAATAAACTAGAGGGCTGGATTCTCTACTGCTGTGAACTAACTTGGCTCCAAAGCTAGTGGCAATACACCAGTTCACACCTCCTTAGAATATGAGGTATAAAATCTGATGCAAAAGCCTGGTGAGCAATTCCCTCTTCATGTTCTGGCAGGCCATCAATCACTGCAATATGCAGCTGGAGAACTACATGTTGGGAAAATAAAGGGCCGGCTAAAATACCCAGCCTGATCCCAAATAGCCTGAACATGCAAGGCATTGTATTTTATATATCCTTGTTCAATGTATTGTATCATTCATTTTATTGCCACCTATCAAACCTTTTGATAAACAAAAAGCCAGGGTGAAGCACACACAGTCCCTTCTAATTGTCTTTTATTTTCTCACTTTTCTTGAAAAATGTAATCTTCTGTCACACAGTGATGTGCTTTCTTCTCTGTCTCCCTGCTATTACAAACTTTAATAGATACTGTCATATAGGATTTATAATAGGTAGTGCCCACTTTGAAAGCAATGACAAAAACACACTGCATCATTATTCTGTACTACCGAGTTTACATAGCATTTGCTTGTCAAGTTAGCCAGGTTAACAGCTTCCTGCTTCAGCAGAGAGCAAGATGCACACCTTCATCTCTCTGTTTGCTAGATATTTCACTTCAAAGGAAAATCATTTGACATTACTGCTCCAGCAGGAGCCAGTTCCATCTCTGACCAGCAGCAAAACATTACTTTCTGAATTACGTGACTGATTCAGTAGCACTCCACGTTTTTTTGCATTTGGCCTATTTATAGCCAGTGCAGCCAGTCCACTCTTCTGCTTTCAGAATGACAGAATGAAAGCTGCATTTGCTGGAATGCTGGTATTTTAGTAGAAACTCAGCACTCTGATGGAGAAAGGATGGTACCTCAGCTTATAGCAGAGACCTTCCTCCAGTATACTCAAGCGTGGCAGATAAGCCTGATGCTGTGCTAGCTCAAGTCCTGATTTCTCCTGACAGAAAGAACTGACTTCAGTCTGGGAGTAGCCCTGAAATTCTTAGTGAAAGCTAGCATGAAAAAGCAAAGCCAGAGATAACCACCACAGAGAAGTGCACTTCTCTTTCATTTATCTGATTTAGATGAGCATGAAATAGCCAGGAGAAAACAGCTAGACTAAGAAAAAAAATGCATGAATTTTACAGGCTCAGCTTGCATGAATTATTTCCCTGAAGGCTATTTCAGTAATCCACTCCTCCATCCAGTCTGAATAGATGGAGAACCATTTAATTGCCTCAGGATAATAATGTTTAGCATTTAAGCATCATTTGAAGTGCTCAAGACTCTTTCTAATGGAGGGAAGAGTCTTGCTGCCTATCTTCTATGGAGGCAGAGCAGCCCAGGTGAGCAGGGCGGCAGAGACCTTTGCCTTTAGAAACACTGTGTGATAGGAGACAAGATGCGGTGCCCACAGCCTCTGCAGACCAGTAGGAGCACTGCGAGGGCTGAGGATGGAAAGGGGCCCAAGCACTTGTCATTGGCATGGTCATCTTCAGCACAGCAAGAGGCTCAGAAAAGGCAGGCATCAGCAAAACTGGGTTGCCCTTGCCTAAGTGGTGCTCATCCCTTTACAGTGACAGTCTGAGAAGCCATCGCATTCAGAAATTCCCCAAAGAGCATCAAAAGGATCCTCTAAAACCTTCTGTAGAGATATCCTTGAGGACAGAGTTGTCTGTGCCAGGCCAACAAGAGATCTGGTAAAGAAAGGGGGACTAGTCCCACCGTGGCACAATGCAAAATAAAGTTCTTGTTTGAGATGCTTCTAGCCCCTCTACAGGCATGGGATGGGAAAGGTTCATACACAAGGTCCCCGTTTACATAGTCCTCTCCAAGAAAGAAAGGGCAGTTGCTCTGAAAAATAGATCTTTGACTCAACAGTCATGTGACAATTTGCAAGGTTTTGAATTTTGCTCTTTTTTTTGTTGTGATTAAGAAACCCTCTAATTTTGCTTTGAGAATTACTTTTACGTATTGTTTTACAATATTAAAACCATACCTGATAATTGCCTTACCTTATCAGAAACAAATCTTAGTAAATTTAGACAACGAATTTATTACTTCCTAACTTTAGTGATCATGTGAAGAAAAGAATTAAAAGAAGTGAGCTGGAGAAGGAAGTTACGCTTTTAAGATATTAAAAAGCATTAAGATAAATTACCTGGCTGAGCTCCCTTTGCTGTCCTTGTGCTCATCTTGGCATTGGTCCTGGTGGGAAAGGCTCATTTCCAAAACCCAGAAGGATTTTTACAAGGCGGAAGCATTCTTCCCAGGTAGAGGAGGTCTGGCTTGGGACCAGGGCAGGTACCCATGTGGGAAGGAGCAAGTAGAGGAGCTGTGGTAGAAGAGCTGCAGAGATCAGCATAGCAATGTAGTGATTCACAGTGATTTCTTTCACCAAGAGTGGTATGTTGGCTGAGAGCTCGTGTAAGCTGAAGGAACGGTACCTGTCTAACACAAAGGCTTGTTTTGGCAGAAGATGTGAAATTCAAGTGCAGAGGCCTGTGATGACAGAAGTCACTTTCTGACAATAAAACTTTATGGAGCAGCGTAAGGCTTTCCTCCACCTACCGCAGCTCCCTGCAAACACAGCACAACAGCAGCACAACAGAATATTTCTCCGGTGACTAAAAACTCCCTTGAACGCTCAAGGCCACATTAGCAGCTCCCTTTGCAGAATCCGGTAAGGACACGTTACTAGAAGTCAGGGAGGAACCAGCTCACAAGAGTTTAGAGACTGTTTCCTCTTTGGATTGAAAAACAAAGCAGCAAAGCTTTCTTCTCTGTTTTCAGACCCACTAAGCTGGGCCATTTTCAGGAAATGCCCCATTACCTAAAACAATTACAACTATTGTCACATCTCTGATGAGTTTAGTTTGGCTTTTAGTGTCTATTGGGAAAACGTTAACAGGCACAAACGTTGTGTGTAAGGCCACTTCATAGCTGGGTGCTCCTGCAGTATTTTTTATTCACCAGTTTATGGTGAATAAAGTAGCATGACTGTCCATGTCCTCAGCTTTAAGCTTTAAGCTGCATTTAAGCTAGCTTTAAGCAGGCAAATTCTCCCACTGTCCTCCTCTCCTGCTCCTCATGGGGCAGCTCACCTTCTGAAAGCTGAGTGCTTATCGAAGGGCTTCAGCAGATTTTGTCTTCAGCACCCTGTAGTGTCTGAGCACCAGTTCAGTTCAAGGACTAATATTAGCCATAAGATAGCACCTCAGATCTGTATAGGCTATTTTTGGAACTGTATCGAACTACTTCTGCTCAGCAGATGTGACAGCACTGCTTATATCCCAGATTTTAAATCCAACTTTCCAAAAGTAAAATATTCCTTTGCTGAAGTTTTCATTAACAATCTCTATTATCTATGTAATTGGATGGCAGCATTTAACAGTGATTAATTTAGAGTTACCGTGCATTCAGGAATTAAAAAATGCAGTCCTTACCAGTCTGTCTCAGTGGAAAAATAAGGAGGGAGCAGCGGAGTTGATTTCCCTGTGTGATGAAGACACACAGTATCATTATCAATAGAATAGAGCATCTCTTGAAGGTGGCCTGATAACAACAGTAATTAGGTATTCAATCACACACACGCGCTAAGACCAGCCAAACAAATGTATGTCTGCTAAGGGAAATAGCCCATGGAAAGATTATACGTTTGCTGAACCAAAAGTAAAGCATATAATGAAAGCTCTTTGCACTCTGGAGTCTAGCGCATTCCCACACAAACTGTTTTCCTACGGACTTATTAATCAGAGCTACCCATGCGATTTCTGCTGCATCGCACTGGGCACTGACGTGTCCCAAGGTGTGACCCAAAGCCCGGGGGGGCTGAGAGGCTCCTTTCATTTATGCCTGCAGATTTTACATGAGGCTTTATGAAACGAGAGCAGCCCCGCGCTGGGGGAGCAGCTTGCGGACCCTCACACCTACAGTGCTAATTAAAGTCAGGTTCAGCACTGATGCTGCGATACCACCACAAGCTCTGCTGCAACCCCTTCTGCCCCACATCTTGCAACAGCCCATATGGAGGGAAGGGGCTATCATTTGCGACTGATCACCTGCAATTTAGCAAAATGGAGCAAAATAAAAGCGTTGTGCTTTGTCCCTCACTTTTGTATGTTAGACTGGAGGTTGTCAGAGGCAGATGGTGTACCCCTGGCACGTGAACTGGCCTGCCATCATCCGGAGCACCCTGCTCAGCCCCCCGTAAGAGAAGGCACAGCACAGCACGGAAACGTGTTCCCGTTTGTACCACATGCTCTGTGGTAGCTGATCCACCCTGGAGTAGTAAGTTGTTAAGAGGAATTAATTAATTAAATCTCCTGCTACCAAATCATTCCTGTTTCATTTCTATACAGTCACCAAAGGTGAAATTTATACACATGTGAACTCTGCAGGATTTTATACTGGTGGTTTCAAGAGAGGTGCACTTAGCCTTTTGTCCGTGCAGTTCTCATCAGTGGTTATAAGGGTAGGGAAAATGATAGCACTTCCCACAGAGCAAGCCAATCAGTCCAGGAGACTAAGGAGCAAAAACAAGTCTACATGAATTATTAGTTATATTAATTGTTCTGTTAGTCTTACTTTCTTGGACTCAGTCTGAAAATGGAGTTTTTAGTTTCCTTTTCCTATCCAGAAGTAGGCACTCAGAGATGAGTCCAGCCCCCAGTCTAACCCCAATGCCCCAAATTCATGGCAGGTCCGGGGCACAGTACCAGGAAGGCCCATTTCTGCTTCACATGCTGCCACCTGCAAGGTAGGATAAATACCAGCTGCTGCTGCACGCGTTTTATGTTGCTCAGGGATGTAATGGATTAAATAGTGGACACATTAAATGATCTCTAACTGTAATTAGCTCCCTCTGTGCTTATAACACTACAGTCTCATACAAATGATTTCTAATGATACACGCAGTGACTAGGAATGGGGTAATAGCCATTTAAACAGTTGCTGATCCCTCAGCTGGTACCTGACAGTGTATTTTATAGCTATGGAGAAACTTCAGACATTGACCTAGAGAAAGCCTGGTCAGATGAGAAGAACAGAGTTGGTGCTCTTCTCCTAATGGTAACAGATAGATAATGTTTCAGCTGTGAGATGCAACGGCTGCTCTTTCCCTGCAGCATAATTAGCAAAACCAATAGCATTCTCTCAACTCATGCCTATGATATAGGCACTCAATGACAGTCAAGACAATCTTCCTAAAAAATATTCTTATCTGTGTAGTTCTCTGTAAGTAGATTTACATACCTAATGTTCAGAAATGAAAGCTTATTTTTTTAATACGTGATAGTAAGCTTCATCAGTGAATAAAACTTATAAAACATACCAAGGCTGCAACCTGCCAGCCACCCAGCGCAGCATGGACCAGCTCGCAAGCTCAGGGACTTAAGCTTGCAGTTTCAGAATTAGAGATATTACAACTCTTTCTTTTTAATGATTTATTTTCATCTTGTTCCTCAAGCTAAGGTGAAGACGAGATTTTTATTCAAGCAACTTTATTTTTATTTGGTTCAAGAAGCATGAAAATTGCAGCTCCCATGAATCATAAAGCCTGAAAGCAAAGGCTGCAAAGAAAATAAGTTTGCAACTTTAGCTACCCCAGTAATAATTAGCCAACACTAATTTTGTATATTGTATTCACTGAAAATAGGCAGTAAGTATGCCACAGTTGCTGAAAACCATGCCATGCCAAAGGAAACCTTTGTTTTTAACACGAGCAGAAACTTAGACTTCATTAGAAATTTGTTTTTGATGACGAAACAGCATGTCACAATCTTTTCCGCGTGACCTTGAAAATGGCAACATGCCTTAGTCTGCTGACTAGGTTTCACTTTCCACGGAATGGAAAATAAATTTGTTATTTTTTTATAAGCACACACACACACATTTAAATGTGATCTGCTGCTATTTGAATACTAGAGCTGAACCTGCAACATGCAGAACTGCTGCCAGCAGAGTGCAATCTGCCCACTGAAGGCAAGACAGCATGAATGACAGAGGGCAAAAGAGATCTCCTCCACCAGCCCAAGTCTAAGAGCTGCCATCTAAGCTAGTAACAGAATTTACTGCCACGTGGAAGCTCAGTCTGCTAGGAAGTGAATGTATGTGATTGCAAAGCCACACTAAAACCTGCTTCACTTGTAAGGACGACATAAATACATTTCGTTTGTAGTGCTCTATGCTCAAAGCAATGAAAGGGAGAAGCAGGATTACAAGTTTCCAGGTAAGCAATATTTCTCCATTTTCAGTTTGGAGGGTTCAAGATTGCGGTAAAGAACTGATCGGCAATATAAGGAAACTAAACTGGGGATGAATCAAATACTCTGGAAAATTTTGTCTGGTTTTGCTTGAAATATAACAGTGAAGACATAAATGTGGGTAACAGCGGTATCACCAAGAAGGAGAAAATAGAGAAAATGTGCATATTCCTAGCTTTTGTCTGAACATAAATCTGGATTTGTTTAAAAAAAGCCTCATGGCCTTTGACTAATACATATTTGACTGAAAGGCGGTCTGCACTGGAGCTAAAATTCATGTATTAGTGTTAGTGTTTAACTAAATTATGGGGATACTGTTCAAATTCCTCTCTCAAATGCTCACTAGTAATTAAGTGATACCTACCTTTCTGATCACATCATTCCTGTTGTGTTCCAGATTTACCTGATGGCTTTGTGAGAGAAAATCTGTCATGTTCTATTGATCATTGGTATAATATAGAAATTGCCATAGCAGTTGCATGCTAAAGTGTGGTATTTGAATCACATCAAAACCTAGTTCTGTACACATTGCTTCTACAGCTACCGTGCTGGCTGCTTTGTCTTTCTTTTTCTTTTTCTTTTAATGCAATGGCTTCATCCTAGATGTTCAGTGTGTCGCTGAGTGTAGTTTAAAATACTGTGTTTCTAGGCCAAGAGATAGGAATTTGGGCTTGATACTACCCTGTCTTGCACTTTGTGAAGTCATTTAAAATATTTTCTCGGATAGACTAGATTAGGATCTGGAGGAGTGCTGCTGATCCGATATGCTGAAGACCTGGAGTGGCTCTCATCTCGCCTCACTTGAGCCACATAAAGGCAAGACATCCAGATCTGAGCTACTCACCTTGGGCTGTCTTTGTGGTCAATAGAGAGAAATAGGTATGTCAAAAAAGTAAATCATTTATCTTAGAAACCTCTCTTATGGTAAGATGTATCATCCCTTGGAGGAACCTACATCTCTCCCTTGACTAAAAAGGAGGAGTTGAGGATGATTGGCTCTAATTTAAATTTTTCAATAGCTGAAGTTAGGTGAGAGGAATTTCATCCTTGGTTAACACTCTTCCAAGTTAAAGCACTACCAAGAAAGGTTATGTTTTTCATTCACTATGGAGAGATCCAAACTGGCCATGGCAGGTGAGAAGCCATTTCAGAGACAGGTCTATCTAGCACCAATTCTTAACAAACGGGAAGCAAGTTCAATATCTTTACTCAGTATCTGTGCTTTCCACCACTCCTCTGTGCTTTGAGAAACAGAACCTTTAATCGTTTGCATCAGTTTTATGCCACTGTCAAGCTATTTGGTTTTAAATACATTTATGCCAGTTTCAGACTCGGCTGACTTTAAGATATTAAGATCATACTCAGGGAATAAATCAGAACTGTCAGGTTATTGGAGCATCAGGTCCTGTGACCTGCATCTGAACCCATCATCTTTTGGTTTTCATAAAACTAGAACAACATCTCTGGTTTCATGAATGCAAACCACTAACTAGTTCAGGTAAATGAAGTTAAAATATGGGTGCAGGTTTAATTTCTGAAAGGCTAAGATTACTTTGCAAAGTTTTGCAAAATCAAAGCCAAAACACTCTCTAGCTCCCTAAACCTACTTCCTACTCCTGCAGGTTTGCAAATAAGCAGTAATTATCTTCTTCAATATAGGAGTTTAAAAAAAGGCAGGTTAAAATTAAACATTATCAAAATTAAACATAAAGGGGAGGGAAGTGTGAAATTAAACATTTGAGTGGGAGGTATCTAGGTCAGAGCCAGGCATGTTAGCAAACCTCTCTCCCTTCCCTACTATGCTTTGTCAAGCAAGGCAAATATGACATTTACTTCAGTGAAAAAAGGTTTAGCTGAATGCATTTTCCTGACAAATCAATTAAAACTAAATATCTGATTTTCCTAAAGCTTTAAGAAGATTTCTGCAAACATGGCATCTGAACACAAAGCCAACTTTACTACTCGGCCAGGCCATGCAGACCCTTATACAAGTTGCAAGGATGAGGATTTCTTACAGGTGAAATCCTATCTCTCCGTCCTTTACAGCCTCATCTTTCTGGTGTGCTTCCCAGGAAACGTTGTGACAATTTGTATATACTTTTTCAAGATGAGGCCCTGGAAAAGCAGCACCATCATTATGTTAAACCTGGCTGTCACAGACCTATTATATATAGCCACACTTCCTTTCTTTATACATTACTCTGCTAATGGAAATAACTGGATTTTTGGAGACTTCATGTGCAAGTTTATTCACTTTGGTTTCTACTTCAACATGTACAGTGGCATTATCTTCCTTAGCTGCTTCAGCCTCTTCCGCTTTTTTGTAATCGTTTACCCAATTAGATGCTTTTTCATTCAAAAACGGAGATGGGTAGTGGTGACTTGCATAGTAGTTTGGATAATTTCCCTAGCAGCCATCAGCCCCTTGGGCATCTTGATTGCCACGAAAGATACACAGAACAGAACGATCTGCCTGGACCTAGCTACTGCTGAGGACCTTGATACCAGTCGATGGTATAACTGGCTCCTGACAACGTTTGCCTTCTTCTTGCCCTTGCTGACAGTGACGCTGTGCTACGTCCTCATCATTTATGCCTTGGCTAGGGGGCCCCACATGCAGGCTTGCTACAGGCAAAAGGCCCGCAGACTTGCCGTTGTCCTCTTGGTGGTCTTTTATGTGTGCTTCCTCCCTTTCCACATCTTTCGGGGGATTCACATCGAGCTCCGACTGAGACCAGTTAGCTGCCACTTGAAGAACCTGATCCTTTTTATGTTTGTTTTAGCTAAACCCTTAGCAGCGTTAAATACGTTTGGTAACTTACTGCTTTATGTGGTGACAGGAGACAACTTCCAGCAGGCTATTCTTTCGCTCCTCAAGGTCCAGACGAACCAGAATCTGAAACAGAGGAACTCTATGCCATAAGAAAGCTGTGGAAGAATGGGGCCAAACTCACCCATGACCAACTACACACAACCTCCCTGCCATCAGCACAGCTCAGGTTAACCCTAGCTATACCAGCAGAGAGCTTATTTATTCTGTGTTTCGGACTTATAAATCAATCATCAAAAAATAAAATCTTAAAACTTAAATATTTGAAAAATAAAAAGGATAGCTTCTCAGAAATGTCTCTGCATTTGTTGCCTGAATTCTTGATATCTTCTGGAGAATGGCCTGCAGTTCTGGGGAAAAAAAATGCTTATTAGTGGCAGATACATATTCAGGATGGGAAAAATTTCATTTGATTTTAGTAACTTGGAAGTTAAGTGTCTAGTCTAAGGTAGATTCCTGCCTTTGGCTTTTTTTCTTAATCAATGAAGACGAGTAAGACCCTCCAGAGGGCAATTCATCCTACCTGTCTTAGACATGTAGGTGAAGTTCATCTTACCTCACTGGAGATGTTGTAAGGGTAAGTGTCTATATATAAGCTAATCACCTTGGCCTCCCCTGATGACTTCCCTTTATAATGGAGAGAAATTAGCAGTTTTAGAGTGTGATTCACCTAATTATTCTTGATGACTGCATTTGGATGAAATGAATCATGACCTAGAAGTGCTTATTTCTCTCCATTGACCATAAAAGGTAAGTAGATCAGACATAGACCTAATGTAGATGCTTACTCAGCTGAAGCCCAGTTTCAGTACAGGATGGGATATATGACTCTTTAGAGGTGGCTAAAGTGGGAGCTGACATAACAAGACCAATATTTAGATCCTTCAATGTTCTCCTGAAGATTAATGGTGCAGTAACATACCACCACCCTTACACCATTCCTTACAAGGAATTTCTTTTCTGCTAACCGTGTTTCTGAATTAATTCTAGTTTGGACATAAGAAGTGGATTGATGCATAAATGGGCTAGATCCACACACAATACAATTTCATGTTTCTCCTCTTTACTCAGTGGCACTCCGCTTGACTGTACCAGCTGAGGAACAAATTTAGGTACTAATACATTTAAAAGGCAATGTCAGTGTTTCACAAGAGGAAAATTTGAGTCTAATGCTTGCAGACACCATCTAGAGATGTCCTAGAACAGCTGAGATATCCCAGACAACAGCAGTACAAATTATTATCAACATGATATTTGAATGAGCCCAACAGGATGACCACAGAGCAGACTCTCTGACACAGTTTTATAACACCCTTCTTTAATGCCTCTTCCTTTTTGCTCTCCACTCCAAAATGTCCATTAATCAATGGCAACACATGTTGCCTCAAGGCCTTAATGCTGCCCTTCTCCTTATTGAGTCCCTTTTTGCATGGCCTTGTCGTCAGGAGACCACCTGACCATTTGACCTTCCCATTAAGCACATGCATGGGTGAATGGCAAGTAGGCTGCCAATTTTCTGTGGCATGAACAGACGAATTACGGCCTCTATTGGGGCCAGCCACCTCAGCAGCTAAGGGAGGACAGCAGGCAACAGCAAACAAGAGGCATATCAGGGAAATGAGAGCATGTAAGAAACCATTCCTGACATAGGAAGGGCAAGATTGGGAAAGGATGAACAGCCTTCATGTAGAATAGGGTGGAAGATGGTCTGAGAAAGAAAAGTTCTAGCAGAAAGTAGAGGAAGAAGTCATCTCCTGTAGGCATAGCCCATTTGATTTTAATCCACCCCTAGATACTAGCCAAGACATTTTTTAAAACTTTTGCACAGTGCAGCATGGTCTCCCCTGTGGCTACTACTTATCCTCAAATTGCAGATGAGCATCGTAGGTGAAGAAGGAATCCCATGTACTGCAGGGATGCAGAGATGCTGCATGTGACAAACATTCCAAAATTCAATGAAAATGTCTCCTTCCCCACACGCTTCATTGGATTTGCCAGACTCTAGGAGCCACACCACTTCCTTCAACACCCTTACAGTTCTGCTCCTGATACACCAAAGGCAGCTGATCCACCATGAGCAAGCAACACTGAATATGGCATATTACCTGCTTTTTTCAGTTTAGGATATACTATCCAGAAACCACTTGGTTCTTTGAGCACAAACAGGATGATAAGTTCTCTTTTAAGCCTCTAGTGCATACGGACATGAGCATTTACTAACTCCAATTGCATGCTACCTAAAATATCTAATGGAGGCTGGTTCTTTTGGAGTTCAGGACAGAAAAGGAACTGACTCTATTTTTGCAGCAGCGATAAGGAAAATGTTCTTACTGTCAACTTTAAGTGAAGTTCTGCTTTAGTTCCCTTGCAGCTGCACTTGATATTTTTTGGATAAATTATTCAGCACGCTCGTTTGTTCATACATCCGGGCTAGGTACTCTTTTTAAATGCAAGATGCCTGGAACATCTTTAGTACTAGCATCACTGCCTGGAACGATTTGAGCAGATATAATCCCTAACTGGCAAGGGGATGAACCAGATCTAGATTTCTACGAATTGTGGAGAATGAGCACATAAGCTACTTTATGCTAAATGATATACTTACAATTTCAGTAAAAGTCATAAGAATGAGAATGCAAGATCTGTACAAGAATCCCACCCTGTGATGACCAGCGCTGGCCTCTGACTACATTGTTTCATTTGCAATAACCTACCCCTCTTTGCTTGCCTTCAGGGCATACAATACTTGCACACTTCTCCTGGTCCTTTCTCGACTCCGCTGCTCCTGTTGCATGTCTGCCACACTGATGGCTACAGAGTAGTAAGTCTTCACAGGCTTGTGCCTCACCTGCTAACTTATGCCCTGATGTCAGCCAACCAAAGACAGCAATCAGTTGTCTACTTGTTAGCATCCATTCAACTCTTCACTGCAATTCGTCACCAGCCTAAGCTGGAGAAAAAAGGGGAAGACTATGAAAATGTTGTTTTGTAAACAATGATACCATCTGACATGGCAGTCAGATTCAACAGCAGAACGTGATTCTTGTATCTTAAAATTTATATCACCACAGATAGGGGAGAACAGTTTAGTCATATTTATATCTCATCATGTTTTGGTTTGACATCAGTACGAGTTTCGTTTTCTTTTTAGGTTTAATTTTAAATATTCTCATAAGTTTGTCAGAATTTTACAGTGTAAAGGCTTGACTTTTTTTCCTGGCTACCTACAATATGCTTGCTTTAAGGGGAAAGGAGAAAGAAACTTAACATGTTCAGGAAATAAAAGATAGATTTGTATCTCCATCACCACTGGGCATCACAACAGGGCATTGATTTTTAAATCGTTATCATATTATGATCATTTACTGTTTACTGTTGTAATGTTTTCACAAGACTAAAGCATTATTACATCTACATACAAAAAAATATAAAGTCAAAATATATATATTACTATTCTAAATAAAGGCCCAGATCCACACCTTCTAACCTAGGCACCTAATTGTGCAAATGCACTGGAGGAAATGGTCTAAGAGAAGACAAGAGTGACATTTCTCAGCAAATTTAGAATTTCTCTGGTGTCTGATTCCCACTGATAATTAAAAAAAATGACAGTTCCTAAAATAATACCTTCTGTAAGCCAATCAACAATAATTATTCTTGAAAAGGAAAGGATGACTCTCAGGAACATCACTGTTGATACCAGGTTGCTCATTTCGTTCTGCTTTAATCTTCAGAACAGGATGTGATCTTTGCGGCAGTCTGAGAGCAAGGGCTCTGCTCCTCTGGGCATTTCTGACCTTTTTTTTTTTTTTTTTTTTTTTTTTTTTTAAGATAATGGATCCACCTTGGAAGTGTAGGAGGTAACTAGTTAACCCTTCGGGCAGCTCCATCAGCTTCACCCCCAGCGAAAGGCATGACTGCTACTTTAAGGACGCTGTTTGCAGAGAGCAGAAGGAATATAACTGGTGGGAGAAAACTATAGATATGACAAAATACCAGAGAGCAGACCACAGTTCTCCACCTGTCTATTACCAATAGCAAGGAAAAATAGTGAGAAATCTTTTTACACAAAAATAGCACAGTTCAAGGAGAAACCTGGCTGGTGCCAGAAGCATGACAGTGGCAGATTGTCAAGCCTGTCCCACGTTGCTGCTTGTTAGTGACGTGGGGCTCAGGGACTTCACGACTGAGCCTGTGAAGAAGGGGGCAAGGCTAGTCCTGTCAGGTGTACAACACATGTTCCTCATTTGGTCCTGTCTCTAAGGAGCTAGAAATATCTCTGTTCTTAGGAATGCTTAAAGAGCCCAGCAGAAAGTCTACGCTTGTCAGTTTAAGTAGCCTCAACTGACTCCAGATCCATATGGATTCAGGGGCTGGAGTGCGTGAGGGAGAGTGAAATGGGGAGATGAGGAAACCTGCCTCAGGTTTGACACATAGATTCACGGCTTCCACCTTCTCTGAATGAATATGACCCCCTTTCCTTTTTAACTTTTTTTTTTTTTTTTTAATCTTCTCTGAGAGTTCATGCTTTGGTATCCCATGCAAACCCACAAAGGAGCAGGAGGTATCGGTCTCTGTGCCCAGGCAGCTGTGGGAAGGGAAGACACCACACACAAGGATGTCTGATTTTGTATAGCATCCCACAAAATCAACGCAGCTTGTCACATTTGGTTTAAAAGTATAACCACACCAGGTCAGACATAAAAAATGCTCTTTGGTCTTGGGGAGGGAGGAAAAGCCTCTGCCAATTCATCAGTGATTTCCATTATCAAGGAGTAAATCTGAGCCTCAATTAAACATGTCATCATTATTTAATTACTGCATTTATAAACTATGAATGTCAGTAATATCTCTCTCTGTAAATGTACAAATCCTATACAAATAGCTCTCTAGCATATCCCCACAGATCCATCAGCAGATTTCCACTTCATAAAACCACCTACCCAAACATCAACCTCAGTGACTGTTCATAGGTTTGCATATGCAAACCCTGAGGAGCAGTGACGAGGATGACTAAACCTGCAAGCAAGCACGGTCACTAGGCTTAGAGCCTAAAACTGGGGTTCAAGTGTTAGCCACAAATTACATCGAAATTTTGAACCTTGTATCTAGAGCCTTCCTGAGCTCCTGTGGCACCTTGGGCCTGCATCACTAAAATAAATTATGATTTCGTACAGTAGAAGGAAAAGAGGATATTAGAGATTTCTGAATTTTACTTAAACCTATGAACGGAGGGACCGTGTGCAATCGCATCCATCAGTGGCTTTTGCTGTCGCTACGGCAGACCGCAGTCGCCACAGAGGGTGCAGTTCCTGCATGCTGAACAGAGCAGCTCGCTTAACCTGCTCTTCGGGTCGCTTGGGTAATTCCTCGCCAGGCACAGGGAAACACACGCGTTTTCAGCACCGTGTTTCTCCCCCGCTACCCAAAAAGCGGGGCTGAATTGAGCGCATGAGCAGCGGTGGGCTGCCTCTTCCCAAGACCAGTAGAGCTGATACAAATGCTGAGAACCCCTGTAAGAGTCACCAGAGCAAAACAGAAAATAATTGCAGCAACATGCAAACTCTTCTGAAGCAGTTTTCAAAAGTTTGTGATGACCTGCTGGACTGAATAAGCATGATTACATTTCAGATCTGATTTTCTGCTAAATATTGAATTAGCAAGGTTTTTCTGTAGTTTCCAAGGCCCGTCTCTAAGTGTACTGTTTGGTTTATATTTAGGTTAAGTGGCACCTGGCTACTTAGCTTCTTTTCTGTGCCATGGAAACAAGTTGTATTTGCCTATAGGATAAATGATAATGTTCCGTTCTAAAATGGATTTGGGTGTGTATTCAACTGTGGGGTATTTGCTTGTGTAAATTTTGATGTAAATTTTGGTATTAAGAGCTGATATTTCAAAATGGTTTTGTGGTTCACTTCTGTGCTGCAAAATTAAGTGTCTCCCCCTGTCCAAGCAGTGTAGATTTAGTCACATATTTAAACAGAATACAGGGAGCATATTTATCTGATCTGTTTAAAATGTATAGCTTAAGTTGAGCTGTTTTATCCTGCGAAGGTGACTATTTTGCCTCATGTAATACAAAAAACTGTTTTTTTTTCCTCTGGAAAAAAAACACTCTCAGTCATTACTTTTTATTTTATTTTAATTTTTTTAATTTTTTGTTTTTAATTTGGGGTAAAATTTCTTCAACTAAGTTCATGTAATTTAAAATCCTACCTGTGAGCTAGCTGCCTAGGAGGGGGTTATAGTCAGCAGAGAGAAATGGGAGCTTGGAGGGTCCAGTTAATTCTCTCTAAGGTGCCCAAACTGTGCCTCAGAAGTGCCTGTGTAGGGAGTCAAGGGGGTCCACATTTCTAATGTCCAGGCTTTGATAAGATGAGACTGGTCCGCTGTGTGTCAGCATTAGGCTCATCCTTTTCTTTCCTGTCCTGAAAAGTCTGGCAAAAGTCAGGCATAGGTTTTTGATGATATGATGATTTTTAAAGTGTGTCTACAGGGCACTTCAGCGAATTTTTACCATGTCCTTTGGCTAATCATTATCTTCAGGTAACCCAGCTGAGAGAATGTTTTACATTCATTTGCCCTGCTGAATGAGAGGCTTTTGGGGAAGGAGAACAGTTATGTAGAAAAGCAGAGCTACATTCTGATGAAGTACAAAATGTATAAAAATATATAAGCCCAAGAAAGACCCAGCTCGGATAGAGGGAGAGTGGGAGTGCCCCAGGGTCTCCGCCGCCGTCCCGAGTGTCCCCTCTGGGGGCTGGCCCTCCGTGGGGCAAGGCACCTTGTGCTAACCAGGTGCTGATGGGACCGTGCTGCGGGGGGATGCCAAGGGAAGGGGGCTGATTTTTATGCAGATCTGTGCTGGGGTTTGGGCCTGGGCGCTGAAGAGGGGCGAGAGGGGGACTGGGGGGAATGGAAGGATCCCTGCATAGCACTGGGAAGGAAGAGCTAGCGAGGGACAGCAAAAAGCAAAGAGTGGGAGATTATTTGAGTTTACAGGATTCAGAAAAGGTACAAAAAGTGACAAGCAAAAAATAAATACATAAATAAATAGATAGAAATAAATACAATAAATGGACAGGGAGCCATCATGAAGGAAAAAGGCAGAGACTACAGTGTGTAAACTGGAGGCAGGCACGCACACACGCACACACACAGTGCTTTTAAGAGCCTGAGAAGGTGTTTAGAGGGGTTGCGCATGCCTAAGTCCTACTTGTGCATGTTTGAAGTGTTAAACTCCTTGAGTCTGCTGAAGACCAGAGCTTTCCTGAATGACCCTTAGCAGAGCTTGTCAGAAAAGGACTTTTCATCATGCGCTTTTAATTTGCCATAGCTCTAAGATAGGACACACTGTGACCAAGATCCTAAATGGAGTAGAAAAAATATTAAGGAAGTTCAGAAATCCAACTTACAGGAGATTCCTTCCTGTAATGTGATCAAACTATTAATTTTTTTCATGAAATTTCTGAAGCACACAACTTTCAGCAGCAAAATTGAGGGACTACCAAGTGCATGAGAAATGTAGGTAACATGGAGATTAAAATGAGTAGCAGCCTGCAGGGTGACAGCTGCTGGAGAGATATCTTCACCACCTGTGGACCTACTCTTGAACCGACAAGCACTCATGCTCGTTCCTAACACTCCCTAATCTGGGAGCTACATGTGTAGTTAAGAACTGACACAGCTGAAAATTTCTCTCAGTTGCACCCAAGTAACACCCACATCAAAGGATACAATATAAAAATACATTACATTTGCACAAAGATAATTCTACATAATGGCTTAGGCAAACATTGTAATAAGTGTATGTGGAGGAGAGCTGTTAAGGGATGTGACTTATTTCTCATGTCTTAAAGCCTTTACCATGTCTTGTTGATCCAGCTGTTTTCACACTGCCTATTCAACTTTACCTTTGTCCTTTAAAATTTACAAAGACATACCTACCAATCACAGCAACAAATCAGTAGGAGAATAGAGAGCCCATTACCTACCCGAAGGATCCATTGCCCTAACTCTTCCTAATCTAAGTTTATACAGACACCCAGAAGAGCTCATAAATAAAGGTCACTCTGATAAAACTCCTCATCTCACTCACACTTTTTTTCCCTGAGAGAATTATGCTTTTTCTCCAAGCGGGGGGTTCCTGGGAGATCACAAGGCAAAGAGACACCTCAGTGAGTCCTGTCTCACAAATCATGGAGGTCATGCAACCATGCATTGAAACCCACCTGGTGAGACTAGGACCTAGCTTCTGCCTCCAAGTCCAATGCATCTGTCCCCTCAAAATTCATGTCTCAGTCCCCAGCAGGAGAAAGGCAGCTCCTTTTGAAGGCTGGCGGGGGAAAGGCCTGTGCAATAAGACAAGTTGCTCATGGGTGCGTCTACCCATGCACTTCGAGCTGCTCTGCTGGCACAGTCTTATTCTTCCCCTCATCCCAGCTGCTACAGCCCTTATCTTTGAGCTAGCACCGGGTATCCTGGCACCTTGGGAGCCAAGCTAGCTGAAACCAATTGCATTTTTTCCTCCACATTGTGCTATCATTTTGGGCCGAGCCAGAACCCTGGGTGGCCAAAGAGTGCCAGTGCTGCCAGGAGGAGGACAGGGAGGTGCAGGTGTGAAACGCAACCCAGGTGGCCTAGGCCTCCCTCACCATAACCTTCTGCAGAGCCTCTCCTTCTGCTTGGGGCATCAGGTCCCCTCGAGAGACCTCCCAAACTGCTCCATGGGGCACATGGGCAGCAAGGACACATGCAGGAGAAGTCTGCACCGCTCTCTAGCTACCAACAGCTTTGACCAGTGGCCTAAGCTGGTCTTCTCAGTCCGTCTTCTGGTGAGGGGAACGAGGTTTCCTCCGCAGGCAGCTGGCACTGGACATTTGTTAAGTCTCCTCTCCAGCCTTGCTGTCTGTAAGAGAGACTGGACACCTGTAGGTCACACACCTGCATGCAGATAGCACTGTAGAAACTTCACAAGACTAAATCACTCCCTAAACACACTGAAAAGCCTAGATCTTCCACTCATGCCTAAGTCAACATTTAGTTTTGTGAAATCAAGGGCACTTCTGCCTGAATTTCTCTTGACAGTCCATGCGGAAAGACAGAGTCTGCAGTGTTACGCAGTTATTGCCAGCTGCTGTGACACTGACCAGCCAGGTGCCCATCACGCTCACCATCTGTGCCCTCTCCCCAAAAGGCACACAGCAGGGGACTCTTCGTTTTCCACTGACCCTCTTATTTTCAGGTTTATCTTCACTATTCCCTTGCATTCCTGTGTGATCCCTTTTAACTCCAAGCTGAAGATCTACTTATTATTCAGCTTTAATTTCTGAGACAGTGCTCATTTGTCATAGAGTATGTGTCTATATAAATATGACCTCGTGGCTGTCATCCTCACCTGTCTGGGACTGTGTTTTCTGACACAGACAAATGACACCAGAAGTGGCTAGTGCAGCACCACTACAGGCTCTCATCTCTATGGGTTATCACTGCGATAGCGTGTCTGAGTGTAACTGCTTACTAAGATGCAAGGTCAGTGGGAAAAGGACTGGAACAGTGATGAAAACCAAACTAGGGCAAGTTCCTGCTAGCATAAACTTCTTTGCTCATGCAAACTCCTTCCCTTTAAACAACTTGGCCAGTACTTGTTCTGTTCACATGCTTTTCAATTAAAAGCACTTCCACTATCAGAAGATGGGTTTTTCAGATACATGGAACATACTGTGCCAAAAGCACCCTTCGGAGCCAGAGAATTTATTTACATTATCCTCGGCAGAGAAATGTTTTGTTAAATCTGGCTGCAGCTGTCATATGATAATGAATGTACATATCTTCTATCCGTGACTATTATTTGAATAAGCACCTGTGTCTGCCCCCAAAATTGCACATCAATTACATAGATTTGTCACTGAGAGATAAATGAATCCTATCTTCAGAATTCATGATTCATGTGCTACCCTGGAAAACCAAATGCTAAGTTTAATTAGCTCCTGGACTAATTGCTTAATTCAAAAAATAAAAATTCCTCCAAAGCTTTCCTAGCCCAGCATTTGTAAGACTGCTGCTTGGCTGAATGGTGCTGAATGACGACCAACAGAAGACAGCATCAACTGCAGACCTAGTGACCAGGCAGGTTCCTTCTTGCCCAACATCAAAGTGCCCCTGTCCAGGCCAGGTTACAGGAACAAGTGGTGGAGAAAGGTATTGATTGTTTGGGGGCTTTTTAGTGCCTTCTTGCTGAAGTAAGTCCACCTACTCATACAAAATGCTTCTGCCTGCAGTTGCTTGTGTTCAGAAAACACATGAAAGCCTTCTTTTATCCATTGAAAGCCAAAGGGCTTGTTATTGTATCTTCGGCCCTGTCTGGCACTGACTGAACCTGAAGTTTTCATAGAAGAGATGGAAGCAAGTGAGCAGCTGATATTGGGTTCCCTGGTATGGAACTGAACACTAAGATAAGCATGACTGAGCAGAAGGATACTGTCCAAACAGGAAAATCTGCTGGCTAAACAGAGGCCAAAGATACACTGGAAGAAATACATGGAAGACACCTCATGTTTAAACCTATTCTTAGTTTCACTGTCAGTGAGATGTTTATTTAAGTAAGTAAGTGATGTCCGGGATTGGGATTAGGTAAGTATCTCCATGTATAGAATCATAGAATCAGTAAGGTTGGAAGGGACCTCTGGAGATCATCTAGTCCAACCTCCCTGCTCAAGCAGGGTCACCTAGAGCATGTTAGACAGGGCTGCATCCAGGCAGGCCTTGAATACCTCCAGAGAAGGAGACTCCACAACCTCTCTGGGCAACCTGTGCCAGTGCTCCGTCACTCTCACAGGGAAGAAATTCCCCCTCACGGTCAGGCAGAACTTCCTTTGCTTCAATTTCTGCCCATTGCCTCTTGTCCTGTCACATGACAGCTGAAAAGAGTTTGTCCCCATCCACTTGACACCCTCCCTTCAGGTACTTGTACACATTGATAAGATCCCCCCTCAGTCTTCTCTTCCCCAGGCTAAACAGGCCCAGCTCTTGCAGCCGTTCCTCACAGGGCAGGTGCTCCAGCCCTCTGATCATCTTCATAGCCCTATGCTGGACTCTCTCCAGTAGCTCCATGTCTCTCTCCATGAGATGGACGCAGTACTCAAGATGAGGCCTCCCCAGGGCTGAGGAGAGGGGCAGGATCACCTCCCTCCACCTGCTGGCAACAGTCTTCCTAATGCACCTCAGGAGACCATCGGCCTTCTTGGCCACAAGGGCACACTACTGGCTCATGGTCAACTTGTCATCCACAAGCACTCCCAGGTCCTTCTCTGCAGAGCTGCTCTCCAGCAGGTCAGCCCCCAGCTTGTACTGGTGCCTAGGGTTATTTCTCCCTAGGGGCAGGACTCTGCACTTGTGCTTATTGGACTTCATGAGGTTCCTTTCTGCCCAATTCTTCAGCCTGTCCAGGTCTCTCTCAATGGCAGCACAGCCCTCAGCTGTGTCAGCCACTCCTCTCAGCTTGATATCATCCGCAAACCTGCTGAGGAGGCACTCTGTCCCCTCATCCAGGTCTTTGATGACAAAGTTGAACAGGATGGGACCCAGTACTGGGCCCTGGGGGATGTCACTAGCCACAGGCCTCCGACTAGACTCCACACTGCTGATGATGACCCTCTGAGCTCTGCCTTTCAGCCAGTTCTCAATCTACCTCACTGTCCACTCGTCTAACCCACACTTCTTGAGCTTATCTAGGAGGATGTTATGGGAGACAGTGTCAAAAGCCTTGCTGAAGTCAAGGTACACAACATCCATTGCTCTCCCCTCATCTACCCAGCCACTCATTCCATCACAGAAGGCTATCAGGTTGGTTAAGCAGGATTTCCCCTTGCTGAATCCATGCTGGCTACCTCAATCACCTTCTTTTCCTCCTTATGTCTGGAGATGACATCCAGGAGGAGCTGTTCCATCAGCTCTTCAGGGATGGAGGTGAGGCTGAGCGGCCTATAGTTGCCTGGGTCCTCCTTCTTGCCCTTCTTGAAGGCTGGAGTGACACTGGCTTTCTTCCAGTCCTCAGGCACCTCTCCAGTTCTCCAGGGCCTTTCAAAGATGATGGAGAGCGGCCTGGCAACAGCATCCGCCAGCTTTCTCAGTACCCCTGGGTGCATCCCATCTGGGTCCATGGATTTGTGAACGTCAAGCTTGCCCAGAAGGTCTCTAATCCTATCCTCCTCAACCAAAGGAAAGTCTTCCCTTCTCCAGACTTTCTCCCTTGTCTTCAGGCTCCGGGATTCTTGAGGGCTGCCCTTAGCAGTGAAGACTGAAGCAAAGATAGAAGATACTTACATAGGTAAGAGTTTTAATATCGAGCTTTTACAGCTAGTAATATTTTTCAGATCAATAATTCAGGTAAATTATATTAAATAATGACTAAACAGTAAAGGTAGGACATTTATTGAATGCGCTTTCAGAACAACTCTAACAAAACCTATTGAAAGAGTTGTCAGGGCTCAGTGAACCTGAACACTTAAGCAGTTTTGAAGAGAAAGGAGACTAAAATCAAGTCTGCATGCTCAAACCAGAAGTGATTATCTGAGTATACAAAAAGATATAATATTTATCTGTTATTTTAATTGACTGTAACTTTAATTGGTATTTCAGTGCTCTACAAACTCACAAAATACCATCTCGTACCATTGCAGGCACTTCTTGAGGTGTCAGGCATCTCAGGTGACAACCACAGCTTTTCTTCCTTTTGCCCTGAAGTTTCTGACTGAAACAAGAGCCGTGGCTCTCCCTGGGACTAGAGGACACACACACACACACACACACAAAACCCTTCTCAAAACTCACCTGATGCCAGGAGCTGGAGCTGAGAAGAAACCTATCAACCTCAGGCTCTTGTGATCCGCCTTGCGGCTCCGGGGATTCCCTGTGCTCTGCTCCATGGAAAGGCGCTGGCCAATGCACATGCCAATGCATGTGTACGACCCTAACAGTGAGACACTACACCAGTGGCCTATAGAAAAGCAGGAAATATCATCTACAAGTGTTGTGAAACAAGCTGACCCTAAGGTACAATGACCATCTGTGCAATGTCTAAGGTACACTGCCATTTATATGCCTAATCCAAACTAGCTCTTTTCAGGGCTTACACAAACATCACCCGCAGAGCTGGGCAAAGCCTCAGAGCAAGACATAAGTCTAACAGTTCTCAGCAGCTTTCTTCTTGCAGTCTGTAGCACACATTAAAAAACAAGGAGAGTCAGTGAACCTACGTATACACAACAAAACTCTTGTCTCACTCCTTGCTTGTTTTACCAAGAGGATGTTTGGTCAAGTAATAAGCATTCCTCTAAGGAGTGCAGCTCCGGTCTGAGCTGCATCCCATCCACTCAGACAGTACTGAGGTCTACAAAGTTCAGTTTGCACACGCAACCTCCAGGTAGGCATTTGTTTGCTGTGAGTTGCCTAGCTGTCCAACCTGCACATTGACATCAATACCTAATTCAAAATAAAAAATAATCAGTTATAGATCCCTTTTAAAAACAACCAGGACAGTGAAGCAATGCATAGAAAAAGGCACAGCTCTTTCTAGGTTCCCTATGCCACACTGTGCTCAGGGAGCCCTCAGCCCCTGAAATGCAAGAGTTGTAGAGATTTTGTCCTACGGGGATGTGCAGCTGCAGGTTGGACTCCGCATTTTGTGAATAATCTTCACTTCTCAGCAATTTGGCCTGCGGAATTTATTTAGCTGGCACCTAACTCAGAGCCAGGGGATCTCAACTCAAGGTGCCGTCCTTGCCTGAAAAATGGGAAATATCCTCAAGAAATTACTGAAACAATTAAGAAGCAAACAATGAATTATCACTTGCTTCAGTGCTTCTGACAGTGTGGGGGCTTCATGCCAGCTTCTCATGGTCATTCCCACCCCCTCCCTGTGCTCTTCCTTGTTGTTTCTTTCACTAGCACTCTGAACATATCTTTAGCACAAATACTGAAGGATTGTAGCATAACAACATGAGCAGGAACAACACTATTTTTTCAGCCAATAATTCAGTTTCTTGGATTGTCAGGATAAACTACGTGGCCTTGTAGAGTATTCACCCACTTGGGAATTGGATTACAGCCTCATAAAATAGCACAGCACTCCTATTATCACTTAAATAAAGCTGCCATCATTCTGGAACAAATAGGTGGAAGTAGTCAGTCACTGAGTATCTAGAGTTGAAGAGAAGAATAATAAACTGATATACAGGTCTTAAGAAATACTTCACAAGGAGGCAGATTTAATGCCCTGAAAGCTAGGGTTTTACACACTCAGAAACACACACTCATCTTTTTTATCACTGTCTTATCAAAAGCACTGAGTGCTCTGCAAAGACAGGATCCAGGTGCAATGCTTTCTGAATAGCTGATGATTACAATGCATTCACAATATTATCCTCTGTCATAAGAGGATGCCTGAGAAGTTGCTCAGCATTTATAAGCTAGAAGAGGAGCTGCTTCTGTTGCAGCTGCTTGTGATTGTATCTGGCTCAATACAAAATCCTGGCTGATTAAAAAAACCTGATCTCCTTACACGTTTATGTAGCTTGCCGTTTAAAATGACCTAGTGAAAACCAAATTCTTCTACAGTGTCAGCTGGACCCTGTTCTGACTCCACTGCTGATCCACCGTGGGGCACTGAACAAGTCAGTTTAACTTCTTGGCATATGTATAAAATGGAGCAGACTCATCTTTTTTTTAAAAAAAAGTTGTGCAAGTAACTATGACAATGATCTGTAAGAATGGCATCCTGTCACTATTTGCTCTCCTTTGGATGAGAAGGAAGGAATCATTGATCCTTTGGTTACTTACATTTGCGAAATAAGGATGGACAATCCCCCTAAAACACCTTTTAGCTAAAAGATCAACTCCTTTTTTCTTTTTTCTTTTTTCTTTTTTCTTTATGGAAATGCTCACTCAGTTGTTTCACAAGGATTATCAGATAAGGCTTGTTTCAGGACCATATCATTGTGGAAAAATATTATTATTTAAGGCCTGGCATCAGTGTTTGTGAGATTGTATCCCTAGAACATAGGAGCTTGGGAAGAGGCAGTCTCCATGGTCACGAACCATAAAACCGCTGGAGCACACATGGCTGTAGGGGAGTGCCAGAAGAGGTGCTGTGTTGGTTGGACCATGCGTGGACACCAGAAGGGAAAACTACTGCTCCTGCCAGGGAGGCAGTCCCCACGTTCCCCAATGCTTACCTTGTGCCAGCAGGTGACAGACCCTCTGTGAGCCACTCTCTCTTGCAAAATTGTAGAAAACAAACTAACTCCAGGAGGGAAAACACACACAAACACACATACACACACATGCAAAAGAACCTGTAATTTTCTGCTATTGGAGTCAATTGCAGCAGCTCAGACAGGCAGCAGAATAAGAGCAGGAATTGCCCACGCAGGTAGGGAGTACAGGGAGAAGAGCAGCGATACAAAAGGGATCTGGGAAAGGGAACAAGCATCCCCCCCATCAGCATCGAAAAGCAATGAGGAGTGGTGGGATTGGCCCATCTGCCTGCAAAGTGGCATCTGCAGGAACTCTGCCAGCCCCCAAGTGGTGGGACAGGGATTTTGGCTGAGCGCAAAAAGGTGCTGTAACCCTTGCAAACTGCACTGTTGGGATCAGTATGAGGCAATGACACTCACTCAGGTACCCACACTTTAAGTATTTTTTTAGATACAGGTTTCAAAATACAGTTACAGAGCAAGTACACTGAGAAATCACTGAAGTTCAGCCTATTAAAGAAGAGGTTATATGGGGTTAGTCTCATTTCAGGTGTACCTTCCTGAGGAAATTGCTGATTACAGAAAATTCCAGAGGCAGGAAATAGCTGAGATTCAAAATGAGGTGCATGAATGCCGTCAATTCCCCAGTACTTAAAGTGTTTAAATCAAGGCTGGATGGCTTTCTGAAACTCGAGCAGAAGTTACAGCTTGATGCAGCAACCACTTGATGCAATTGTATGGACTGTAAGTCCCTTCTTGCCTTCGAAATCATGGGAAGACACAACCAAGAGCAAGAGGTGGATCTCTGGCATTAGGCCGATGCTTCTCCTGCGGTGCATTAGGCTCCCACACTGCCATACGCTGTATTTGTGCCAGCATTCACCCAATTCTGCTCTGCAGCCAGGTGTAGGCTGCATTTTTGCAGGCAGTATTTTGCAGGTGTAAAAACACTTCTTTAACCTGATAAAACTATGGAACTGTCTAGACTCCATAGAATATGCTGGACTGCCACTGCTGTGTATAACATAAGCACAGCCCCACACTTTTCCCCAGCCTGGCAGTCTGGGATGTGAAGGGGGTCGGCTGGCCCAAACCTCTGCGCTGGGCTGCCTCCCAGCGAGCACAGGAGGGGAGAGCCTGTTGGTGTTAGCAGGGCCGTGCTGTGGGCACCGAGGGCCCTGCAAGGGAGCAGCCAGGGAAGGAGAGAGCCTGGGCCGATGCCTTCGGTACCACAACGCTCACGTAAAGCTGCTCAGTTCTTATGTTTGGGGCTTGGATTGATTCTCTTGCTTCTTACTGACTTTGCAGACTTTAGGTCTTTTTGGTTCTCACCTGTGAAAGAAATGGCGTTGTGATGTTTGAACTGCTGGAGTTCGCCCCTCGGAGCACCCATCTCTGTGCTTCCTCCTGTCTTTTGGGTGCATGGATGCTATCCCCTTCCCATTCTATGTCCCCAGAAGAGACTCTCTTGTGGTGCTGTTTATACCCTGCTATGAGCACATGACAGGCACTGAGGGGCCTTGCTAGGTCTGGGCACATATGCAGTGTGTGCCTGGGACCTTGTGTGTGTGTGTGTGTGTGTGTGTGCATGTGCATGAGAAGCAGGGGCAAGGGAGTAGAAGAAAGCACATATGAAAAAGCCAAGTGCTGCCTAGGCACAAGGGGCAGGAGAGGAAAACTTCACTGCAGAGCCCTTCTCCCTAAATACCATTGTGAGCATCCTGCACTGTGATAGGAAGTATCTCTCTCCTGGCTTATGCAAACACCTTATGAACTCCAGCCAAGGTAACTGTCCTTCAATGCATCACAGACTTCTCCAGTTGGCATACATAAGGTTTGTTTAAACATTAAAGAAATATTTTACATGTTTGAGCAAGCAAATAAGGTTAGTGGGACTCAAGGCCACAATGGCTACCTGTTACAAGTAAGCGACCTTATGGTCCAAGTTACTATCTAGAAGCCCCCAGATGTCAAAGAGGAGACAGTGAATCATGGAACAAAACGAAGTCCTCCAGCTTTAGGGGACAACTGTTAGGTTCCTGATGGGGACACCTGCTCAGCACTGGGCCACCTCCTCCTTGCAGCAGCCCTTGGGGGTAGCCATTGGCACCTCCAGCTGGGCTTTGTGGCAGGGCAGTCTTGACCCTCCCAACCTTGATAGCCCATAATGCACAAGTAGATTGACTTTTTTCCCCCAGACCTCTAGACCCATTTCTCTGTACATATCCTCACCATTTTTTAAGACTCAAAGTGTTGATCTTACCCTTGCAGCATTTAATAGGGACATAACAAGCTCAATAGCAGCTCAACGTCCTTTCTAATCAGTGGATCGCCTGCCTGACCAATGAGGCTGTGGCAGCATCGCGGGGTGTTATGACCTCCAGTGGTCACATGGTGAATCACCACTTATTTCCAAGTTCCCTTTTCCCAATTAAAAGCCTCCCCCATAGGACTGGAGACTATGTCCTCCTTTGTACTGGAAGGATGTGGAGTTTGTGGTCAGCTTCCAGTAGAAACGCTGCACTCGAAAGAAGTAGGTTTTAGCTAATGCTCAAAACCTGTTTGTTTGCAAACCTATTTAACCAGCAAGGCAATAACTCATTGAGGGGAACAGCTCTCTGCTAATCGTACCTTGGGATGGAGAAGCAATCCAAGGACAACATCAGAAGCAGATGATGTGCTCTCGGAGTATATGGACTTCATCATTTTCCCTCTTTTCTCTCTCTGACTCCAGAATAAGTGCATAAAAACTGAGTATTAACCTGCAAACCAGTCTGCTCAGCAGCTCCTGGGGGTAAGGTCAGAAGGACCCCAGGCCCAGGAGCAACTGGAGTGACTGAAGTGAGTGGCCTCATCGATTCACATGGTTAATTCTAGGGAGAGTGTCTGTGCTTTATTAAGCATAAATAAAAGAAGCACAATTAAAGAAGAAACTTAGGAGAAATGATATAGCTGATCAAGATATAATTAATTTTCCAAAAGGACAGCTAGTGATATAAGCAGAATTATTACTCACTCTTTTCTTTTTTCTCAAATGCACTGTTCTTTTAGAGCCTTTGGGGTGGCGGCTTCTTTCTTGAGTGCTGAGTTTGCTTCACTCCCACTCATGTCAGCACATTGACTCACAGATGGTTTTAAGTCTTTTAGCCAAAATTGCACCTTTTTTTCCTCACAAGTGCTCTTGCTAGGGAGCCTCCCTGAAAACTGCAGCAAGAACTAGATTGCTCAGGTTTACAACAAATTAGGGAAGATGGAGTAAGAGCAGCAAGGCAGCTGCCCCCAACTGAATGTCTCAGTAAGCACTTGCCTGCCAAGGACACCTGAATTTCTCAATATCTTGACAATACTGTGGACCTCAAAAGCCTCTTTCTGGAACTGAAATAATAATTAAGCAGTCATCAGCCGTGGACTATGGTCTTTGCTTTTTATGTGTAGACAGATACTGAAGAATAATGTAATTTCACACAAAAAAATGGAAAGATAAAGCTTTCATTTAAACAGAAGTCCCTGACTCCGGCACAAAACTGGTATTCCTCTATGCTACAGGGCCAGTATTATAAAGTTATCACTTCTGTACATCTGTCATTTTTATATGGCATACCCAAGATACTCTGTTTTTTAAAACTCACTGGCTGTCCGTGTGATTAACCCTCCACCTCCAAGCTGTGCCAACCCTTAGCACCATGGATTGAGATTAGAGGAGAAATGGGCGAGAAAACTCTGCCTCCCATGCACACTGAGAATGCAATGATACGGAGAGGTGCCAAAACTTGGGCTGAGAGGTTGGGTGGCTACTGGGAAATGTAACCCAGCTTTGGAGCTAGTACACCTCACACTTGTGCTGGAAGGAAACATATGGTGCCCTGAGCTTGTGTGTGTAGACTAGGGAAAGAAGAGGGCTGCTGGAAAGATGTCCAGAGGGCTGGTCCAGTCTGCAGAAGAGGAAACAGGAGGCAGCTCTCTCCTGTTAGGATCTACTTTGCTTATCTGTTTTTAAGAAGAGGTGCCTAATGCATCAGGCCTGCCTTCTTTAAAAGACAGGCAGTATAGATAGTTGAGCAGTTACAACTTTGCCAAGAAGAGAGAAGGGTTAACTTGGATTCACCTTGGTTTTAAAAATGCCGGTGTCCTGAACATCTTGGCCTGAGCATCCTGGATTGGGTGGCTCCAGGGCACTCCAGGACCAAGAAAGGGCAAATGTTGGACATCAGGTCCTCAATAAATTAGAGCTGGTCATGGGAGAAGGGACCACCAGGCACGGCAACTAGGCTAAATGCCAGCTCCTTTTTGAATCTGCTCTTTTTATTCTGATTTCCCTTTGTGCTGCTCTGCCAGGCTGCAAGCTGCAGGGGAGGCTTTGCAAGCAGCTCAGATGTCTGTTCCTCACCAGCAGCCACAGCATTTGATGAGTCAGAGGATAAGGAGAATGACCAGAGGTGGTAACAGCTTCAGCTGTCCAATTTTAATCTGCAATTTCAAGGTTGTCAGAACCCCTAATCCCAATTTGGGAAGACTAGATCTCACTTGTAATAAGAAAAGGTAAAAAACAGCTTCCTAAGCTCTCACCTGACTGTGAGTGCTTTTAGCCCATTGCATGGCAGAGTCAGATGTTAACAGTGATTTATGCTAGCTTCTTGGATATTGCATTGAAGCAGACCGGGATCAATGACTGGAGGGCTATAGCACAAAGCTGAGGGCTTTAGGAATCTCTCCCCTGCCTGATGTTGTTACTTCTTCCTCCTGTCAGGCTATATGCTTACTTTCTCTGTTTCAGCACAACAGCCAATGTGCTCATTTAAACGCAATGTACACTGACAGAAGAGGAGCCTTTGTACAATTAGGCACAGCTCAGAGGAGGTTTAAGTACTCTACTGCCTCTCTGCCATTAGTGGCTGCTTCCCAGCTGAGACGTAGGATCTGGTGGTCTGTTAATTTGGATGCAATAATTAAAGGCTGAGAGCTCTGCTGGGCCGGATCCCAGCCACAACATGCAAAGTGTTTCTGTCATTTATGTTAAAAAAAAAGAAAAAAACAAAAAAACAACCAAAAAAAAACTTTGAAAATGCCAGATTGAATTTACACCCTTCATTTCCATCAAGGCTCTCCTTGGTGACAGAAACCATTTGCCCAGATAAGAGTGCCCACTGCTCCCAAATCTGAGGATTTGAGCATTTAAACCTGCATTTGAGGCTGAGATTAAAATCTGGGGACTTTAATAGCTGAGTCACTTTTGAAATAATAATAGTAAAAAGGTCAGTGTAAGAAAACCTGCTGCAAGAACCTAGGGGGAAAAAGGGTATAGAAAGGACATTATAGCCCTACAAAAGCCACCTTAAAAGAGGAAATATGTTAGGGTGCAGCATCAGACTTACTTCACACCTGCAAGGTACAAGTGCAAGCTTGACATCTGGGCAAGGAGAGCAAGGTGGGAAGACCAATGCTACTATTTTGGCATGACCCAGAACCCACCTCTGACCCATGGCCTTCTCTGTGGGCCATGCAAAAGACTGAAACCTCATCTTCTCCAGTATGAGGTAAGCACCCTGACCTCAGGCTTTCCTTGTACTGGGGGTTTGTGCAGGCCTGGCAGGGCCCTCCTGGGTGGCCCGGACCTACTTCCTATCACCACCAGCAACAGCATCCCCTCCACAAGTGGCCTGCAGGTATCCTTAAGAAGTGTCTCCTAGGCTGATCTTCTGGCATGTTATCTTCCCCTCTGATGTGGTGCTTAATCAAGAACATAAATTATAATGTAAATCCTCCCTAGCTCACTGGAAACAGCTTCACCTGATGTCTCTGCTCTTCACCCACCAGCTGTGTGTGATTTTTCCCTTCCCAGCTCCTAGCCAGCTCTCCCAGAGGACATATAGGCTGGTTGTGATTTTTGGTTTAAGCAAGCTTTTGCTAAGAAGAGGTATCTGAGATGTGCATATACTGTTCTTTAATCCTTTACCTCCCACACTTCTTTCTTTTCTTAAACCAAGCTGTTAATAAGAATGCAGATTACTGTAGCCAGAATTTATAGCAAGAATTTGCAGTAACCAAGTATAAATTTAAAAAGCTGGCAGCAGCACGATCAAACCACAGCTCCACTCATAAACATTTCTACAGTGTATTATTTTTCCACAGCTTATCTATCACAGGTTATAGTCACAGATACACCTTTAACTGAGTAGGCCTGTTTTTAATGCTTGCCTGTGTTATGGGCAACAGAGACAGCATATTATATTTCAGTGTATTTAAAACTACAATAACTGAGATGTCCCAATGTGATTACCAAATGTAAACAGTAAAAATGAAAAGAAAGAAGTAAATCACCTCGCAACTCATACTGAAAATAGAGAATGTAAGTTCATCTCTGCGTAGCCGCAGTGCAGGGGAGGAACTGGGGGACTGTGTTCCCCACTGAAACGGCAAGCGCAGCTCAGAGAGGCCTAAAAGGCACACCAGTATCTTCCCTCGTATGAAACTGTATTGAGCTGTATTGAATGCATTTATACGCATTTTTCTTTGTGTTTTATAGCTTGCACCCAGCAAAAAAACTTACAATTAAAAATAGTTTAATGGCGTAATTTAACCTAAATGCACTTGTTACGCCAGAGTATAATGCCATTTTTTCAAAAGGCAGAAACGCAATACCCCAAAGGCCTATGCATTATTAACAATTACGTTACTTGTGCGTATTTAATAGGAAACTTCCAGTAAGCGACAAGGCCGTTGTGTCTCAGTTAAATTCACATGTGCACATTATGCAGATCACACGTCACCTTCGTGGCCTCGTTTACCGCTCACTATAATTTGCTGCATCACAGGACTTCTCATGGTGGTTTGCCCTGCAAGAGGCAAAGTGGAAGGACACCCCAACACCCGCTGATGCCCACAGTGTGTTTGTGCGGCATTTAGCACGTGCACCCTTCTTCAGATTGGGATAGCTGCCATCAGTGGAACTGATAATAAATTAAAATGAGAAAAGTTATTGGCTATGTTTTTGAGGAATAATTTTATGTAAAAATTGTAAGAACATGTTCATGACTAAAAAAGCACAAAAGCAGGAGATGTGACAGTGCATTCATTATTTAAAGACCCGTGTCAGTCAGAGAAAGGCAATGCTTGTAAAAGCACAGAAGATGAAGCACGTTTTAAGCATGTTACGTTTCCCAGTTCACTGCTAGGAGCACAGATCACAGCGTCTGGACAGTCTGTGATAGTAAAAATCAATGGTTTACCAATGGCTTTCCACCACACTTCCAAGTCTCTCCAGATGGGAATGGGGATGTGAACTCTGGAAAATTAGTGCCCCCAGCATGCTCTAGTCAAACTGATTTTGCTGCTGGTCAGAGAGATGCCTGGGAGCTGAAGGAAGCCCACTTCTCTCTCACTTTCCTAATCAGGCTTTTTATGCCATTCTGATCGAACCTCCCCAATAACCTCTGCTCATAGCACCTCCTGCTAAGGTATAGCTGCAGAAACTTCAGGAAGACATCGAAAGCTTAGCCCCAAATGTTGTCCTCATCAGAACATGCACCCACCGTTATGTGATGAACATACATGTTTTGGGGGGGTTTACACAAGGTTGTACACTGTTATCTGTCCAGCTCAGTGTTATTCACACAGCTCCTGAGGGTGCAGCCTCATGTGAGGAGACATGGGAGACCCTCCCAGGCACCCAGGGCCATGAGGGTGAGAGGTCTGCCTGCTCAGCAGCGGGCCCTCTGCTGCGGTGCCACACGTCAAACATGAGTCTCATGATAGCACCCCAGCCTGGGGTGGGAGTGCAGAAGGAGTTGGGTGCAACTCACAGCATCCATCCTTCGTGTGTGCCCTTGCCTTGTGCCTTGCTGCAAGGCAACATCAATGAGAAGAGCTGGCTCCTGCCTCTATCTGCTTGCCTGGAAAAAAAAATAGGCCTTGTCCTTCTCCTGGCTTTATAAAACTACATCTGCCAGGTTCTGCATTTAATAGTTGCATCAATTCTTGCTGTAAACGCAAGCAACAGCCAAAACTGTGCAGCCTATTTCCATGTGCTTCCACAAAGGGGCTGCTGCAACCCCCAGAAGTGTATCAGCCCCAAAATGACGTTTTCCCATAGCATGCTGGAGAGCTGGTAACACCATGTGTTTGAGGCACCTTCAAGATCTAGCCATAGAGGAAGATGTATGAACAGCAACAAGTAGATACTACTGTGCAAATGAAAACAGTAATAACCTGTTTCTTTGCCTTGGGCATCCTAAACTGCCTCTTAGAGAAAATGCTTTCATCAGACAAACTGTACATCAAACCACAAGCCCTGACTTTGAACTCAGATAACTAGTAGTATTCATGGGAAGGGAGAAAAAAAATCTCTCTCACCTTGTCAGGAATCATCAGGAGAAAATGACATACTGTTCACATACCATTAATTATATCAGCAGCTGGCTAACGAATTAAACAGCTAGGCTAACCATCACCACACTCAGGACGCTGATACTAGGAAAGGCCTTTTTAGTTCCTGGGCAACACCTATTCAACAATCGTGTAGTCTGTTGACTATAGACCATAATATATACTGTAGTACAGTGTGTTTGTGTTCACTGCATGATTGCCTGTGACTATCTTATGGCATAAAATGCAGGATATCATATATTATAAACTTGATGTTCTGTTGTTATCCCCTACACGATTCTCTTCCAAAGGGAATTTATGTCTTCAGACTTCTGTTCCCCAAATATGATGTTTATTATTTCTTAAGACAGGCCATATCAATTACAGTAGCTGAAGAATTCAACTTGCCGTAGTTTTCCCAGAACTTCCTTGATATTCATTACTTGCTTGGCAGATTGCATTAATTTGGATGGTGATTTACAGAACAGAGCTTAAAACCAGTGTGATATATGTAGCTGGTTGGAAGATGGAACACGCAGCCCCATTTCCAGTTTTACTGAAAGGAAACATTAAATGTTCAGTTTTATTATAGCAGCTCTGATAAGGACCATGGCAGGCTTAATAACAACTTCTGTATTAGCCCAAATAAAGGGCTAGGAGGTCCCAAACCTAGCAGGTCCTCTACTTTTAATAAAACAGTAATCATAGTAAGATATGTAGATTAAAAAACTCTACATCTCACTTTACCATCCTCTCTTCAAGCCCACAACCTTCTCTATTCTCCACAATCAAACTCCTCCAAACCTCATGTTTTTTTACCCTCATACACATCCTCCTGGGTACGCTGTCAGTAGAGTTTCCAGATGCAGCGCATTTCCAAGCAAGAGGTCCGGCACAACTGCAAATGACCTACCTGGCCAGTACCAGTTCTTGACCTTTCTCAGTGTTAATGATGGACCTGTGGCCTCCTTCAAAGCCATTATTTAGCTGGTGGCTTAGGTTCAGCCAGCAGTAGGTTGCAGAACTACTGTCTCACATGTCTCAGGAGGGACCTCAGAGATGGTGACTCCAACAGATAGCTCCATGCAGTAAATCAGCACATGGAATATGATTTGTGGATATAAGACAAATTGATCCAGATCTTAATGTCTGGCGGGCGGGGGAATCAACCCTTCTCGTATCCAAGCAGATCATCATGGAAAAGAACATTAATGTTTTCTCTGCCATTTTGGAGGCCTGTCACATGTTAGACTGACCCAGCCACAGGCTCTTGTATTTCCTAGTGCTTTAAGGCACATTCTTGGAGATGGAGTGAGTTTTCCAAAATGATGTTGAACTCCAAGGGCCTCTTACAAAACATTGGCCTTGAAATGGCAGCTTATGTGCAAGAAAATATGTCTCTTTGTGCTGGATACTTTTTTCAATTTAAAAACAAACCAAGAGCAGAAATATGATATCTGTGGCAAAAAGATCACAAGCTAAGATCCCTAAAAAGCCTTTCCATATAAGTATGAACTGATCCAAACAAACCACAGACCTTAGCCAGCCACTTTCCCTAGGAAACACAAGTATCCAAACTTCTTTTCTGAGATGACCATCTAAGAGGTCATCTCCTTCACAATTGCCTGGCTGGGTGGAAAATGAAGAGGGGAATGTTGCTTACTTGCTATTCACACTCCTGCTGCTCCTCCAGCTTAACTTTGCCCTCAGTTTAACAGATGGCTATGTCAAGGTCTGGGAAGAAAGGGTCAGTAGATTTGAATCTCCTTGGGCCAGAAGGATTTAGATCTTCAATTTATACATCTCAATCTCGCTTCCTCCTTCAGAAGGAACATGTTGCAAAGAAGAGACAAGCCAGTCATCTAGACCACGTGCATGACATAGGCACCAGAGCACAGGGAACAGTGTTTGGTTCTGCACCCCAACGTGGTAGAACTGCCCTGCTGCAACTGGGTGCTTGGTGCCAAGGTGGAGGGGAAAGTTTGGACATTGTCCCCTCCTGGGCATTTCAGACAGGCTACTCTGGGACTCACTGCTGTGAGGGATCCCTCCTGGAGCACCAATCTCTAAGTCAGCACTTGAATGCCACTCCAGGAGATGACTGCCAACTTTTAAGCATTTCAGTGCTAATATCACAAAACTTGCTTCAGTGGTGGGTACTTACAGAAAATTTCTGCATTTGACCTGGCACACTGTGTTGGCATTGGCCTTTGCAGCAGAGTAGTACTCCTCCTCTACATTTAAGGCACAGAAGTTTACAGAGATCTCAGTGACAAATGACATCTCTCAGTCATACAACTGCAGCCATCACACATCCTGCAGCTAAAATATTGATTTTCATCTTCCTTACAGATGAGATTTTATCAACAAACAATAAAAAAGACCAAAAAAAGTAAGAGCTAACTCTACCGTGGCATATGTCTACAGAAAGCTTGTGAAGCTTACTGTAATTGAAGACGTTTTGTGAATACTTTATCTTGTTTCACTTGTCTCAGACAATACACCAAAGGCAGGAATTGTTGCCCAGAGAGGGATGTTTCCAATTCTCAGAGACAGGAGAAAGGATAACCAGAACAGTTTGTCTTGATCAGTAAAAAGTCTGGAGGGCCTAAGAAATTAAGAAATGAGCCTCTCCCCCCCCAGCACCTGACTGCTTACAGCTGTCACTGCTATCACCTGCACGGCAGCGGCTCGGCTGGCAGCAGCCACCCTGGGAGCCATGTGCAGCCACTCGCCATCGCCCTCTGTATACTTTTCACCTCCGCAAAAGCAAGATGCCCTTTCCCAGCTGGCCTCAGAATGATGAACTGATCATGACCAAACCCTCTTTGAGCTTGCCGTGGGGCCAAAATACAATATAAGGAAATGAAAGAGATGCACAGCAAAATTATCCTCTGCATTCACACATCAGAGGACTCTGTTTTTAATGGACTATAACAAGGCTTTGTTAGAAGAAGAATCAGTAATAAGGGCCAAGTGTGGGAAAGGAGCAGTTTGACACTAACAATGGCAGTCTTTGGTACAGGCAAACCAAACAGGAAAGTGCCTGCCAAATCAGTGCACGCCATAACTCAGCTGCCTTTCCCCATAAATTACTGCCCTGGGCCTATTCACCTTTCTCAGAGCAAGGTCTGCTCACCCATCGGTTTGTTGGTGCAAGAGCACCAGCACACTGGGCTTGGCCGAAAGCATTATTTCCCATCAGTCTGCTACATAGACCAAACAAGTGCAGCAGTTCACTGTCCGACAGCATTGCTAACGCACAAGCACCCCAGGCTATGTTCATGCCAGTAAATACATGGACATGGACAAGGTTAAGTGGCACAGTGTGGCTTTTATCTAAACAAATAAAGGTGTCCTTCGCACTCCCATCCCAAAGCAGGGTGACCTTGTCCAAGCTGCTTTGAGGATACTCTCTGGCCCAGACTGTTTCTCAGCCTGTGCCTGAGCACCATGTGGAAGGTGCCAAGTGGCATGGGCACACCAGGTAGGACACCAGAAAGGACAGACCATGGATGTGCCATGGCCCTGTTTGGTTCAACACTGGAGATACAGTGCCAGATAACAAACTGTCTGATAAAGCCCAAGGCCCAGCAGCCTCTGCTCAGTTGTACTGGCTCTACTAGATCATTAAGACATTTTCCTCAACTTTTGGGTTTGTCTATGAAGGAACATGTTTCTGGTGTAAGTTTTCACATAAACTTATACTGGTGGGACTATAATGAAAAATACATCTAGATGGCTTTGTCTACATCAGGTTAATTTGCCTCACAGGCGAGATTTTGAGGCTACATTGCCCTGAGCTACCTAAAGTGCCATAGATGTTCCCATAGGGTGGCATTCCATGCATGATGTCCTGCTGGGCCATTGCATGGCTAACGAGTTGCTAAAGTTTGAGGGTCTCATCCGTCTACAGTATCGCAAAGTGTTATCATTACCCAAACAGAAAAGACAAACTGGGAGTTCATCAAAGACTTAAACAATTAATAAGATAAATTTCTGTCCCTCCTCACTGAGATCTCAGTGTTGTCAGAAAGGCACCAAGGATTTCTTCTTTGTTTATTGGAATTAATTTACTTGTTCCCCCAAATGGCAACTGTAGCTTGGTTAAAGCAGTCAGTCTCACACTAATTTATTTGTTCAGCAAGTGCCATTCAGATCCCTACAGAAGTTGTGAAATTAAAAATTGTCAGTTTCTGTAATGGCCTGACCTTTTCAAGCTGAAAAAGTTCAAAGTCTGGCCCACTGGGTCTGAAAGTAAAGCTGCCAAGAGCAGCTGCCCACCTTAGAGCATCAATGTAAATGTTCCAACAGGTAAATAGTCACTTGGAGAGCTTAGGAAAATATCTTGCAAGTTGAACAAGAAGATAAGGTGTCATGTATAGAGAAAATTAAAAAGGAAATAGCATTTTAGTGATATATCCTAGGGAAAAAACAGAACTCAGGTTTCTGTCTGATCAAACCTAGACAGTAGAAGTTAATTCGTTTCCATACTCTTAATTCAAACAAAAGAGGAATAACCAAAAATCCAAGCTTGCATGAACAAGAGCTATTAACTCTCTTTTGGCTGGTTTTCCTTTTAATTAGTGTCCTATTCACTCGTTGTCTTCAACAACTTTAGGCTTCAGTAACACTTAGATCCATTGAGGTTTGTTCAGTACAAATGTCCACCTGGAGACCGTCCACGTGCTGGCAGAAATTTCTTCCTTGCTCTGCACTCCCCACACCATCCCCCCACAAGATGCTGCTGAAAGAGGTAACCCCAATCTCCACCTTAGTCCCCCTTTCCCTTAGGGCTGATCAGGTGCTTGTGCAGCCCTAGAGTGAGTTGGACCAGCTTTAAACATTTCTCCAGGTGTCCCACGGCTGTGCCAGAGTTTGCTCCTGCGCCGAGGAGGTGATGGGAACACAGCGGCGCAGGCACGGGACAGCAGCCCTGGCCTCTCCAGAACAGCCCACTACTTGAGTAGGGTCAGTATAATATAAAAATACATCCAAATGCCCCAGTCCTGCTCCACTTGATGTTTGTGAGCAACCCTGCCAGGCTGGAGAGTCTCACACCCCCTTGTGTAGTGGTAGGGTGAAGGCTAGGGATTTTAGTCAAGTGTGGATGAAGAAAATGAATGTGGTGAAGACAGGAGATTAGCAAAAGCAATGCAACAGGGTTCAGTCCCTGGGCTATTTGTTACTGCTTGTTCTAACATGAATCTGTTGAATGAGTTTGGGGTTTTGTTTTCCTGATTTTTTGGTAATCCTTGGAAGTGCTATGTGGGAATCCCATGACTTCTTCAAACAGATGACTTTTAGTGTAAACTTGCTGACACATTGCAGTGTGTAATTTGTTAATGATCTTCCCACTAATGACACAAATTAAAAACAACAGCTGGCAAATCCTTGTCCAGAGGAGAGGGTCACTCTCTTAGAGGCAGCTAGGAACAGTGAGCAAATCTGAAGGAGGAATTCATGAAACAGTCTCTGCCTTCCCTACAACTGTTGCAATGATAGGGTGAATGCACACAGGTGCTTAGGATTTATCTTACATCTTTGATGAGAAGTGAGAAAGAGGGGATTCGCTCTTGCCTTTTCTAAGTCCCTGATAAGTTTCTCAGGGACTAGAGATTAACTTCTGGCCTCTTGGCATGGCAATTACCAGTTTAAATAACATTTGCTCCTTAGGATGCTCTCTGCATTGACAGAAAGCACCTTTGGTGTTTTGGATTTTTTTTTTTAATCAGTCATTCAGTTACATTCAGCCAATAGCTAAGAGCCCAAGTTGAAAGCTACACGGCCACGTGCACTAATTACACTATTTGTAATCACAGCAGGGATCTTAGGAGGTTTGAGTATTTGGACAAAGATTTTGAGTTTTTCAGTTTTTGACGAAAAGCAGAGGGTGTTGAAAATGGAGAATCAGCAATGAGCTTATAGACTAATTACAGCCTAGCAAATAGCATTTTTAGTCCCTGAGGTTACTGTATTTTGATTGATGCACTTCAATCTGAGTCTTTGGTTCTACGGATCTCTCTGTAAACATCTTTCCAGTGGAATTAGGATGTCAATAATTGGTGTTATCAGACCTCCAGAAATTTCTCCTGCCTGCCAGGCTTTCTCTTATGCATGTGGCAGAAAGTGATCAATGTGGTTAGCTTTTTACTTACTACAGATACATTCTTCATGGATAATCTGAATTACCCTGCTTCCTACAGTTTTGTCCTGGTGTCCAGCAAACCCCTCTTGGCTTTCTTCCTCAGAGGTTCATGTCAATGGAAGTTCCTCCCCGAAAATGTGTTTGGCTCCCTTTGGATCCCTCCTCTTGGCCTGTTTTCGGTGTAATGCCAGCAGTAAAGACAAAATAGCAGATAGATGTCCTCTGTGGAAAGTACCTGGTAATTTCATGCATGTATCTTTATGATTAATGGCACATGGCCTGAAGAACTGTTTATTGTACAGGGAATAGCATGAAAAAATGTACCTTCTCATCCATGAAGTTGCAGGGGGGCTAACTTTGTCTTTTTTAGTTCTGAGGTGTTGGATGAATTTTGGGGGTATACTTCAAAAAATCCTAGGTGACTCCCCCAGTAGGTGAAGCATAGGCACAACCTGAGCAAATTTAGGTTTACCCATGCTGCATACCTCGCACACCGCACTGAGACTTCCCCTCCAAGGGGCGAGGGGGTACTCCTGCTTCAGGCAGATCCTCTTGCTCCCTGCTCAGCCTGTTAACAGCCAGCAGCTAACTCCCCACTGAGAACTGAAGTAAGATAAATCGTTGCAGATCTTAAAACATCTGTCAGCCTGCGGTTGCTTCCTGGGCTCTTGGTAAGATCCAAACCACCGCAGCAGCTGCCTGAGGCGACCAGGCTCCGAAATTCCCGTGGGGCAGAACAAGCCCTTCTCCTCACAGCCCCACTCCAGAGCCACCAAAAGCCCGTGGGCAACGTAGCTTTCCTTGCCTGTTTTAAGAGAGAGTGTATCAATATTCGCTATGTGTTTACAGCCTTGGCATGGAAATGCATCTCCAAACGCTGCTATATTATTTATAGGCTAGGCCGAACACCAGGATATTGAAGTAAGGCTGCGAGACATTTTCAGTTTCGGAAGTGGCTCATAAATAAGAAGTTAAGTCTTATATTTTAAGAAGAAATGTTAAGGTTCTTATCCTTGAGCCTTACAAGAAAGAGCTGAAGAAAATACACTCCGCAATACTGGCAAAATCTATTAACCCGATTCTTCTCCAACTCACCTCTGTTGTAAACCAACGTGATCCTGGGGCCATCTTGCCAGCAGAGGGGACCAAGACGGCTGCTGTCTCTGCAACGAAAAGGCTAAAGGAAGGATGATTCCCCCCCAACGAGTCACCCTCCCTCCCCTGCAAGAGCTCCTTTCTCCGGTAATCTTTTGCTCCTCTTCATTTCCTGTCACTCTCTATTAACTGACCTCAAGGAAAGAGACGACTGTTTAATTTTTCAGCTGTTACGTTCTCCTCCTAATCGGGGATCTTTGGCGGACTGGCTTGTGAAACCGGCTTCATTCGTGATGAAGGCTGGCTTGCTTCCCGCAAGTGAGGAGCTAGTGATTTACCTCGAAATGGCTTCGGTATCCTTGGGCATAAACCCTGGCTCATCCGCACAGGTGTTCCTAAAGCACGAGCACCACAAATAGACACGGGGCAGTGGGGTGGTATCTCAGCTGATCCCGCTTTTTATGGCTTCTTGACGGGGAGCCTCCTCGCTCTTGTCTCCCCACTGCAGTCATCCAGAGAAATAAATGAGCCTCAATTTGTGCACACTATTGAAATATAAGTATTAAATCACTGTAATTATACCTTTCTGGCAGCTGCTAGGATGGCAAGTTTGATTTTTGAGCTTCCAAACCAAAACATAATTAATGAAATTTTTGCAAAACTAAAAGCAACCCCTCTCCTCTTGACAATCTCTGCGTGTAGCTAAGCCTTGCTTCCTCCTGCGTGTAAATAATAATGCGGCTATCAAGGCATTTTTTGCTATAATTCCTAAATGCAGTTGCAGCAAATTAAATCAGAACAGAAAGTTTATAGCACTTCACATTTTTCCATATATGGTTTCATGCTGGGTTATACACAGTGTTCATCACATTCTTTGTACCTTATTTGCTGTGAGATATCAGAAATTCTTTGTCTTATCTGATCCATGATTTAAGATTCTGACCTTTTCAGCTTTCTGTAATTTTACTGCCAGCTCACTCAGCATGCCTTTGTTTATAGCCTTACAGCAGAGAGAGGAAGTGAAGACAGGAGCTGCTTATGTGCTGGAAAGGCAGAAGTTTCGATTTGCCAAAATCTGTGTGAAAGAGGGAAACAAAGACATAATTTCAAAAGTTTTCACAAAAAAAAAAAAATCTGTGAATACAGATGAGAAAACAGATTAAACACCCTTCCACTATGAATCTCTGCTAAAAGAAAGAACTACGAAGCGATACCTTTCTGATTATGGTGACCTGTATGAAAAGCAATTTACAACACTAATAAAAACTGATTTTCCACCTGCAAGGCAAAAGCAGCAGAATGGCAGCATACATCTCAGCACTTTTATCAAAATGGTTGGGAAGGCAAATGAAACCTTTATATCTGCTACTGGGATATTATGTCAGCTTGCCTCCAGTTCTGCTCCCTGCTGTCTAGTCAAGTTGCAAAATGAGCTGTGGGGATACTAATCTGGGCTGGAGAATAGTTGCTAAATTATTCAGGGTACTAAAGACAAGGACAGAGCGTGAAATGCAGCAGGCCCTGATGATACAGAGCAATGGTGATAAAATGACTGATGAAACTGAACTTAGATAAATTTAATGTGAGGCATGTGGGGAAAAAAACAATCCTATTTTTTCATACACTGTGATGAGTTTAGAGTTGACTGTTACTACCTGGAAATGAGATCTTGCCATTATAATAGATAATTTTACAAAAATGCCAGCTTTGTGCTCAGTGTTGGTCTGGTCAGAAAACCCCCAAATTCAATTCAAGGAAATATTATGAAAGAAACAGAGAGCAACACAGAGAATATCATTATGTCACCATAAATACTGATGGGGTGTTTGTGTCTTGAATATTGTGGGCAGCCCTCATTCTCCATTTCCAAAGGAAGATGTAGTAGAGCAGAAAAATGGTGCAGACCAGCTCAACAATATACTCAAAGACCTGGACACCTACTGAATTGCCTTGTACACTTTAACCTGGTAAAAAAAATGTGAAGGAGAAGAATTATGACAGAGGACCGTAAAATCAGGAATTGCATGACGATTTGTCAAGCAGAGATTTGTTCAGTGCACCTTCCAATACAGGGCATGCTAAATGAAACTAGGAGGTATCTGACTCAAGGCAACCCAAAGGAGGTAGTTTTCTTTTGTGTTCATAAAATTTTATTGCAGTTAAGCTAAAAGGCTCTCTGTTGAAGATGCTAGAAGTTAAGTTCAAAAAGCAACTGAGCAATTCACAGAAGACGAAAAGTCCATGAACAACTGTTAAATTCAAAGACACTAAATTTGATCAAGAAGTCCTTGCCCTGAAAATGATTGGCAGCTAGGAGAGAACTGAGGGGAAATACATATGCTTTCCTGTTCTTACAGGCTTTCCGAAGAAGCCACTTTGGCTGACATCAGAGAGAGGATGCTGGGCTAGATGGTCCCAGTGAAGCTCTTCTGAAAACTGTTTTTAGAATAAATCTTCGTAATTTTGTTCCAAGGATGTTGTTGGCAGATGGGGAAGCACATAACTTAATTTCTCTGTTACATTAAAGTGGCCACAATAAGCCTGAATTGTACAAGGCTCTTCCAGTGGGCATGACATTGAAGCAGATGAATTAGATTTTAGATTTCTTCAGGTTACCTCCCTTTGTATTATGCAGAAAGAAGAATACAGATTAGTCATAATTTCCTGGGTTAGATAGCTGTCTCAGGAGGTAAATCACCCTCTAACAGTGCCTACATTTCCCAAGCCTGGGGCCAGTGTGATGCTCCTATTTTGCCCAGGAGTACCAGAAATACATATTATTTCCCATATATTCATTTCTCCAAATGCTTATTCCATTTTGTGATTTATTTAAGTAGGTTTAAATATGGCATAAACAATGTTGACAGACAAATTCTGCTCTGAGTTTATAAATAAAGATAATAAAACAAAATCTGGCAAAGACGAGCCTGGCTAAGACCCAAGAGGAACAGTTTATATTCAGTTAGTGATTTGCTGAGCCAGCTACCCAGCTGATCCAAACAGAAGAGGAAACATACTGTGATTGTTTATCTAAATCTCTGATAAACAGTAATTCATTTATTTGCAGTTCAGTTCTCACTTTTTAAGCATAGAGCTGAGTAAACCTATGTTTGTGTAACATATGTGGTCCTATCCCAAAGTCTTGGTCACTACATGAATCCCTGCAGCTGGAGCTCCCTACCAGCCCTTTGGCTGTGGTTTTCCCTGCATGGAGAGCAAGGCACTTGGAGAGGACGAAGGTATGCCTGCATTCGCCCTGATATTCAGCTGAGACCCAGAAGCTGAGGAAAGTTCCCAGTTTATGCATAGCCACAGGAATTAAGGGTTTGTGCAAGTATAATCAGAAGTCAAAGTTACTCACAGAGTGAGGAAGGGCGATCAAGGAAGCTGCAAGATCAGCTAAGGTCCAAAAAAGCTCACTTGAGATAGGGATTTACCCCATGCTTCAGAAAAGCAGCTTGATTCATGGTAGGAAGCATTAGCCCCAAGAGGACATTGACACAAATACTAGAAGATTTGTAGGCCGAAGAACAGTGGAGAACTGGGGAAGGGATTTAGTACTTCTTACTTTACCTTCATCTCTAATGTGAGCATTAGCTGCATTGGGAGTGCTCTGCATAGTCATTTGCTACTGCCAGCTAGTATTTTAAAGGAGCAGAGAAAGAACAGAAAGCTCACAAGACTCAAACGTGTGGAGGGGCACTCTCAAGGTGGTTGGTGATTGCTGAGTTTCTGGCAATATCCCTGGAGGGGAAGGAAAGTTCTCGCTCATAGAAGTTTGTCCCTGGTGGAGGATAAGTTCTCTGCTTCTGCTCCGCAAATAAAAACAACCTCCCACCAAAGCCAGATACTCGGCTGGTCTCTCTGACTGGTGACAGGACCCGTATGGGTTCAGTATGCAGGAAACAACCCAAATGGTAGGTGAGAGGCCAGCAGTGGCATTTTTGCAGATGCAACCACAAGCATCCCCACACACGTATTAACCTTCAGTCGTTCACAAGGACTATTGCCTTCAACCTACCCAGAGACCACGACCGGAGCTGGGCAGCGTTAATACCTTCCATGCTTTTTCAGCAGTATTTTCATGTGATGTCTGCTGAAACTCTGTTCAAACTGGAATATCATGTATCTGCAGGCCAGTTAGTCTGTATTGCTAATTATAATGATAAAATTTTATTTTGGTCTGTTGCTGATGGATTTCACCTAGGGTTATTTTTGTTTTTATTATTTAATATCTAGTTGTTAATTAACATTTATATTCCTGCATCATGTTAGTCACAAACATTTTAACTTCTGTAGCTGTGACATTGTCATTACTGCTTATCATAGCATCACCAGCCCCAGATTTACAATCTCTTGACACAGCAATCCTGACTTTAAACTTGCCATAGACAAAGTGAGACATTGTTTGGTCTCTGCGTGCCTATGTGGTAAGACAAGGCTCCTTGTCACCTGGCTGTATCGCCACTGAAGTGAAATCCCAGAGGGACCAGCCTGCTTTTGGCAGGGCACAGTCTCTATCTGCCTGCAGATCCCATCTCAAGAAGTTTGACCTAAGGATCTATTAAGTACTCGATATAAAATTTTCTGAGTTAAGATGGAAATTCCCCCAAACCTATTCTCCATTATTTCCGTGAAATCTATATAGCTAAGTAGACTTTTTCAGGGGAATCTTCCCATCCACTCTTTCCTTTTGCAGCTGATGCATCGTTGGCTTTCTGATTCTCACACTCCTTCCCACTTCTTTTCTCCTATCTCTTGGTTTCCTCACCCATTCCAGTGGTTTTGATTAGCGTCTTTCTACAGAGGGTTCCCAAATCAGCTTTCAGTCCTTGACTTTTCTCCCTCTGAACTCTGTTGCATCCTAAACGTCCCTAAACCTATCTGCCTAGAGGTCTTACTTCCTTTTCAAACTCAGTCTTTCCAAAACCAAAGACTCCTTGTCCTCTGACATTGCTGAGGCTCTACCTCCTCTAAAGTACACTGGAAGTTTTTTTTTTTTTTTTTTTTTCTGTTTACAAACAACTGGGGAAAAGAGCCAATTCTGCAGTTACATTTTGTTTTCCCCTTTATAAATGTCTAAAGCTGGCCAGATGCTTATGCCCTGAAAGTCTATTTGTCCCCATTGCCTGGGAGGGGCTGGGAGTTGTGTGATGAGGTTGGGTGCTGGCTGAGCTCTAGTTACGTGGAAAAAAATGTCACTCCGTATGTTTCATAAAGACGTGGTAAGCTTCTTACCAAGTGAACAAAATACGGCACTAGCTCGCTTGTCTGAGTAGGGTAGATCTTATTTATTCTCATCATTATATTTTTTTCAGCACTCTGCACTTTTCTAGAATAGTAAGATTTATAATAATCATTTACTTACCTCTCTATTGTATAATCTCATATTCAGAATTTTAGGGGCATACTCACAAATTTCTTAGCAAATGCTGAAAGGTGTCACACCTTGTATAACCTCTGGAGTTAAAATAGAAGTGAATGTGAATAAAATCTTAAAAATCAAAGCCTTTCTCCGGCCATCTGTAATACAGTCCAGCAACGTTCGTTCTCGCTCTTGCTTTTAACTGTGCCGTAAACTACACATTACATACACATTACAATATAGTTTTTTGATGAAATCTTGAAATGCAACCATGTATGTTAAAAAAAGTGTCTGTCTTTTACAAAATCCTTTTCTACTTTTTTTTTTTTTTTTTTTTTTTTTGCTGTACAGTAATACTTATCAGCAACACAGACATTTACTTCATTTACCATCTTGCTGCCCTTGCTTCGTAACTGCTTTCACCAGAGTGCAGGGGTGCAGGGCCTGGAAACGAGACGCTATTCATTCTGCCTTTCCATCTCTCACGCTGCCATGCAGTGCACTTAAGTCTGTGCTCACAACTGATGATCCCTGCAGACTCTCAAGCTTGCATCTAGATTGTCTCTAGTCATGCCTTCAAATGGTACAAACACCACAGAAGCAATGTGGGTTCCTAAATATAGGTCTCAAGGGTCATTTTGGGGATTGGCATCTGCACAGGGCTTACATATATGACACAAGATCGATGCTGAGACCCGCATCCTTCTGGAGCAGTGGCCGGAGGCCAGGGGTAACTTCAGGGTGGCATAAATGCTGCTCGATGATTCTCAGTAGCAGACTGAACTGCTCCCTAGCAGTATGAACTCCCTACTCTGTCCAGCCTTCACCATTAGGATCCAGTCTTCATATTCACTCAGTCAACAGCTTCTGCAGGTCAGGTGACTTCCCAAGGCAGACATCTGTCTCCTAGAAACTAATCTTATTTCACATCAGCAACCAAACATGCAATGCGATACCACCACCACCACAATTAAGAGAAATCTGGAGATTACATACAAAAAGTCCTCTGAGCCTTTTGTTTCACTAAAATATTATGTCCTAACACTGGTACAGGGGGCATGAAAATAAAAACTTGTAATGGTGACTTCACTAATAATAGTCCTTCACTGAAAAGGACTGCAAGAGGGTATCTAATGCACTGCTGTTGCAATACATATGTATAACTATACATACTTCTTAATGATGGTTAATCTGGTCATACGGTCCTCTGATAGTTAAAGACTCCAGATGCATATACATACATCTATTTACAAAGAGTTTAAGAGTAGACCAGGAGCACAGATGAATTCAGAAGTGAATGGAACTAGAAGAATATAAAACTGGGGGAATGGTGTAAGAATACATTTCCAAAATCTACTGATCATAGGCTCACCTCACAATACTTCTGTCAGAAACAATTTAGAAACAAAAACTAACCTGAATCTTTGAGAACTTTCTTTCTTCTGCTGCCCTCATCACATGGTAGTTTCATTGTGTCCCAAGAATTATTTCTGATGTAGACTATGTTATTCCTTTACCATTAATACAGTTTTCCATGGGACTTAGCACAGGTCAGTGGATTCTGATCAAAAATGGGTAGGTGACAGTCACTCCATGACAGCACCCTGCCACAGGGTGTCCTCCCCTTTTAACTAGACTCATACACATATTTACAAAGAGTTAGGAGTAGACCAGGAGCACAGATGAATTCAGAAGTGAATGGAACTAGAAGAATATAAAACTGGGGGAATGGTGTAAGAATACATTTCCAAAATCTACTTCCAAGGTTGTAGCATGTATGCAACATTTGCTGTTGGAAATGAAGTGGTGTGGGGAAGTTTTGATCTGCTAAAATAGTCATAGAGCAAACAGAGGCCAAAAATATTCTCTGAAAGAGCAGACTGAACAGAAGTTACTCTGCAAGACAGAGGTCAGTATTTCCTCCTTGCCCAAGTCTATCCATGCACCTCTGTGTTCCCACCTTGCTCCTAACTCATGGTATTCAATCACTTACATGGCTTAGTAAGGCTGAAAATACACGATCAGTTAGTCCCAAGGTCCATGCCCTCACAGAACACGTAAGGGCATGCATGGTAGGCTAACAGTGCAGTAACAACCTGCAAATTCTCATTTCCTTCCCAACAACAGCTCACTAGATTATCCTGACAGCTCTGTGTGATCATCAGTGACACTGGAATAAAAATGAAGTCCAACGAATTCACTAGCACTATTTCAACTAACTATTTGCATACTTAAGTCTTATTTCACTCTAATTATGCAAATTCTGACACTGGGGTCACTTGAATTAATGCTAGCAGCTATTCAAATCTCAAGTCTCATGTCTTAATTCAATCTGAGATAAAGCCTACTAAAGTCAATTGCAATCATGAGATTAGGGGGGATTGGGCCCCAATATAATTAAATACTAAGTTATATCAAGGTATTTGCTTCCATGGATGGTTTGTTAGAAAAAAATCATAATTATGTGCATGGTGGAGCTTTACTAATGCTTAAAACCAGTCCAATAGACGTGTTCCTATTCATTTTTTATGGTGATGTAGATAAGAGAGAACCTTTAGTGTTTCAAAAATGCAATCAATGTTTATTTGTTGCTCATAAGTAATTCATGGACCTAACAATATTCAACAAAATTTCTTCATTTTTAACATTTTTCATAAAGAGTATCATTTTACAGAAAACCACCAACAAATAAATATATGAAAACAATTGCTTTTGACATCACAATGGTTAAACACATTAAATAATTCATTAAATTGTGCTTTACATTAATGAAAATCCCTAGGTCTACAACCTATCTTTTAATTAGGAATAAAAGTAGATATGGTTACTCACAATACAATCCCTTAGTAGCAGAGTTCACACACATTATTGCACAAACAGAAGGAAAATAAAATAATTTACAATCTATTAACTTACCCTTTCATCTTAAACATGGCAACTGATGAGAACTCCTGACATCTTTTTTCACTTCAAACATTTATTTGAAATCACAGAGCTAGTGAGGTGGCCAAGGACATTTTAGGCTATAGAATCCATTTCTCTCCACAAAATAACAACATAGAAAATAATACAAGAATGAAACTGATAGAAGTATTTTAATGCAAACTGAGTATCTTTTCTGAGTATGCTTTTGCTATGTGTAGGGAGGATGCAGCAGTCTATTCTAGCAGAATGATTCTATTGTAATGACTGTTCATGTCGGGGCCTTGTACAGGGCAATCTTCACCAGCCAGGAAACTGGATATTCCGTATCACAGAGCAAAGAAAGAAAAATTCCATGTAAATCAGGGAACAGCGGTGGAGGAAAAAAACAGTGTCAGTGAGATGACACATTTCATAATATCAGTGCTCAGTACTAAGGCTGCACATGGGAAACAAGAACCCACCAGCGCAGAGGGAAGCATGTGTTAACAAGAAAGTCAGCTTAAGAGAGGCCCCCGTCAACACACACTCACTCAGAGCAATTAATACTTGGGCCTCTTCCAGCACTTGTAGAAACAAAGCCACCCCGGTTGGTAGTGGGCACTGAGTCTGCAGCATTTCCACATTCAAAGGTCACGTGGCCTCTTTGGTATTGCTGAACAGACACGCTGAAGCTAGGAAGTTTGGCTCTGCATCTGACTTCCACCAGCTCTTTTGCTCCGTATTTCTGTTTTTCGCAAACTGCAAGTAACTACCACATATTGGGCAGAAGCCCTAGCAGGGCTATTACAGCCTGATCATTTCTACAACTGCAGTGAAGAACACCAAGCATGAGAACCTACAGGGCTAATTTTCTCCCTCTCTTGGTGAAAAAGTATTTGATTGTTAGCACTGAGGAGAAGGGAAGGGAGGACAAATTTTCATTTCTTAATAAAGTCCGGCCCTATAGGCAATAGTCTGAGTTCTTGGATCAGACATCGAATTATCAGGAACAGGAGCCCCAAGTTTTAACAACACAGCATGTTTCTCTGTCTGCTCCAAGCCTACAGCAAATTATAACTGGGAAAGACAGCCAGCACTGAGGATGTGATGGGAGAGATTAGTAAGTACATCTCCATTACAAAAGAATGAGATTCGTTCAGCACCACAGTAGCAGAAGCCAAATTGCCTTGTTTAAGCAATAAAATAATGCCAGGAAGATGGACAGAAATCCTATAGCGTTGTTGTTCACAAAGGTTTTGAAGGGAACACACTGAGCTCTGATCTTACATAAGCCAGTGTAATTACAGTGAAGTCCGTGCTGTCAGAGCAATGAAAATCTGGAATAACAGAGATATGAACCAGGGCCTTTATTTCGCTTCTGCGTTACATTAGTTTGGGCATGGCGCCCAAGAGGAAAAAACTGCAAGCCCATGTTTTAGAAGAAGTCAACTTGAAAGTATTTCAAAACTGCTTTATTTTGATGTGCCAGGAAATTCTGGTCAGAGTAACAGCCCCGTTGGTGCAGTGAGTTTGCCGGGTCTGCTGCCGTAGCTGCCGGGGGATGGCAAGCTCTCAGCCCCTCAAATACTCCTGCACAAACAGCAGTCTGCGCTACACATGCTCTGGAAAAAAGAAAGAAAGAAAAAAAAAAAAAAACTTCAGTTCTAACTAAATCCCAAGTGTTGCAGCAAATCCTGTAAGCGTGGATGCTACAGCACATTAGCAGCTCTTCAGGACCCTAATCGTGTCTCCTGGGAAATGACTGACTAAAAGGTTAGGCATAGCATTAAGGTATTGCCAAACTATTAAAGCAAATGTAAGCCGCCCAAAGACCGCTCTAATTTTCCTCATTAAGTTTTGTTTTGTGTCACGCAGCAGAAAGAGTCTGGAGAGCTATCGGTGTGCTTAGACAGCTGAAACTGATGCTTACAGTAACCCGTGAGGCTGCAGGGAACAATTTCTCATCTCTCCCTCCTCTGCCCTGAGAAGATAGTACTCCATTTCCAAAACGAGAAACGAGGCCCCTGTTGCTGCGAGCAGTGCAGGGAGGCAGCCCGCAGGGCGCAGAGGCAGAGGAGTGAGGAAAGGGACCCTCCTTGGGCTTTGAAGGGGGGGGGGGGGGGAAAAAAGGAGGGATGCTTTACGAAGAAAGGGTGGGCTGCGACTAGACTTGTTTTTCTTCTTCCTTAATCCAAATTTGCCTCTCTTTTAATGACCTCGCTCTTCCCATGCCCAGGACACACAGAGTGTGATTCAGCTCCGGACTGTAAAAGCTTTGATTTAAATGCCTGAATATCCATATGGGAGTGAGGTGCCTAAGCCCCTATTCCCAGCCAGGGGGATTTAATCAGTACAGTCAGTGGAGGCCAGAGAGCAGCTCAGTGCTTCCCGCGGCAGCTGCAATAACTATCCACATCCCTGCATTTTCCCTTCTCAGTGCAGAGGTGTGAGGAAATGAGTGTGATCCAGCAACAGAACAGACATTAGGGACCAAAAAAATATTGCTACTTATCCAAAAAGTACCATACTGATAATCAGGCATAAACTAGAAAATTACTAATGAACTACATTGATAGTAAGGCATCCCTTTAGCCCTCTTCTCTTCTTAATAGTCTTTACGATATATTACCGTATATTTTGTGTGCACAAACTCAACAGGTCCCAACAAGACCATTGGATCATCTTTTTGACAATGTTGTGCATAGATAAGTAGCAATAGCATTGCTGGAAGAAAAAAAGATACAGCACAAACAAAAAATACAAGATTTAGAAAGGAAGGGACAAATTTGCAAAACCGGCCTCTTTTACTGTAGCACATTAAATTTTTACTGATTGGCTTAAAAATTTGAATTCTGAAAACAAACGAGATGTGCATCCACACTGGGTACTCGGGTATCTCTAATCAGCAAATCTGTAAGGCAAAAGCCATTCATGCGTGCAATAATATACTTTCAGCATTTCGGTTTAGCAGCCATGTTGAGGCACTTAAAGTTTCCTCCTAGTGCTTGAGATTTATGCTAGAAAAAGAAGGAAAAATACTTTCCGAAAAGATCTATGATGCACAGGTTTCTCTTTCTGAAACTCTACTATTACAAATAGAGACAACATAAAATCTTGGAATAAATAGATGCAGTTTAGCCACACGAATGTAACATGTGGAGGAAGAATCTATTCACTTTTTTTTCTAGATAAGGAAAAGAAAAACAGGTACAGATATCTGTGTTCATGAAAACAATACATTTACAAAGAATCTTTATACAGAGTAATAAATATCAAGACTTTTCAGATGTTCATTATCTATCCTGTAAAAATGAAAGCTGATTTTTTTTAGCCACTACTATAGTTAGAGAGAAAACCAATTTAAATTGTATTCTCTTGGCATCAATGTATTTTAAGAGACAATATCATAAACCTGCCTACCTTCACAGATTCTGTGTATCTCCAGGCTTTTATGGCAAATCTGGAAAATGTCACACTAATGTTTAAGCTTTCCGTGCTTTCTTTTTCCTCTTTCCTGTACTTTGCTTGGCCCCTCTTCACCTCTTGTGAATGTGAAGACCGATTTCATCACCTGCAGCCAGATGATCTCTGCAATGTGTGCCCAGCTGCACTGTGGACCTCATCTCTCAGTTTTTGCACTCTGGCTTTCCCTTTGCCACACACAGAGAAAAACAGCTGCTACCTGGCTGGGTCTGGTACTCTTAACATCTGCAGAGGAACAAGCTACATCCCCCATCTCTTCATTTACAAACCAGCCCTGACTGCAGTCTTAAAAAACTGAACAAGCAGTGTACCAATCCCACAATGTTCCTTGGCATTTTTCAATCACCTCAACAAATTCTTTCCTTAATCAAAACACAGCATGTATAAGTTTGAAGAGCAATATGGTTTTCTCCATTTCATTCACTGGAAAGCTATGCCACTACAGTTGCAAGAGACAGTAGGAAATAAGCCAGAGCCATCACAGAGGAACCAAAAAAGATTTTTTTTTTCAACTTTGATTCATGTCTGTACAAGTTGCAGTAGCTCAGATTATATAGGGTACATCTGTTAACGCAAAGGAAAGAGCTCTCTCTCCAACCCATTCTCATAGCTTAGGGCTTTGAAGGAAGTCTGTTTGGATAGGAATCTATTCTACTGCCATTTAATAACACTGATTAATGTCTATTGAGAAAAAAAATACATTCTCCTCACTGACAGAAATCAAGAAAAACTGAGACAACGAAGGGTAGTTGTCAGACTTGTCTCATTTGCTGAAGCAGGAGGCCTTCCTTGGCTGATTTACAGGCAGCCAAGTTGCACAAAATACCAGCCTCTCTGATGCGCTCATCATCTAGACAACAGGAAGGAGCGTCACCATCTTGCAACCTGACTATTGTAATCTTCGGTTACAGCAGCTTGTGCTGCTGACGCCTCTTCCTTTGGCCACTGGCGTGCTCTCTGCTCCCGCAGCAGCCTCCGCTCTTCTCGCCTCTTTAGTCGGTTCTTCTGATGCTCCTCTTGCTTGGAGTACTGGAAGCGCTGCAAGAAGAGGTCTTTCGCATATTCATAGAGCTGCATGTCCAAGAAATTCAGCTCCTCTATCCGTTGCCGCACGTCCTCATCTATGTCCACGTTAGAGGCCCGTGTAACGTTGAACTGGGTGAACGGGGAAATGAATTTCAGGTTGAATGTCCTCTCAAAGAGATACTGTGTTTTCCTCTGAAATTCTGTGAGTCCAAAGAAGGCCATATTTTTCAGATTGTTCTTGGCGCTTTGGAGAAGGATCGTATTTCTTTCACTCTCATTCATAAAAGTCAAGTTGTAACATCCCACCAGGCTGAGGTCTGCCAGCATGCGCACCTGGCGGTTGTTGGCTAAGTTGTAGCTACAATCCATGAATTCCTGTAAACTGACTCCAGACCAGTCTTCTCCCTCATAACAGGTCGGAAGCTCATCTGGTGTTGGGCTTCTTCCATCGCACATATGAAGGGAAGTTTTCCATGTCGCACCTCTCTGGACATGTTTCCACTCGCTCAAGTACCGTGACACCGGATCCCTCAGCATTGTAATGTAATAGAAGTTCCTGAAACACATCATTAAACACCATTTTCAGATTTAGCGGATTTCACTTTATTATTCACCAATAAAATGATTACCAGCCAACACCACCCCCCCCTTCACTTTTCCCAGTGGAATGTAGGCAGTTAGAGTGCCTACTTGTCAGACAGCAAAAACCTTTAAGCTTGGTAGGTACTATGAATAAAATGCCAACTAAATTGGGACAAAGAGAAAGAAATGAAAGGTAATAAGCAGCTAACAGAAAAAGAAATTACTTTGACCTCTCAACTGCTCAGTGGTAGTTACTTCATGTAGAAACCAATTAATTGAACTCTACTCCCCTCTATTTTGAAAATGCTAAAGTGTAGTAATATCAGAAAAAAGTGGCGAAAAATTGGCTACAGCTGAAGGACAACATAGAGAACTGATACAACATGTCCTATCTTCTGTTGGCACTGAGAAGCCCAACAGACCTCGAAAGGACTGCATGGTATTACCATTCTTTGCCACTTCTCTTTGGCAAGATAAATCTTGCCATTTCTCTTTGGACTGAGACATGCAAATACAAGATGATAATCCATATAACAGTTGGTCAGTCTGAGAGGCATGAACAATAGCATAGAGATGCTGAAAGCACTAAAAATAATGCCACATCGAAGACTGGCATGAGCGATCTACGTAAGAAGAACCCTATCATTAAATGGGTTGGAGCGAAGATAACGAGAGGATGAAAATCCATTCACATGACTTAATTTTAACAAGTGCTTGATTAAAATCAGTTATAATCATGTAGTATAAAAGCATTGGTTGATATAAAGGTTACCATTATTCAGCCTCACCTGTCAGGAATACAAAAGAAACACCAAGAAATATTGATTTGAAATAGAGCAAATAACTGCAGAACTCACATTATCAATTCATCTTTAAGCTGCTGAATTGAGAGTTTGTACATCTATTTATGGCAACCTGAAATGAACTGCAACAGAGTATGCTTAAAGTAGGCTTTCACAGTTTCACCCGATAGTTTTTCATTGAAAAATGTTTTATTCAATAACAACTAACCTAAATTACAGGGTGATATCATAAGGATAAACCAAAACCAAAATACTTACGATTTCTGTCAGCTAGAACAACCAGCAGAAGATTCATGACTAAAATTAACACACAGTATGGTACGGAAATAGGCTCATGAGTTTGCATGACTCATCTGACTGCAACCAATGCATTAATAAATCATGAGTCCTAAGATTTCTTCAGAAAGCTCTAATCTCAATATTATTTCTTGAGTCTACATGAGGATGAAGCAAATAAGCAATGATGGAGACAAGTTACCCTATAAACAAGCCAGCACTTGTGAGGGCTATCTTACTCAAGAGCTCACTTTAGCTGAATGAAAAATCTAGAAACTATTAAAAATACATGTCTTTTTCAGATATCATCCATTTTCTATCACTGAAGACTCCCTACAGCTTCTCCAGAAACTTCAGCTTTAATTTGTCATAAAATCAGCCAAACAGAGGATCCCATAACCATTCATGGTCGGATATTTCCAAAATCTGTCTTCACTACTCCTGTAGACTAGGAAGTATCAGAATTCTTCTCATGTGCTCTGCAGCAGAATAGCTCCACTGTGAACAGCACTGTCTTTAAGCACACCAAGTATAGCTTTCCTTTCTCAAATTCAATGTTCTCCTCACCTTGGCTCTACCTTGCATGTATGAGAGCATACTCAGAATTTCTTTCCAATGAGCAGAACAAAAAGTGGACATTTCGCAAGTGCTGTGCAGATAAAGCCACCAAAAAATTGTATCTCCCTCTCAAATGCCCATTTGAACCTGAGACACTGTTACTGCAATATCCAGCGGACACTGATAGAATAGTTATGACTGAGGCTCCAGGCAGCCGAAATAAAGAAATGGACAAAGATTAAGAGATAGTTGCCAACATCTACACCAGCAGAGATGTGGTATTGTTTCAGTCCTTGTATTACTGCCTTTCCTATTTTGGGATAATTTTAGATGTTGATATGTGATAACAGATGTGTTTAAAAGTTGCTCTTCACAATTATTTATACCACTAATAACAGTTCTGTCTTTCTTCACCCACTTCTAGCATTCCCATTCTGGCATGACTCAGGGCAACAACAATTAACAAAAATACCTCCTTTGCATCAATCATTTCCATTTCATTGCCGGATATGTAAATGCACTTAATGTGCAATAAACAAGCCTATGAAGCAAATGCAGGGAAATGAGAAAAGTGTCTCTCTGTATAACTTATGCAGATTTTCTTACGCAGACTGGGCAAGAAACTTTCTGCAATCTGCTACTGTTCCTCCGTATGAGTACCTGGCTTCTACATCTGTTTTTGCTGTCCTGATTGATTTGCTCATGGTCTGTGCATCTTTCAGAGTGTTGCGCCTTTGTGAAAAAGGCTGAACGGCTTTTTCATCTGGAAGGCAATCTTTAACAGCAGCCTGATACATGCTTAGTTTGTGAGGCACTGATAACTAAGAGTCCTGCCATCCTCTCCATGTTCACACTTCACAGTCTTCTGTTTAACCTTCTGTTCGTGACTCTCCATTACCCTTAGCAATCTAAGGTTGGAAGATCTAGATTTCTTCCACCTCATCCTGGGCGCTGTCCAGATGACACTATCACAAGCTACCAGGAGGAATGGGGGATGCTGTATGGCAGTCATGGCACTGGTGTCACAGATTTTTCTTTCAGGGGAAAGGATGTCGTGTCTCTAGAACAAAGATATAAATAAAAATACATTGGTTATGCACATTTGCTTCAGTTGGAAAATTATCAAAATTATCTCAGGAAATTGTTTTCAAATGTTGACAGTTATGGATTAAATATAGCAGCATTTCAGAGCTCTCAGTTCTCAACAGAGTTTTCAGCCCCACTTGGAACTGCTGATGAGTCAGTTCCTAGCAAAGGCAAGAGATAGTTCATAAAAAAGGAAACTAAAGATGGTCTTCAGCTTCCTCATTCTTTACTGTTTGGTAAACGAGTGGCAAGTCAGCCAACTACTGAACGTGCTTGAGCCAATCTGAATACAGACCTGCACTTTTTCTCTTTTGTGTATATGACCTCCCTGCTTCAAGCATGCTCACACTTATGTGGCTATGTTAAACTCCACAGTTACCCACTGCAAAAAATACACAGCAAAGAATTAACTATTAACTTCTGTTACCCTCTTTGACAAAGAGAACGAACTCATCACAGACTTCTCAGCTTCATTTCAAAGGACTAGCACCATTGCTTACTCAAGGCTTCAAGGCTAACCAAGCAGAGATGTTGGTATGTCAATGAGAAGATGTTTTACACAAAACCTTCCAAATGAATTAAAAAACATAAGATGACATATATATAATATATATATATATATATATATATATACACACATATACATATATATATATGCGTGCATGTGCATGTGTGTGTGTGCCTACATAAAAATTTACATGGGAAGCTGACAGCTGTTAATGAAAGAGAAATCACAGTGCGTAGTTCTGCCAATACATCTTGTGAACATGTAGATATGGATGAACAATTTAGATTACATTTCAAACAATCTCTATAACAGTACCAGTCCACTAGTCATGGCATTAGATAGTCTGAAACAAACAAAAAAAAAAAAAAAAAAAAAAAGAAAAGAAAAGAAAAGAGAGAGAAAGAGGAAAAAAACAAATTAAAACTTCATATAACTTTCCTAGAGTAAACAGTCTCTTTTGGAGAATAATACACTGAAGTCAATCGGTTATTGAAGTTGCCACTTTGGAATGGTTTGTTATTGATCACATGATAAACACTATGATGGTCAGACTAAGTCATCCATGCAAGGGCCCAAATAAACATCAGAGTGAAAGCACCATGCAGCCCACACAAGGAGTTATGCTAGCAGACAAAATCCCTGGGATATTAGCGCTGCCGGTGTACCACTGCCCTGTTCCCAGTAGTGTGAGAACTCTGTATTTGAAACGTTACCGTTTACACTAGAACTAAAAAGCAACTGGAAATGCAAAAGGCTCTATCCCAGCAGCATGAAATCCAGTCTCTTCATTAGCATTAGGCAAAAAAAAAAAAAAAAAAAAAAAAAAAATTAATTAATAGAATGGTTAAAATGAGTTTCTAGTTATAACCTAGGAACACGTATTTCTTTCACATTGTAAGGTATTTTAAAATAAATACTCTAATCTTACGTTAATCCTTCCATAGTATTGCTCTGATTTAGAAATTCATTTCAGAGCAACAGACTGATATTAGCGGAGGTGATCCCAAAGCAGGGCATTTTGCCTTCTCTATCACCATGTAACAGACATCCCGGCTGAGAGAGATTTACTAAAGACGTGAAGGATCACTGCAAATCGAGAACAAAAACATCCTGCAGGGCCTCCTGGGAAGAAGGATGAATGACATCTTTGCTGTCACTCTTCTCGTGTGAGCAGCCAGCACACGGGAGAGCTTGCATAGCATTCTCAGAATGGGGAAAATGCAAGCTATCCCTTCTCAGTTCAAGGAGTTAGGACCTTACATACTAAAGGTGATGAGCTTCATAAAAGGAGAACAGCACACTCATAGCAGCAGACGCAGGGATAGAGGAATGGAGGATTATCTGAGGTGGAGGAAAAAAAGAAAACAGAGTCACTGGAGAATATTTTGTAGGGCAGTAGCAGCCAGAAGAAAGAAGAATCTAAATTACTGAAAATCCCAAGTGCATCATAAGAACATCCAGATTCTGGTTCTCCCTGGGATTAAGCAAAATAAAAAGACCTGAAGCGGTTTATGACCCAGGTTGTGACAAGAAGCTTCAGGTTTTAACCCTGGAAGTGAGTTTCCTCCCGTGGAAAGTACTGAGAGACTCAGCAGAAGCCAGCCTGGTGGTACATCTCTGCTGATGACAGAGGCAGTGGCTAAGAAGATCCGGTATTAGGAGAACAAAGGCTTTATGCTTCCCAATTTTATCCAGCAGCCCATTTTCTTACACGTAATAACGGAGTTAACCACTGAGCAGCAATTGCTTGCTCAAGCAAAGTACAGTCAGTATGGGTAATGGGGAATACAGGAGGATAAACAGATGAAACAAAAATCCAGATAATGTAATTCATGAATAATTAGGGAATAAGAGCATACAATGATGATAGTAAGGGAGACGGAAAGCTAAGTAACGTTGCTGGGCTAGTGCTGATCAGAAGGGGTGAAGTCATCCTAGCATAATGCAGATGCACCAGCTCCTGGCTGCCAGCATTACTGTGCTGAACGTCTCTGCATCCGTGCTGTACTTAATTTACAGTTAACCTGCCCAGCATCACAAGAACTGACTGCATACTCCTTATTCCTAACAAAAGTGCTAAAGTGAAAATGCTATCAAACAGGGTACAAAAAATATGCATGTCCATATGGCTGCAGAAAGCATCATACAGTTTATCTATTGAGCCAAATACATACAAGCTAGCTCATAAACGTTTGTGAGGATGATACACTACACACGTTTCTTAAGTTTAGCATCTGCCACAAAATGATAGACCCCTGGGATGCGAATATTCTTCTAAGAGCTACTTTACAGAAGTGAGTGACCTTAATATCATTACCTGTTCATCAGGTTGTCATGGGTTTGTTTATACAAACTTTACTGAGGCAGTGTCATTAAGACACTAGCCACCATTAAGAGGTCAATATTTATCTGTTCTTACCACATACGTTGCCCATTCAACGTGTTGGAAAAAACCTTCACTGGCTGATTTTTCAGAGGCTCTGAGCACCCACTCCTTTTATTGTCTTTAACTGGAATGGTGAACACTGTGCTTGCCTAAAAGAGTGGCTGTCACATCCTATAGCCAGTCCAGTACTCAACATTAAAGGTGAACTTGCCATTTACTCCTGTAGAGCAACTCAGAGAATTAAGCTTTGCATTTTGAGGTGAAAATTTATTATTTTTTTGTTAAGTTTCATTATTCCTCTGACCACTGTTTCTTGATACCACAGGCTTTTGTGGGTGAAGAGGTGAAGGGACTAGACACTGCTCCTGGGGTAAGACATCTAAATGTAGGCATCTATATATAAGCTACATGTCTAAGTGCCCACTAAAGCCAAAGGGAGCTACTCAACACAGTGGTGTCTGGAGAGTGATGCAGCTCACCAAAGGTAGGTGCCAACTCCAGCATGAGTTGTGTCACTCTAGAGGCCCCCAACTCAAAGCATTGCACACACTGACCACAGCGCGAGCCTCAGTACCAGATAACTTGTAGACATCTACATTGGCAGGCTCTACATATAAGCGTCTCAATCTGCAAGGTGAATCCCATGCCAGGAGTCAAAGACCTTGCCTACACAGATCTATTTGCATAGTGCAACCCATGTATTCAGGCAACTTGGAAAACTAACCAGTAACATAGTATTTTGTAATGAGTGAGAAGTAACTATGGAGTTACCCACATTTCATTGCTTTTTGCACTCATTATACATTTCAATCATGCCAGGATTTCTAAGTATGTTTTTAAAGTTGGAACATTCCCAAGAGAAATAAAAACTTTAAAGAAGTTTTGTAGTTTTTCACAGAAATCTACAAAGGGGCAGTTATAAAAGCACTCTACCATAATTTTATTTATCCTTGCTGCTATACATAAGATGGGGGAGGGCTTGGAGTTGGACACTTTGGATTGTATTTCTATTTCTGGAAAGCTGGGGTGATTGCTCAGGAAGTTACTTGTAATGACACAGAGTCTGTTACTGTCAACAGAAATGTTGGGCACTAGGAAGCTCTCAAGAAATGGCAAACCTCACATTTTGTTGCCTATTAGGAGGGATATTCCCTGTCACCAGTTTCAGTTTCTTTTAAAAGAACTTGTAACTTTAGGACTTATTATAAAAATATTCATTTTATTTTTTAAAAATTACAAACATCACTTTATTATTATTATTATTATTATTATTATTTTACAAAATAGTCTCTGAAGGTCCAAACTGAAGTTCTGTATCTCCACTATGAGAAAAACTTGAGGAAAACTTTACAGTACTGCATGGCTGCTTCTCAGATTAGTGTCCCACACCTGATGAAATGTCAGATGAAAAAGAAAGTCTTCAGAGATCACTCACTCTCTGACATCAAACAACATTAAAAGGAGGTGATTTAGTGCAGTCCAGGAAAGTAGAAGAAAGAGAGCTAACCTGTGGTAACACAAATGCTGCATGGGTAACTTAAAGAATTTTTCCACTTAAAGGTTCTAATTTACCTTGAAGTGAAGCTAGGGTAAATTCAATAACAGCGTGAAGTTACATTAATATATGAGAAGAATAAGATGCGTGATAAGTTACTGAACAGGGCATTATCTTGTATTATATATAGAAGATACGACTTCAAAAATCCAGTGCCACATCTGTACCACAACCAACCATAACCAACAGGTTTATGAAGAGTTTATGATCTTTTTTTTTTCTCCTTACATGTTAAATACTTTAGGAATTAAGAGAATTGGCCTGGGGCCATGCAAATTGGTGACTTTCTTTTCAAAGACTGTAAGCTTTTAGAGTTAGGACCTGTGATTTTCTACATGCATCTACTAGATGCAGCACATTTTGAAATTAAGTAATGAATAATCATTGAAATAATAATCATTTTTTCTACATATCAAGTTGCCACAAGCTCTTCAAAATCTTTAGTGAAAATGGAGCTTAGGACCTACTGCTGCAAAAAGAAAATTAAGGGAGTTCAGACTTCTTTTCTTGAAATAGTAGATTATATTTGTGAGAATGCAGATACTAATGCAGTATTTCAAAGACATGTCTAAGACATTGCAGGGGAACAAGAAGATGGAGCCAAGAAGATGGAGCTAGGATCCTCACTGAGGTGCCTGGTGGAGAAATGGAGAGACAGTGGTCATAAATTGAAAAAGGACAGGTTCAAACTCAAAATGTGGAAAAAAAGCTTTCACTGTGAGGATACCTAAGTGCTAGAACAGAGAGAATTTGGCCTCTCCAACTTTGGAGACTTGGAAGATCCAACTGGTCAGAGCCTGAGCAATATGATCTGAATTCAGTGGTCATCCTGCTCTGAGAAGCGGGTTGGACTAGGGACCTCCTGAGGCTCCTTCCCACCTGTGTGATTCTGCAGGACAGTGCACAGTCACTCTGTGACCAAATGTACAGGCCTAGCAAAAAAACCACCAAACTGATCCGCCATCCAGATCATACCTGTCCTCCCTTGTACTCTCCTGACTACCCAAGACACAGTATAGGGAATGTGCTTTGCCTTTTATATGAGATTTTTTTGTAAAGCGTTTTCAATCTGTCTATAGCACTCTGAATCACTACACTCTGAATTAATGAGCAACTCCATGAATATTTATTTCAGTGACACTTCGTTCAATATAGAATCTCTAGAAATTGGAGAGGACAGTGTAACGACCACATGTCCCTGAAGAAATTAATTCTGTTCACAGGTATCAACTCTGGGTCCTGAACAATGCCTAGACTAATGAAATGATCCAGCTACCCGTAGCTTAATCCCAGAATTTTAGAAAAAGCAAATGGCATAGGAATATGTGTAAGTGTTCACAGCTAATATATGATCTTTCTGTGTGCTATTAGGATTTAAGCAATTGCCAAACGCAGTGCGTAATGATGTTAGGCATCTAACTCCACATTTAAGCATGCAGACAAACAGCCTCATCATGAGCGTAGAAAATCCACAATAGTCAATAAGGGCTAAAGATGCTCAAGCACCCAGAAAGCATGGTCTGCTGATTTATTTAGGAAATGGAAGCTCCCAGGTTCATTGGAGTTCCCTTCCGTGCCAGCACAGATAACAGCACTCTATCACGCCCTTCATAAGGCAACCTAGCCCCTTTTGAAATATTCTTTTTACTCCATTGCTGCTACTGGGAAGAGCTTCCAAAGGTTGCTTCTCATGTTTAGGAACATGTTTCTAATTCCCAGACCAAACCTGTTTCTGGCCTACTTGCATCCAGTCGTTCTTCAGTTAACACTGAAAATACATCAAGGGGACTTATAACATCAGAGGAGGAGAAAAGGCATTTAAGTTGGAGAACAGAGAGCAATCACACCTCTCAACCTTCAATTCACTAAGTTGATCTAGTTCTTATAGTCTCCTCTGATGAGACAAGTCACAAGTGACCAGGTTGCAATCCTCTAAGACCCTTTGGTCTCTCTGAGACCTTGGGAAATTCAAGTGTGGTTCTCTTTCCCAGGGTTGCATCACTTAACTGGCAAGGGCGTGCTGCTGCAAAGGCTGTAGCATAACCTGAACTCTTGGTTCTGGGAGGAAGGGAGCTGGCAGGGAAAAGCCAGCCATGCTGACCTTACAGAGTGGCACTGGGACCGCTCGGGATCCCTCCCTTGTCACCTTCCCAACCATTTCACCCCAAGCTTTCCAACACTTTGCCTTTCTGTGCCAGCCTCTGGTAGGAGACTCGCAAGAGTAAGAAATGGTGAATGCACCTGAGGTTGGTTCTGTTTTCTGATCATCCCAAGCAGCCTTTCTTTGCGTCTGGCCTTGCAGCACATCATGTTTCACAGAACATGGCTAGAATTGGGCATATTTAATACGAGGCCTCACAGGTGCCTTGTATGATGCTTCCCTATCCCCACTGGCAATGTATTGTCTGATACACCCTCCTGTTGCATTTACTTTTTACAGGGCCATGTAACTCTGGGAATTCACACTCACTGTGTTATTGTCTAATATACAGAAGTCTTACTGCTCCTCCTTTTTCAGCTGATAAGCATTCAGTTTATAGAGGAAACTGGGTATCATCAGGCCTCAAATGCATGATCTTGCACTTTGTACTACCAAACTCCATCCCATTTCCTTTACTGAAATCCTCAAGGTCATCTAGTAAATTCCATTAACATACTTCGGCTTTTTGTGCCAACATCATTAATGAAAACATGAAATAGGATCAGAGTTAAGACCAGCCCTGAGGAAATTCATTAATAACTTTCCTTTAGCCAGAAAGTTCCTATTTCAGCTCCTCTTGTTCTGTTACCTTCCATCTACCAGCTTCTTATCCATCTGAAATTTATTTTACTCGGCCTTGTCTTGTCTGCCTTGTATAATAATTTCACAGATGTCATTCTATCAAATATTTTACTGAAGTTAAATATCTATTGATTGGTACAGTTATCCTATCAGAGAAAGATGCTGGGTGTTGCATGTCTCAACCCAAGGGCTGAGAACTGTGGTCTCAGTTTTGCTGAGAGGGAGCACACAGGTCAAACAGGGAAATGACAATTTACTTGAGAGTGAAGAGGACTGAAATAGAAATGTACAGATCAGGTAATTTGATGGAAAAACAAATATGCTACTTTCCGTCAAACAACCTTGATACAAATTGTTGTAAATCATTTATTGATGAGACAGAAATCTAGCAAAGTTCCCACTACATATTCTTGTCTTGCCTAAATTATATAGGGCTCAATTGTTCTAAGTGTTTAAAATGCTAAAGGAGTAATGTAGCAAGAGCTTTGTTGAAATAGATATAAATATAAAATGCAATAATGGAATGAAATAATAAGAATTTGGTTATTCTATCAACCAAACGCATATTAAAAATCCTGCATCTTGTAAAAGACTGGTGGACGTACACGGGAGGAAATACCATCCAGAAGCAATAAATACATGTAGTTCCCACACAATTTTTTGAAAATTTTAAAAGCAAGGCCATGCATGCCTTTCTGCCCAAAAGGTTAATACATCCACTGTGGCCAGGAATGAAGAAGAAGGAATCCATCCCTCACATCGCCTTCATTATATCTCAGCCCTGTCATGCACAGATCACTGCAGGAGTCTCGCAAGGACTGCAGAAATCTGGGGAGTATGTGACACCTTCACTCAAGCATGTTACTTCTCTCTGTCCCTGTGCTATGCTGCTGCACAGAATGGAAAAAGAAATAAGGGCGTATTTGCACTACTGTCCTCTGTTCCTTCTGCTCAAGCCGGCCCTAGCCCCAGCACGGGGAGGAAGCACCGATCTTACCTTGCTCAGAGAGATGTTAGGAGCACGGGAGAGTCAAGTTAAGGGGATGGCCCGCAGCATCAAGCAGCAGTAAATAAGCCCTGGCCTCAGAAAGTGGTGGTGGTGACAGGCACGGGGCAGGAGAAATGCAAACCTGGGGACCAGCTGGCAACAGGCATCCACAGTTTTGCCAGCTGCTCATCCGAGGGTTACAAAACCAGGCTTGGAAAGGGACCTTTCCAACCACCAAGCCTGATCTCTGCAATTACAGGTAACAGTTTAGCCCAGAAAGATTCAGGAAATATCTGTTATGTACAGGACAAGCACAAGGACTGTTGTCATGATCAGGCCCCCACCTCTCAGCAACGTAACAGGATTTCCCTGTTTCGGGAGCAGTCTCCCCAGTGCTGGACACAGCGTGAGTGACCGGGTGAACAGGCATCTCCAGCCCTGAGCACACACACCAGCATGGGTGGTGCAAAGAGACGGGGACAAAAAAAAAAATCCCTGCTGATGCGATAACTTAACAACAGTATACGGCCTTTTGTTACAGGAAAAACACGTATTTTGTCACAGAAGTAGGGGAGATCTGTTATCACCGGAGTCCTGACTGCCTGCAAAAATACACCTGATTGATTGGTAAAATTCAACTTCAAATGGACTCTGAAAACAGGGATACTGCCAGGCACAAAAAAAAACATCCAGAACACACAGGCACAAATGGAGAACAAAACTGGGGAAACAGAAGAAAAATAAAAGGCAATCAGATCCTTAAACCTTTTGAGGTTTATATTTTTGTTCAGTCAGATTCTGTTTGAGAAAGAGCAGAAATATTTCTGTTAACTTACATTTATTACGCCTCCTTTTACCCTCTTTCTCCTCTTCGAAGGAGCTGTTACTGTCCCATTTTATTTTCTGGCTAGGCAAGACGAGTAGCGCAAACGTCCCCAGCGCTGTTCTGTAGCTGGCTTGGTTGGAAAGCAAGTTTTGCTGCAAGTGGCGAGCATCCAGCCTCGCTCCTTAACCAAGCGCTCGCTGATCTCCAGCTGATTGATAATTCAAAGACGCTCGCTTCTAAATCAGAGCTGCTCGAATGAGGCTTCTCCGGGATTGTTCACTGCCACGGACTTAGACTCAGCATAGTAATTCCGCCCAATTAATAAAGTAACTAACAATAAAAGACCCAGTAATTGAAATCCCTTTGAAAATACATCAATTTACTCTAAGCTTTGCCTCAAGTCTTTATTAATTCTGACATCAAGCACAACGACCTTACATTTTAACTGAGCATCGCAAAATTCAGACGTAGCAACTGTTTTCTTGCCCTATATGCCGAGTCTTTAGAGCATCTAGGTCTGGCAAAAACCTGTGAGATTTGCTTCCTCAAGGTAAACAGTACGGCAGTATGGATTTTAAGGAATTTCAGGTGATTCTATGAGTGAGAACACTGAAACTGGAACAACTGGCACGCAGAAACTAAGGAAATCGTTCAGCTGTGAGATGAAATGTTAACTGGGCTTCTCAAAAGTTCTCCTAGAAACTCTTCTTCCTGTGACATAGCTGTACGTTTTTTCCCGTAAGACAGTAAGGGCATTTGAATGTAACAATTATAACACAGACCACTGACTCGACCACTGACCCACTTTACGTTGCACTTTGTGTTCTCGCAAAAATACTTGAAAGCATCTAATCAAAATCAGAAATGTTTGTTATGAATAAAACAACTCGAAGCTATAAGCAAAATTGGAATCTTTCCCTTTCCCGTCCATTGACTTCCTAAATTTCTTTCCATGTCGGTTCAGGCTATGTTTATAATCTCCGCAAGGGGGCTCTCTTATCTTCCTCTTGTCTTATATTTGCAAATCTTAGCAAAGGTTTGACTAGATTTCTAAAAAAATCTGTGCTATGATGCTTTCGTCTCCATATCCTACACCATTTTAAGAACAAAGTTTTTAGCAACTACAGTTTAGTTAATGATGGAATTTTATGCAAAACTTTGTAATTTGAAAGCGAATCGAGCTTTATGCTCAATTTCCACTACATACCTGGCATACAGAGGGCTCTGATAGAGATTTCTAAGTTGTACTTGCTGTGTTTGTCCCAAATGAGATCTTTCGTACAGACACACACACACACACACAGAGTCAGCTCACACTGCCACGGGGCGACAGCCTTGGGCTGGTTTTATATTATATTGTGGTTTGTAAGGTAAGGCCAGAGCACTGTTAGTGATTTCAGTTCTGTGTGAATGCACCTAATAGCCACAACAGTTAAGGTACAAATGATATTTAAGCTTTTTATACTGTCTTCTCACTTCCTAACAGGTGCGGAAAACATATCCTTTTTTTGTAGTATCTTCACATTTTCTTTAATATTCTGAATATTTTACAGAGATGGTGTTATACATCCTCATGTTCTCAATTCTAGCTCTGTGGAGTTCTTATTATTTACCATCCCTTTAACCTTGGGCTATGTTACAGAGGTTGAACCATCACTTTCTTCTGACCTCCAGCCTTAAACAAGTCGAGCCCATGAGGCACATGCCAGGCTGTGCACTGTATTGTACCACTATCAGCTGTGGATGCTATGCACTGAGAAAGAAACAAAAGAGGTAATAAGATGAAATAAGGATGCCTAGGCTTATATTCACCAACTTTTATGAGGGCTGCTTTACCTTTCAGGGAAGCTGGTGGGAAAGCAATTACGCGAGTTCAGCCTTGCTGATACAGCGCAAAGCTGCCAATCTGCTAACTCACTCGAGTAAATCTCTGCACCCTGCTCCAAAGTGCAAACTTTAAGCAAAGTTTTCAGGATCATTCAGCAATGCTGCTGTATGAGATGGTCCTGCTTAACCCACATTGATAACAAAGTTCAGTCTACAGCAATATTTATGCATTCAGATAAAATAAAATATCCAAGATATTGATGAGATTCCCTATGAATTAGTTTCTGCAGCAAGTCTCACATGTCTCTAGCCTTCCTTGGGAATGGACAAATCCGAATCAATGAAGCACATCTGTACAGTGGAGGAAAAGCACTTCCCAATCCCTGCAGGCCATGAACTGACTACTTGAAGCATGACATTTGATTAGCCTTATTATCTCAACTCATTTATATATAAATGTTGTTAGGGACCACGAAGCAATCCAACCCTTACTAAAATCCAGCTACAGTCTCTGAGCTGATGTTCCCACTCTTCCTTCTTGTCCATAAAAAGAAGGAAGAATTTCTTCTCTTTTGAGCTGCGGGTTATAATCTATGTAACTTCATTATCGCAAAATAACATTCTCCTCTTACATTAGTGCAGCAGACAGTTGCTGCATCTCCTCACATATGCAAATGGGTCAGGCTTTCTAGTCTTTCCCCACAGAGAGAGCTGACATTGAGGCTCAACATGATCTAGCATCGTTCTGAACTAGAGGCCAGGGGAATAGTATGCAGGACTTTATTATCAAATGTATCTTTCACTGAAATTAATGAACATCTGTGCAGATGCTGAACATGAATGTAGGAAGCAGAAACAAAACCCATCTGAAATGAAGCATAAGATGTAGGAACATCTAACAGTATGGTTCTTTAAAGCTTGTGATTTCTTCTTTTCCCTTTGAAGAGACAGAGCACTTTTCAAGTCACAAACCTCTCTTCGTCTAAAGGAAACAGGATGGTAACAGAGTTACAAAAGATATTACTGCATTAACAAAGATCAAAGTTGCTGACATATACCCTGAGTAACACAGCCATTTGAATATGAAGGATTCCTTAGGATTCCTTTATAGACTTCATAAATTCTCTTTTTTCATAGAGAATATTATAGTCAATACAGTTCGGTACTGGTACAAACCACCTCCCCCCAATTCAGGTAAAAATGTTATTATATCATAAACATTTTCCTATAATTGTAATGATTTAGATGCTACTAACTTTTAACCAATGCAGCAAATTACTTAGACCTTACATTAAAACTGGGTCAGTTTTACTTTTGATACACACATTGAATATTCAATAATTTTACATAGATTAACACTTGTGGACTTCAAAAAGAAATGCCATCATGTTTTCCTGAGGAACCGAAGATACGCTACCTGCCTTACCTGCCTATCTAATAAAAATAGCCAAAAAAAAAGAAAAGGATGCAAATGAATCTGGTTTTGCTTTTTCTGCTTTGATGATGTTCCTTTTTGACTGGCTTTTTCAAAGGTAAAATTTTTGTTTACAATTGTATCACTTTACAGCTATGACAAAACTATGCTTTTCTCATCAAATGCTGTTTAGCACCGGCATCTTCCTCCTCTTGAGACAGAAGCAGCTGTATGTGTAGGCTAATCTAAGACTTTGCCTAGATGAAAAGGAAGTTTGCATGTACACAGACCTTTATTCATGACACTTGAATTTGCTCCGTGGCCTCAATAATAAACACTGACATCAAGCATACTCATGCAAGCCATTTTTCTAAAAATAACTCACTTTAGACGTTTTTTTTCCACGCTGTTTTCAGCAGGTGCACTCTCACCGCTAGGAACAATGATTATCACAAGCAGGCATTTATCATCAAGGAGTCATCCCTGGAAAAGCAGCGGGGGGCTAGCTGAAGGGTTGCCTCAGCAGTCCCTGAGCACTAATGGCAAAAAGCCTGCCCGTGTGGCTGGGCCACTCCAGTGGGCACGGGCGACCCTCCCTATTCTTCACGCCAGCAAACGCGCGGGCTGCGGGTAGCAGGCACCGACCGGCAAATTCTCCCCAAAGTGCCCAAGGCGTTTTGCTTGAGGGCCAGAAATCCTGCCCACCCCTTTCCAGCACTCTTCCACGGCCAAATCTCCCCTGTCCAGGCTTCATGGGCACTCGCAGGTGCCCCCACGCTACCTCGCGGGCCATACTCGCCTTTGCACTTCACTTTGCAAAGAAAAGTGTAACTCTGCCCTAATCTAAGTGCCTTTTTTTTTAAGTCCATCCCAGTAATCTTGACAGAACAAGAAGAAATTTTTACAACAAAATGCTGTGCAAACGGTAACACACAAAGGAACGAGAAAAGAATATACAGGTTAGGTATTCCTGAAAGATTTTTCTCTATTAAATGTAATTTTCTTATTTCACCCCAAAGCATGCTTGTCTTTATTGTAAAAGGAAAGAAACCTGTATTTTCAGAACAAACTAATGCCCTATAGACCTACATAAATCAGAGACTCTGATTAAAAGAAAACAAAATCTTAATCTGACTTTTAAGAAAAATCCATGTTAAATGACTTTGAGCAAAGAATCTGTGTACTAAATTCTCGTATCAGAGACCCCTGAGCACAGTATCAACACTCAAATTGGGAAGACAAAGTTGTTATTTGTCATATTATGAAAAGTACAGTGTTTCTCTCTTACATGCACACCACATATGCCATTCGCTTTCCTTTTTTTTCTCCTCCCAGTGTCTCTCGTACTCTTTTTGGTACCTCCTTTTTCCCTTCTTATTTTTCTCCTCATTATTTGCTCTCTCACACAGCAGTAGCATAATTTTATGCCTGGAGGAGCTGCAGAGGAAACAGAGCCATTCCTTGTGCAATGGACTGCTGGGCTGAAACAGAAGAAAACTGACTTTTCCCAAGCTAGAGTTAAAGCAATTTGCTCCCGCACCAGGTTTCTCTGCACATTGGGCAGGCTGCAGAGGAAAAAGGAGTGCGATGGCATCACTGCAAACACGGTAGCCACAGCACTGTGCTGGCTGCTTGCGGGCTGTCAGAGCAGGGACTTGCTGAGCTACGTGGGGGTATACGCACGGGGCAGCTCTAGTCCACCACAAAAACTGCACTTCTGAGCAATGTGGAAGTAACAAGTGTTGATTTGAAAAGTTCCCATCTTTGAACTAATATCTTTGTTAGTAACCATAATGAACATGATGGCAATATCCTGACACTTGAAGAAATTCCAAGCAAACATGTTCTTTTTAAAGGAAAGAGGGGAGCACTCAAAAGTTTGAAGAAAACCAAATTAAGGCCCATCAGCAGAGCCAGAATCTGCAGTCTTGAGCAAAACTCTTCCTCAGCAGCAGCAGTGAGCGCTGCCCGCTGTGCTACACCTGGTCAGTCTGGTCTTCCAGCTACAGATACACAACTCGGCATTAAGAGATGTATTAGATCTTTGAATTTTTGCTCACTGGAACTGGACCTACCCAGTTCTTGCCTCCCAGATAGGCTCTCCAAAGGTTCAGAGTCTAAACTGACCTACATCACCTACATTATGGTCAGTATGGTCGTCTTAACAAATTTGAAAACCAGAAATGGTTTTGAAAAACCTCAGGGTAACTTCCAATGCTGACTGAAGTCTTACAACTATTACAATCTATAATATTATAACTGAACTTCATTCTCTTAAATCTAGCCTGAAAGTGGCTTCAGCTTTACAAAAAGGCTCTATAAGAATTAGGTTTTGTATAAACAGTTAAACAGAAAATGTCTCAGTAAAAAGGAAGATAAGCTCATCAGGAGCTATTAAACACAGAGACATCACCACGAAGCAGGACATTCTCAAGCCTTGAATTTTTAGACACAGGGAACACACTCAGGGGTGTTATGCCTGGCCTGTTCTTGGCCTCCTCCTTGCACATCAGTTGTTGGCCACTGCCAGAGGCAGGATATTAGGCTAGATGGACCTTTGGCCTGACTCGGCTTGGCCATTTCTATGTTATTAGGGTTTTCTATCACTCTGCCCACATAGTCACACATTTCAGGCTTGCTTTTTTTTAGTAATGCTGATGAGAGAAATATCTCACATGCTGATATGAGATTATTTCAAAGCAAAAAAACAAAGACAAAAGATCTGTTCATTTTGTCGTAAGTATAAAGAAGAAATCAGATGTCACGCTTGTCATTCAGAGAAAATTCTCCCTCACCTACAATAAGAAACCTGTTTTCTATTTTCCTAAAAACCCATCTTGCAATGCAGGTGTCACAAACGGCAATTCTTTCTCTACTGCTGCAAAAAATGAACACCCTGCATTCAAACACTTTCCATTCATTTACAAAAAGACTATCAGGAAGCATGTTATTACCACCGGGTGGTAGGAGACAACATCAAAGAGCCTGTCAGCTCGGAAAGAGGAACGAACCAGAGAAGCAGCGCTGAGCGCAGAAGCTCAGCGCTGAGGGTCACCGCGCGGCAGAGCAACATCCCACGGGGGCAACAGGGCAGAAAGGGAAGCTAAGGAGATGTTCAGGTACGTCGGAGGACAGGCCACCCCTCCCGCGCTGGGTGTTGGAGCCGCGGCTGGGTGGCCGGCCCGGCGACGCAAACGTAAGCCACGGCAAGCGCGGGCGGACAACCGCCGTTCTGCAAAACTAGCAAACGGAGGGGACGTGGTGCCTGCGCCGTCTACACGCGTCTACGTGCGCCAGGAGCGAGGGGACAGACGATACCCGGTGGGGCACGGCGTGACGCAGAGGGAAAACGCCTGCTCCGGCATAAAGCCCTTCGGGCACACAACTGAGCCAGCAGCTTCTCCCGAAAAGCGCCGACGGGCCAAGCGCGGCTGAGCTGGACTCGCACTTCGCATCGTTTGTTCGCGCCGCTTTGAGCAAGCGCTCGGCGACGTGAAGCCAGGTCCACCGTGTTGGCACACGATGGCCTCAGCATCGAGCCTCAGCCCCCCACTGCACTCAGGTTACTTTGAATTTACGAGCAGGCAACCGTACCCAGGAGATGATCCGCTCAATTTTGCTGCCCCACACATTTGGTATATCTGTCCTAACTTAAACGATGTAATTTTTTTTTCTACCCAGCGTATATTTACTCGCTCTAGGGTACTAAAAATATATGAGTGAAAAGCTAGTGAATGGCACTACTGAGATACTACATTCCTAAATGCTAGCTATCACATAAAAACAATTTAAGAGGATATAAAATAACATAAATAACATAGCTTTTGCAGATTTAATTTGGCATTATGACACAATATTTAGTTGCAAGAAAAATCCTTTTTTGCTACTGGTCCCCTGCTTTGATCAGTGCACAGAACAGGCAGTACTCAGCACGTAAGATGACTGCTCAATATTCCTTTTTATCATCACCATACAGTGTGTAGTTCAGTGTTTTATCCATTGCATGTTGCACAGACTCTGCTCAGGGTACGGAATCTCACGCTTCCTTATGGCCTTCACTGTCATACTCATCCTCGCCATGTTTTAGGAATTTTTGTGTATGTGTGCATTATTTGTTACAACTCCTATTAAGAAACTTGAAGTAACAAAAAAAGAGAAAGAAAGAAAAAGAATAAAGAAAGATAAAGGAGCTTCCTTCTGGCAAGCTGGAAGGGGCAGTGCAAGGGGAACCGCTGCTGTGTCTTACTTCAAGGGCTGAGGTTCACCAGTAGGAGCCAGGACATCATTTACGTGCTAATTTCCTGGCCTGATTACTTTGGCTATGGAGTCATATTCTCACACTTTGCTCCACTGAATCTCATTTCCTTTTTTCTTTCTTTTTTTTTTTTTTTTTTTTTTTCTTTCGGGGAGGGGGGAGATGAAAACAAATCGGCATCCAAAAACTGGGGAGAATTTCCTTCCTCAGAGGAGGCAGGAGCCTGGGAGCTGTGACAGTCTTCTGGGCAACTAGATTTTAAAATAGCAGCACCTTGAGGATCAGTAATTTACCTACCCCACAGTCTTACTGTAGGTACTGATTACAAGCGAGTACATCCCAGGAAGATGAGCTGCTTATCAACAGGAAAATACTACTGCTATTAAACAATCTATTTTCTCCCTTTCTCTCACTTTCTGTTTGGAAATGGCTGTCTCTTATTTTTCATTGTATCCTTCACACCGTACAAATCTAAATAAAGAAATGACTGACATTAATAAGGCAATCATGTGGTTTCAGAGCGATCACTTAGTTAGCAGACTCTAACAAGAATAACTAAGATGCTGGTAATGGACAATTAAAAGGAGGATGTTTATGTGGCACTGCTTATTTTGTCCCTGTGTTTCTTGTCAAGAAATACACTCTTGAATGCAATAATTGTCTCCAAATGGTGGATATGGAAAAAATGCCCTCTGTAAAAGGAATATTGGATACATCCATAACTACTACAAACTTCCTTTCCTTTTTTTTTTTTTTTTTTTAACCCAGAGGATATATGGGCTAATATATTGTCAATCAATCAAAAGTAACATTAACAACCTTTAAAAAGAAGTATATCTATGCTACATATAGGAAACCGGATTTTAAAACCAGCCTACTATTTTATACTCACAAATAATGAGCACTGCATTGCAAGCAAAGTTACCTGAAAACAAAAAAGACAATCAGATGAGTTAGGGGGGACCAGCTGGCTATCTTGTCGCCATTACTATTTGTCCAAAGGTAAAGATGGCCCCGTGCATTTTGCTGAACAAAGCCAAGCTTTAACTGCCTTGCTGAACTGAGATTTCAAGTATTCGTGGAAATTAAAAAAGTTATTATCTAATTCATTATGCAGAGAGACAGTTGTGAGCATAGTAAATTAGCTAGATGATAGGTGGACTGGACATGCTCTGAATTAAAGTAATTACTGTTTTATTTTCTCAGGCAGGGATTTATTCAGTCAAAGCACAAATAAATGATGTAAATAAGGATAAACAAATAATTATTGTATAATTGCTTCAGTTGTGGGGATGTTTTACATTCATTTGTGTTTGAAATTTGACCACTTTGGATCACAAAAGCCTATGAGAGGGAGCAGTGTGCAGTGTGCACAGAGAAGCCAGGAGAGGGCAAACTAGAGTGCTTCAAAGAAAACAGACTCTTTCAATTTAATTTCACAGACAAAGTGGATTTTTTCTTTCATTAATAAATGGAAATATAGCCAACATACAATCATATGCATCTCTGTGGGATAAAATATCAATGAATATGAACAAGATTATGACTACATGTCTCTTTTTGAGACAACCAAAGTATTTAGATGCTCTTTGGAGCCAATAATTCAATAAAACCTTTGCTTTCTTGTATTTTCTCTGATTTTTGAAATCTGCTGGACACCAACACACTCCTAAATGTCTCTTTTTTTCTTGAGCCCAGTAAGTCAAAATACTGATTTTTGTGAGATCTCATCTAAATGACCATTGCCTTGACCTATAAACTCTGTTGTCCAAATTTCTTCTCCTTCTTCTCAGTTGTGACCTCAGAATTGTCACGTGTGCGTTTTGCTGTGAAGCACTGAAAAAACTGATCTCTGTAAAGGGTTTGGCTTAAATGTCGTTGCTCTGGAAGCCTTGGAAATACATTCTGCCGGGGCACTGCAGTGCAACATAGAGCTCAGCAATACGAAAACAGCTTTTTCTGATTCTCCTTTCCCTTTTGACATTTTATTTTAATTAAATTATGTGGATAAAAAACTTTCCCCTTGGGAATTTGATACTGGGAAAGGACTAGCATTCATCTAAGAGAGAAAACATAGAACTTTTAGAGATGTCCAAACAAAGCTTTTCTTCTGAGGTTCTCCTTTAAACATTAGCCTCTCCCCATTTCTAATTTGTCTTACAGCAATGAAAATGGTTAGGATAAACACAAATATTCAAAGCATCTTCAGTTTAACATACTGCCTTTTTACTTCTGCTAATACTGACTTCTTCCCACAGGATGTTCAGGTTAAGAATTATTTCACCTGGCCTCAGCCAATGTTAAATATTTAGTCCCATCTAAGCATCTCAGCTCCCTCTGCAGTCAACAGCAAGCAGAGATTATCTCCATCTCCAGAGATAATTTATCCCCTCCAAGACAGCTGTCTAACACACGTGGGATGAATCAGTCTCCAAAGGCGTGCGCTAGTCGAACTCCACGCAGTTATCTTTACCTTTGTTTGCAACTTTCCCTGTCTTCAGTATCACGAGGTTAGATGAAATGCAAGTGAATGACTGACAGCCACCACACTGACTGCTTTGCTGCCTTCACTTGGTAAATGCTCTTTCCATTTCCGTAACCAGTGAGCAACATGGTGATCAGTAATAGTCTCTGATGACCAGCTGGTAAAGCCATTTTCCCCAGATGACTTGCATTACAATATTGGAAAAATGACATAGTTGCACCACTTCTTTTATAAAACATTGACTTTTAAAAGATGATTATCTCTTTGGTATTTAAAAAGTTGAGTGCTCCTTGTTCTGTTTCCTTGTTGTGCCGAGTTCTTCTGCTTTATAATTGTACCTGCTCAGTGATCCATTGAGTTATTGGTTTATTGCCATATCATTCAAAATAAATGATGGTCGAATTCATTTTTAAACTTCTTTTGTGTCTGAGCTTTTGCCAAGACCTGTTCATTGCTGTCACTTGGCAGAGGAAATTATGATGCAGTTTGGAGTGTGCATGGTAAGTGCGGGGTTATTTAGTCCCTTCTATTTCTGATAAGAACCAATAACACTGAGGGATTTCATTAAAGAATGCAGTGATTGGTGGTATGAGCCAACAGCTTGATAAGTGACAGCAATTTTGCCCATAAATTGTAAGCTCAGACAGCAAGATTTTTAGAAACAGGAGACAGAAATTAGGCTTTTAAACCTTTATCTAGATTTCAGCACTAGAAGACTGATTTCCAGAAGTGTGCAGTAGGAACTTCCAAAGATCTCAATCACCACATGGCAGATATTAGAGGAGTGCAATCAATGTGTATGAACTGCTGTAAAATGTTTAATGTTGTCCCATAAAGCCATGAAAAAAATACTAATGTTTCTTAGCTAGTGGCATGTTCATATATACTAGTAATTATATGACAGGGAAAAAATAGAAATTAATATCAAGCCTGGAAATACTGCAAAGAGCAGTTTATAATGGGTGCTACTTTGATTAGTGTTATTGGATGCAGGGTTATCCAGTGTAATTTAATATGGTTAATTACTTTAAAAGAAAAAAATATCAAGTGCACTTACTGATTGTGAAGATGACACTGACTTGGAAGATGCACCAAATAATGGCATGATCAGAACACAATATATTTAGAGAATTCTGGGGGAAAATCAACTTAGATAAATGGATGGAAATACGTGAACGAAAATAATCTGAAACATGGGATGGAAATATTTTAGGAATCAGAAATGTGGAAGAAGATTAGGACAGGAAAGTGCTTTTTACATATACACTTTGGGAAAAAAAGAGAATTTTTGACTTCACACTCAGAGATATCCTATTGTATGGCATGACACTGCTGACTTACAGCATGTGGTCCTGAATGTCTTGACGTAAGAAAAGATGCTGACAATCTGGAGGAAATGGTAGCAAAGTGATGACAGGACAGGTTGAAATCTATGCAGTGTGGCTGTACTAATTTTTTCCTCTGAGCCCTGAGGCTCAGTGGAATTTCTGCTGCATTACAGCATCACAGAAGAGAGGAGGTGAGAAATCACCTCTGGACATCATCCAGTCCATCCCCCTCCTCAAGCAGAATCAGCTACAGCAGGCTGGTCAGCGCTGTGGCCAGTCAGGGTTGGAGTATCTCCAAAGATGGAGACTCCACATCCTCTCTGTGCATACTGTGCCAGTGTCCAGTCACCCTCACAGAAAGAACCTTTTTCTTATGATCAGAAGAAATTTCTTGTGTTTCAGCTTGAGCCCATTGCCCCTTGTCCTGTCACTGGGCACCACTGAAAAGAGTCTGACTGTCTTCTTTAGTGCCTCCAATCAGGTATTTGGTAAGATCCCCTGTGAGCCATCTTTCATCCAAGCTGAATAGTTCCAGCTCTTTCAGCCTCTTCTCGTATGAAAGATGCTCCAGTCCCTTTATCATCTTTTGGGCCCTTCGTGTCACTCTCTCCAGTGCATTCATCTCTCTTGCACTGGGAAGCCCAGCAGCGGACACAGCGCTCCAGATGTGGTCTCACCAGTGCTGAGTAGAAGGGAGGAGTCAGCTGCTTTAACTTCAATGGTTGTAGGACAGGGTCCCTTATGAATGACACAACTTAAGAATGATACAATTTAAATATGTATAATTTAAAGCATCAAAAAGGCAGGGAAAAAAATTATTCAGACAAATGTAAATGGCTAAACAGTAAGGTATTACATGACAATAATCAAACAAAATTGTAAACTGAACAGAAGAAACAAGTACTGGATGTTGGAGTCACTGTTTTCACTGAGAAATTATGACAACTCTACTACTTGAAGTCACTTGGAATTGCACTAAGCATAGCCAGAGCTAAGCACAAGGAACAAAAATGCACAGGCAGAGAGAAAAGCAATGCTAAAAAATGCAATATGTCTCTTCCATTTTTAACTTCCAGGAACATGTGTTCCTTCTCTTCTGAGCGCTAGCAGATGTCAGCAGCCCGCAGACTGGTTTCTCAGTGGAGGAGAAACCAGAGCGGATATGCTCTAAAGGCAAATTGAGTAATTTACATTTAGACACTCATACTGGAGCAGAGATTGTCACAAGTAGCACGCAGGCAATCCCTTCTTTCAAGAATCTCAGCCAAACCCCAATGCCCTGTGCCCAGGGAGCAACTTCAATCAAAGACATAGGCCGAAAACAAACTTTCTGGCCTCTCACACAGTGATACCCTCATCAAAAATGTGTATTAAAATATCAGCAGGAAAGAGATGCCAATCTCTGCATTTCCAAGCAGACAATGACATTTTGAAAGCAGTGCCACCTGGTGACACCTGCCAAGCAACATTCCCCTGCTCAGCGGAGCATATGCTGCCTCAGAAGTACCTCAAAGCAGGATGCAGAATTGAATGAAACAAAAAAAAGTGTAATTACTTTTGTATTTCCTATTATTATTCCTTGTCAAGTTGCCACATGCAAAAACCTGGTTTATTTTTATCTGAACAGTGGTGAAAACAGGCAATGGGTTTAATCATTGGTGCCAGGTCCTGTCCCGCCTGCTGGTACCACAGTTTATCTCAGTAGACTGCAGCCCTCCCCTTCCATAAGCTGCCGTGCTGCCAGGAGCTTTGAATGCTTGTGCGAACAGCGAGTGGGACCCATAACCGACTGCATCCCCATTTAGCACAGAGCAGGTTTTGAAACACGGTGAAGCTGATGTAGGAGTGATCACGCAGCCTTTAAATGCTGCAGACACCCAAACAGCCTGGAGCGGCTTCTCATTCTCGCACAACCAGTGCGTTGGTTTCACGATACCAGCAAATGCGAGAATGAACCGTCTGCAGTAGGCGCGACCCCAGACGTATCTGTGGATTCATCTAGAGGAGGTGGGACAGCTCTCCTCTGGTTCAGAGGAGAGGAAACCCCATTCTCATTCACTGTTTTTCATTCTGCTTTCTGACTAAGCTCACTTCTTTCTCAGCTTCCGTTCCAGATTAAGCTGCAAACTGTAAGTATAAGGGAGCCAAGAACCAGAAGCTCGAGAGGCGAGCCAAAGTAATACCTTTTCCATAAGCATCTCAAATATATGTCAGGGCTGTTACAACCCAAAAGCTATCGCTTTAAATCGCCGTGTCCTTGGCCTACTGCAAAACTAGTCTCTTATCTGTCCTCTGGCTCTGTTTTTACCTGCCAGCTCCCAAGCATCAACATTCAGCCAGTGCGGAGGAGTCTGCTGCTGCTGCCGGTCTGTGTGACTAAAACCCCCCTTAGGTCCAAGGTCTGCCATCCTCTCTGTCCACTGAATGATTGACATTAATTACTTCATGCACAGCATGGACACAAGCCCTGGTGAAAGGCAAAGAGATTAAAACAGAAGCAAATGGAGGAACCACTGAGAACTTTTCTGTGGAAGGGGGCAACACCTACAGACTCAACAGCAGTTTCTGCCGGAGCATTGCACGCCATGAAAATTGATCCCCATGCTAGACCTATCTGGATATTTGTGTGCACCCAGCCATTGCAGCAAAGAATGAATGTGGCATCCCATCCAAGGATATATATCAATATATCAAAGATGATATGTTATCATCTTCACCTTTGGAGAGAGAGATTAAATAATCTCAAAGTCACACTATCAGTCCAAGGAGAGAGGAAAAAAGTATTCAGACTCCCCTTGCCTCTGGTCATTCCTGATCCATCAGCTGGCCTTGCCAGGATCAAATAATCACATATTTCTGGATAAAAAAGCCACTTCCACTTCATAACTTCTTGACTAAAGAAGAGACAGTAGGTGAGTGGACACTGAATATTCATATCCAGCATATTTTCCTTGCACTGTTTGTGGATTGGCATAAACTCAAACAGCCAGGCAGCAGCCCACCTCTTTGTGTTCATATTGTCTGCAGTGTCACATCACATCTGACTGATAAAATTCACATGGCAAGTTTGAAATACAAGAGAAAATTCAACTAGCCTAACCTAGGTCTCCCTGTCCATTAAAGACAAAACTGCAGAAAGGCAGCTTGCTAAACGCTTCAGGTCTATTGACTGTTTTTCTCCAATTTCCAACTTGCAATCAAAAGACTTGATCATAAAAAAAATTAGGAGCAGGCTCTGAAAAACAGAACACATACAGCTCGGTACACATACAGCTAATAAAGCCATCAGAAAGGAAAAATCACTTTTCAAATTTCCTTTAGACTTGTGGTTTTTTGAGAAACAAATGTTAATTGGATCAGATCTGGGAGGTGCTTCTGACACATGCAACCACCCAGCTCCTGAAGACAAGAGTAGGCTGAGAGAAACTAGGGTACAGTCATGAAAGGTTTGAAGCTCTTTAAAAATGAAGATTTTTCTTCCTATTAAATAGCCATTAAAACAAAGAGACAGCTAGTGTCAATCCTTGTTCTGGCTCTAAATATTTTAAAAGGCAAGCAATAACCCTGAAAATATTTAGATGCGTACATTCCACCAAGAGTCATTATACTTTAATATTTTGGTGTCTGGCAAATCATTGAGTGCATCACTATCTACCCTGGAAAGATAATTACGTTTAAAAGTCATAATAAATGTAAAATAAAACATAATGAAACAATCTATAAGCTAGGCACTTATATTTTCCTTGGAATATTTTCTGATTACCCCTTTGCAAACTGTCAGCTACCCAGCCATTGTAAAATTGTTTGAATAATTTTAAGAGAAAAATCAAACACATTAACTTTTAATAATATTTTATGAGACACATAATTCTTTGGGATGTAATAAGCTCTTATTCTACTACAATTAGTCACTTGGATCCATCATGCTGGTCCCCTGGTATTCAAGACAATCTAAATTTTGAGTAATACTGGAAAAGATAATAGAGATCCAAAATTAATACAGTCCTTTGTGCTTGTAATGTTGTCCCTAATGGAAGTTTCTTTTTTTTTTCCTTTAAACTGAACCAGGGAGCAAATTGTGAAGAGCCAAAGGATGACATAATTTGCAGGGGACAACACTGTGATGGGATCCTGGTACAGGGATTTAATTATTATCTTGAATAATCACCGTTCTAATGATAGCTGTTCGAAATGACACTCGACACTGAAACTCCCCACTGTCAAGGCCAGAAGCAAGAAGGAGGAAGACAACAAATCCCTTTTCAGCTTGATGGAGTGCAGGGAAATACCGTGTTAACATCAGCAGCCCACAGCTCGCCAGCTCCACCATCTCTGACTGTGGGAGGTCGTCGGTACTCCGCAGAAGACTGCCGCATTTCTTCTGCACTCCTGTCATGGGCACCACTCACAGTCAGGTTTATCAGTTTAATACCTTGGCTAATTTCACCCCAGAATAATGTTTGTTTACATAAATCTATTCTCCCTGGTAAAATAGCTAACGCCCGAGCGTTTCAAATGTTACTCTATTAACGGAAGACAGGATGGCGAGAGCAGACGTCCTGTAGAAAATCACCACGCTCTCCAGTTGCCTGTGTTAGTCCAGACTGCCGGTAAGTGGTGATTAACACCCCACTGGCTGCAGCTGTACTTCTCAATATAGCTTCTCTGAGTAGGAGGATGCACAGAGAGTACCTCATTACTATGTCTTTAAAGCTATAAAGCAAGGAATAATGCAAAATAAATCCTTTAAACTAAAGGTCATAGACCAGAATATGTCGGCATGAGCACCTGCTCGCACTTCCTTCTGATAAAATCACAAAGATAAGTGACTTATCTGCTTTTCTTCCATTCCCTTTCATTTGCAGGTACGCAGAGGCCGCACAACTGAATATTAGTATTTTGCAGCCACAGCAGTCTGTTTTTATACAACGCCAGAAGAAAAGCTTAGGAGCTTAGTTAACTATCTGTTTTGCAGGCTGCTGGCTGGGACAGCAGAGCTTGCACTAGCTGTTTCCCCTTCCTGCCCCACGCTTTCAATCGCCACGGGCTGTGGGAAAGCAGAGCAGCCACCCTGTTCCTGCTACACCGCTATCACTGAAAGGTTTGACCAGATTTAAGCCCTTCTCATGTGCACATTTAGACTGTGAACTGTCAGAAAATCTGGCCATATTGCTGGCCTCTAAAACCCAGTACCAAAAGACTCAAAATTTTTGCCTGCTAGCGTAAAGGAGTTTGCGTGGTCACCACCTTAGTAGGTTGTGGCCTCTTGGCTGATGATGCTTCTGGAGTCACTGTTCCCTACCCAAGCATGGACTATACAACGTAGTGATGTTCCCGTTGCAGTCAGATCAGCTCGCTTTCTAGTTTGAAACAAGCGCTTTTGCCTGCACTAGCATGTGCCCCTGAACGCTGCTGACAGCGGTAGGAGCCCAGCCCCGACGTGTGGGGGACAGTCTGACCGTGAGGCCAGGTAGTCACAAAGTGATTTCCTGCGGAGCCCAGCACCTCCCCACCCCGTCCCCAGCTTTTACTCCTGAAGCACAAAAATAAAATGGCTAAATATTTGCAGTGAGTACAAAATTATTTGGAGAATCTGGCTGGTTCTTTCAGAAACCTGTGTAGAAGCTGAACTCTTTTGGAAAACCTAGTTCCAAATACGAGCAGTAAGAGTATCTAAAAATACACCCATAAATGAGTAAGTGAGGCACAGTCATCTTGCCTTACTATGTGCTAGAGGCACTATGGAATAGACGCAATTTCTGTCACTCCATCTGCTGCAGAGGTGAAAGTGAGTCTAAGGCAGCCACTAAGCAAAAAGAAAGAAAAAAAAAAGAAAAAAGAAAAGAAAAAGAAAAGAAAGAAAAGAAAACCTGATTGTTGCTGGTGAAAGAAATGCAGACTGATTCAGGAGGACTTGGACGCGAAAGATTTTTATCCAGCTGAGTCACTGCCAAGAAAGAAGCAAAGCTATCAGATCTGCTGCTATCACAGGACCTCAGCAAAGACCCCCTCCAGACCGGAAAGGACTTGTAAGGAAGACATTTAAATTGAGCTATCCCCAGAAGACACCACCTCTCACTGCATAAAATTATCCTCCCATACACAGGGTGCACCCACGTCCAGTATGGCCTTACAGCCTGCCAAGAGCTGTGCCAGAAGGAGAATCAGGAAAACATCCACCTTGCATTTCAGTGATTCAAAGAAACAGGATGATGTAGCCTGAGCAACAGCTCAGAGAGCTCTGCAGAGCTGCGAGATGATTTCTCATGTCCTGGTTGGAGTATTGCAACATTTAGGGGTCAAGAGTTTCCTGAGGTTCCCCACTATTTTGCTGTTCAGCAAAAAAAGATGCCAGTGACATTAGTCCTGTCTGGCTCTGTGATCAACCAGTATCTACCTTCAATCCTAAAACTCATCAGACTACACCCAGAATTTAAGAAATTATCATATTTCTACAAAATTCACAAACCACCGCTCAGTGTACAACCTCCCTCTTCTAGTAGTTTCTCAGTTAATTTGTTCTAAAAACAGGCACAGGTGGTCTGGCTAAGAATCAGGATGATTTTGAGTTGGGCTGATGACTTTTGCTGAGATGAAAGTCCTTCTTTCCGCAACTAAGGAAAATACGACCTGCTGGACTCCTTCAAGAGCCTGCTGCCTCCAAGAGCGCTGCTGATGCTGCATGATGAGCAGTCAGCTAAAGTCAAATCCACGCAAGATGGATGTGTGGGTTGAAAGGAAATAGGCTGCATTCTCAAGGATATGAAACCCTGTAACAACACACTGCATCAAGGGCACCGCTCCTTAATCCCGGCAGATTCAGGACCCCTGGGACCCTCAAGCAGCCACAGAAGCCAGCAGCACCAGGTATAATCAGAGTCTGGAAATTTACTGCCTACCTGTCGTGTTGACTCCTATATGTACAACCTCTTGGCTGGGTTAACGCAGCTCCTATGTAGGTAAGAAGCTGCCTGATAAAAGACATAAGACTAAAAACTTCTAAGATATGATGGAGCCAGCACCTGGGCACATATTCCATGCAAGCCATGCAGTGTGTAGTGTAATTCAAGCTTTCTGAACTGATATTTAATATTTACATTTCCCTCCAGTGTGCATCGGATTATGCCTGGATACCTGACAAGCCACCTTGCACGCTATAATCACAGCTGCCCATTAGGATAAGTAAACTGTCACCTAACAGGGGGAAGCTTATGAGTGCAGGGGACAAACCTGATTAAGAACCATACTTGGGCTATGGAACAATTTATTTATTTATTTACTTACTTACTTATTTACTTATTCTGCAAGAGATAAGAATAGTCATGAAACACTTGCCAAACTAACTACAAAAATTTAGCGCAGCTTTTCCTTGACATGTAATTTATAGAGAGAAGCTCAGAAAACCTCTAAGTCCTAAGAACTCATCACACTTCCACATAGAGAATTAAAAGAAATAGAGTATTTTTGTTTTTAAATACTTGGGAGACACTAAGACATTCTGGTGACATCACAAGGCTTTCAAACAGATTTGACAATGCAAATATGTCAAAATTGCCCAGCTGGAGAAATGCAGTACAACTAAGATTAATAAACAGGTCACCAGCAAAGGCTTATGTACCAGGGTCTGCAAATTTGCAGCTCAATTTTTTGAGGCCTTATTGAAACAAATCCTTATAGAATGAAAACATGATAAAAGTTCAGAAAACAGAGTTCTAACTGCAGTTGTCCTTATGCACACTCAAGTATTTTGACAGGGAAAAAACTGTTTCTCCACATTATTTTAAATCTGAGGAAACCAAATGGGCCCTCTGGGCTGCTCCCAGGCAACAGGGTCTACCTTCACTGGAAACCTGTATCCTTCGGAAAGCAGAAATCTAAAGGAAAAAATTGAAATACAAATGACTTTCATATGCCTTTTTGGCTGAAATGATAAATAAAGCAAGCCCCAAGGCAGCTGCAGAAGCAGCAGTGAACCCCTTCCTTCCCAAAAGTTGAAGAGCAAGATTGGAGCACTGGCACAGGTTGCCCAGAGAGGTTGTGGAGTCTCCTTCTCTGGAGATCTTCAAGGCCCGCCTGGATGCAACCCTGTCTAACATGCTCTAGGTGACCCTGCTGAGCAGGGGTGTTGGACTAGATGATCTCCAGAGGTCCCTTCCGACCTTACTGTTTCTATGATTCTATAGCAGAAGAACCTGAGAAGCAGTCCTGTGTTATCACAAGCAGCCAAGATCATTAGAGGGTCCTGAAGAGAAATTATTATTATCCACGACAACTGGAAGAACATCAGAGTAATCAATCACTGGTCAAGATAAGCCCCTCAAAGCCTCCAGGCTCATATCGCTGTGTTTTAAGCCTGTTTCCTTGCCGTTGCTGTTTCAGGAACTGGCCACTCATCCTCCACCTGAAGTCAGGATCTGTGCCAAAGGAGGGACCACAAGCCATCCTGCACCCAACCAAAATTATGATGGGTAAGAACAACACAGCAGCTACTTTCCTATACCCCACATGCCCTGCTGAGGCACTGGCAGACCAGGCTGCAAAGTGTCCAAACCGACCGCCAAAAAGAGGAGGAGGGCAACGCTCCTACATCTCGGACACACTTTTCAAGGCTGGCTGGAAGTACATGCTGAGGGCCCCATCACTCACATTCAGTTCCCTGGTTCCCTGGCTTTTCTTGCTAGGTTTGGGAGCCAGAAAAACACTTAGTAAAGAAAAGCAGGGATTGCGATGCCATCACAGAGCTCAAGCCTAAACATTTGCCAGAAGGGTGATGCTACAGCTAAAATTACAGCTGCTGAGGACTCGGAATTGAGGATGTGCCACGCAGGCTACATGGAGATCATCTTACCAACTTCTGCTCCATCATGCACATGTGAAATGCCTTTGATTCCCTTAAAACTGATTATTTCTTATTGCATTAAAGACATAGTTTGCCACGAGCCACCAAAAGTCATTACAGATATTATTCCTCGCCTGAGAATGAGCTGCAACACTTAAATCACATCTGAACCATGGCATAATTACTGCTTTTCTCAGCAATGAGAATAATGTTTAATTAATCATTTTTTAACTTTTAAAATCAATTAACTAATTGAAGGTAATGCTTTAACAAATTTTAAAAATATATATTTTCATTTAAGATCTATTATTCAATTTTTAAGTAAAAAAGGGAAAGGCTCACCATTTTTTGAGTGCTTCCATAATTTCAGTTATACTCAAAAAGTAATTAATGATAATGTAGTAAGTTACTTTGGAGTATGAATACAGACTGTCCAAAACAGTTTAACACTTTTTATTTAAGTCTTTTTGCTACTTTCACAGTCAGTAACTATAATTCAGTACTACACTCTTGGGAGCTCCACACCCAATTACCTTTTATATGTAGGTAAAAATTTATTTAAGTATTCATACCAAATGCTTTCTCTTCCGAAAAAATGTGTCTCAAAGCAATACTAATGCAAAATATGCACAAATAAATGTATCTGTGCAGGATTTATAGTGGGTTATTGATGTATTAGAATGAAGACTACCAAAAGTATGAGAAAACCTGACATTTTTCTTAAAAAGAGCTCCCTCCAGAATATATGCATAGTCAATATTCTGCATATACATAGGAGTCAAATAAAAGACTTTCAGGAACTGCTACATTCTTCATTATGGAAGAAACAATATAAAACATTTTGTGTTATCAAACTTCTGGCATGTCCATTAGAATTTTTAGTGTGAATAGAGAAGCATTAAATTGCAGTGTGTGAGTTACCCAGCTACTATAACAAGAAACAGTGCATATCATCCCATTATTTTAATTCTGCAATATGGATTCTTCATGAAGTCACTCTGCATGGTTTTTTTTTGCCATATGAAACACAAAACTTTCAATAAAAGGAACACACTGTTCAGAAATAATTATGGTTTACAAGGCTTAAAATATCCTTTTATCAAATTTTATTTAAATATATGAAACTCTAAAATAGATGTCCATTTGACAAATCATGTTCTGTATCTATTACTAGATGCTGTTCTCACTTGGCAATTGTCTTCAATGACATATCCGCTACTTTGTCACAACGGGATAAGCAGTCAGCTTAATATAGCAAATCAGGCCTGATTAATCCTGTTGATTGATACAGCCGTAATCCTAATGCTTATTTGAGAACAAATATAAAGAGAAAGCATAACTTCTAAGACACTGACTAATTCTACAGAATGAATAAGCTACTTCCCTACTGCTTTTCTAACTAAAATTGCAGAAGCTTTACACAGTTATCATAGCAGATTAATCAGTCCTACCAAAGTTTTCAGCAAGTAAAGAAAGTATCAGAGTAAGTGATTTTTAGCAGCAGTCTGCTTACCAACTAGTGCTGCAGGAAGGGTTGGGTTAAGAGGCTAAAGGAAGGGGGAAGCTCTCGGCGATGGAGTGGTGCTGTGTAATTTATCACTGAGCAGCTACAGGTTATGACTATGGCCCTCGCAGTGAAGAACCTCAAGGCAGCTTGGTAGGGCTCTATGAAGATCAATGATACACCAAAGAATACTATTAAAAGGCACATTCATCTTCCGCTAATCAATAATGGCCTTAAAATGATCTCTGTGACACACTGTTCTTACAAGGATTGCTGCTGGGCTTCTTCATCTCACTTGTCATCCTCTGACTCAATTCTTACTATGGGCAACTACTTCACATGTTCCCCTTAGTCAAGGGATTTGACTTCCACCGAAACTTAAAAAACAGAACAAGGAAATATAAAAGTGGCAACAAACTCAATCAAGATACTGAAGCATGTTCAGTCTGTTCAATAGCTTCTGCCACAAATAGTGCAAGTGGCAAGTAGTTTTTTGTTCCTTTTATCAGACCAAACCAGTCTCTGGTTACATTGTTCATAGATTTTAGCAAGCCATTGTCAAGGGGATTCAGAATTAATGAAAAGCATCTTCTGATCTGAACAACTAGCAATTAAGGAGACAGAAGCAGCAGAGCTTGATTTATCTGTTCATGCAAGCGAGGTGTTATTGTGAATTTGTGTTCCCATCACCCACAAGGGAGTCTCACCCTCCCGGGATGAGCTTCATCCTTTGCATGAGAGGCTGTGGCCTGGCACTGGACAAAGCCATGGACTCAGTCTGTGTTTCCAGGGCACTGGCATCCCATACGGTTCTGGGTCAGCTGGCCAGTGCCAAACTGCCTGCAAGAATGAAAGTTGCTAGTGGCCCATGTCCTTGCAGCTTGGCTGTAAGCAGGGTTCCTCATAGAGAGCTTCATGCTCCCCAAAACTTCCTGGAGAGCAACATGAAGGGTTCCTCTGTGGTCAAGAGAGTACAGAGAATGGTAAAATTTGCTGGCAGTCAGGAAGGGCACTTACTGGGAGACCTTCCTCAATTTTGGGAAAGATAGATAGACTTCCTCCATCCTCCCACCAGGAAAGGATCTGTCTAGGCTATGCAGCAATTCTCTCCCTGAACAAAACACGATGTTTTTTTTTTTCAGCCAAGACAAAAAGTGCTGTTGTTGGCGGTGGGGAGGGGTCTAACACATGAGTTTAAAAATTCCAGATAAAGTCCCTTCATCTTCATTGATCTTTCTACACCTGCTTGCTCAAACTGCTAAATTAAGATATCTTGATCGCTGATGTCAGAGGGACGTTGGCTCATCTTCCCTATAGTGTGTTTGGTCAGTGTTACTTAGCAGGGTTTACCATCACAGTCTTGAGGGGAGTGATTCAAAAAACACTTAAAAGGGCCTCTCACAGTCAGTGTTCACCAGTAATGCTAAGGGACCTCCTGTACATATGCCACACAGTTGTGGGTCTACACAAACCATCTGATACTACCATACCTGACTTACCACTCCATAGAGCTGTGCTGAGCACACATAGGAAGCCCTCTGCTTTACTGTCTCCAGGACTCCTTGAGTTGATGAGAGTTTAGTTTTACTTCACCAAAACATGTCACTTGATTTAAATGAATGAGATTCCACTAGGATCTTGATAGATGCTCACTTGGTAGGGGTCACAATCATGACATTATTTATCTATTTTTTCCTACCCCTAAAACACAGTTCTGCCCAAGCTACACACTTCAGATCTGAACCCATTTTTGTGGGAAACCAAAAAAAATCATGTGCATGTTTCAAATCAAAATTCTGCTTGAGAGGTGTATTGTAATGGACTGCACTGAGAAGCTACATCCGGCCTCTCCAGAGTGCTACAGCCTACCAGCAGCAGGAGCTTTTCAACTGAGCCTTTGCCTGAGATCGCTCTCCACCTGATACCAAAACTTGCAACTGTGATAAGGTTTATATATACTTAAAAAACAATTACAGCTAGTGATGCAGAAATAATTCCCATGCCAAAAATATTTCAGAAATTGGGAGAAAATATAACTCAATTTTGATTATAATTGGGTTTCCTGCAGTTAGTTTAATGTTTTCTCATTTACCCGTCCCTTCCACTAGTGTAATCAACCACCTGGTTCTTCATGAACTACACCATGGTGTATACATAAAAATGGCAGGAGACAGTCTCAGGACCAGCTTCCACAAATGTGATGCCCCTGGCATGAAATGAGCATGGGGCACATACATATTAAGAAAAATAATAATAATAGTAATTAAAGAACACAGCTTAGCTTCACTTTATTACTTAAAACTAATATAGTTATTATACCAAGCGACAGGACTTTTAATTTCTAATTACAGTATTTATTTTCCTAAACAGATTTTGAAGTTGTTGTAAAAACCTGGATAATTGTTTCACATGAACAATTAAATATTAAGGCTAAATAAACAGTATTCATTGGATAATTATGTTGAACTATGTAATTATTTAGGGGAAAAATCATAGTTTGCATTTTCTAGCCTTTGGGGAAGAAACCATTTTTGAAGTTTCTTATTAAAAATGGAAGGATTTTTCATTTGCAGTAAAACTCAAACTTAAGCTAGTTCAGAGAGCTATTTGCAAACTAAATCAGTACATCATAACACTGTAGAAGAAGGCTGAAAACTGGTCACTTTTAGCAGGAGGAGAAAGGCTCTTACTCCTCCTGAAGACTCACAATTGAGGTCTGGTTTAGTGCCCTCCAGGCTGAGGAGGAGCTGGGCATGGCATCAAGGGAAGAAACTGGGCCGACAGACCCTATGCCATGTGGGAACATCTGGATGAAGCAGGGAGTGATTTTCCTTAGTCGAGGAGGATTGGGTTACAGATCATTTAGGAACACATATCCATGGGATGCACCCACAAATGCTGATGGAGCTGACAGATGTTATTGTAGGCCACTCTCCATCCTCTTTGAAAGGTCATGGAGAACTGGAGGGGTGCCTGAGGACTGGAAGAAAGCCAGTGTCACTCCAGTCTTCCAACAAGGCAAGAAGGAGGATCCAGGAAACTATAGGCCAGTCAGCTTCACCTCCATCCCTGGAAAGGTGATGGGACAGCACATCCTAGAAGCACATGGAAGAAGGTGATCAGGAGTAGTCAGCACGGATTCACCAAAGGGAAATCCTGCTTAACCAATCTGATAGCCTTCTATGATGGAACGACTGGCTGGGCAGATGAGGGAGGGCAGTGGATGTTGTGTACCTTGACTTCAGCAAGGCTTCTGACACTGTCTCCCACAACATCCTCCTACGTAAGCTCAGGAAGTGTGGGTTAGACAAGTGGGCAGTGAGGTGGATTGAGAACTGGCTGAAAGGCAGAGCTCAGAGGGTTGTGCTCAGCGGGCGCAGACTAGTTGGAGGCTTGTAGCTAGCAGTGTCCCCCAGGGGCTCAGTACTGGGTCCAGTCTTGTTCAACTTATTCATCAATGACCTGGATGAAGGGACAGAGTGCCTCCTCAGCAAGTTTGCTGATGATTCAAAACGGGGAGGAGTGGCTGATATACCTGGAGGCTGCTGCCATTCAGAGAGATCTGAACAGGCTGGAGACCTGGGCAGAGAGGAACCTCATGAAGTTCAACAAAGGCAACTGCAGGGTTCTACCCATAGGGAGAAATAACCCTATGCACTACTACAGGCTGGGGGCTGACCTGCTGGAAAGCACTGCAGAGAAGGACCTGGAAGTGCTGGTGGACAAAAAGTTAACCATGAACCTGCAAAATGCCTTGTGACCAGGAAGGCAAATAGTATCCTGGGATGCATTGGGAAGAGTGTTGCCAGCAGGTGGAGGGAGGTGATCCTGACCCTCTACTCAGCCCTGGTGAGGCCTCATCTCGAGTCCTGTGTCCAGTTCTGGACTCCCCAGGACAAGAGAGACATGGAGCTACTGCAGTGTAGGGCTACTCAGATGATTAAGGGACTGGAGCATCTCTCCTATGAGCAAAAGCTGAAAGAGCAAGTCTTGTTCAGCCTGGAGAAGAGAAGACTGAGAGGGGATCTTATCAATGTCTACAAATATCTTAAGGGAAGGTGTCAAGCTGATGGGACCAGACTCTTTTCAGTGGTGCCCCGCAACAGGACAAGAGGTAACAGGTATAAACTGAAACACAGCAAGTTCCACCTGAATATGAGGAAAAACTTTTTTACTGTGAGGGTGATAGAGCACTGGCACTGACAGGTTGCCCAGAGAGGTTGTGGACTCTCCTTCTCTGGAGATATTCAAAAGCCATCTCAACACAATCCTGGGCAATGTGTTGTAGGTGACCCTGCTTGAGGAGAGAGGTTGGACTAGATGATCTCCAGAGGTCTCTTCCAAGCTTGACCATTCTGTGATTCTGTGAGTATATGATATGACTCTCGAGCGAGATTTTTTTTCCTTTGAGTATGTGAGTACATTTTTATTGTGTTGGCAGATAGTGAATATTGAAACTTCTCAAAATCATTCTGTATTTGTTTCCATTCCAACTTCCTTGTTTTGCAGGACAAATCAATAAAAACATATTCACACCTTTTAATGAACACAGAAGTTCCAGCCAGTACCTCATTTACCACAAATTGGTATATTAAGATGGATCTGTGAGATTAAGTGGTTGTATATGATCTCACCGAAGCTCATTGGGTTCTGGGTTCCTTAGCACAGCTCTAATTCCAAGATTACTATCTGGGTTTCCACATAAATACTGTTTTTCATCTCTATGCAGTTGCATAAAGCGTAGTATAACATCTATCCTCTCTTTTGGCTACAGTTAACTTTTGCAGTGCAATTTTAGGTGCATTGTCCTATGTCATTTTAAACTTTAAGAACCTGAATACCATCTCAAGTGAAGCGTTTGTTACATCAAGACATCGATCTTTCATTGCTTTTTATCACTTTGAGACTGGAAATAAATAAAAGCTTTTTTTTTTTTTTTTTTTTTTTAATCTTTAATTGTTAGCTGGCAAGAGAATAGCATCACAAAACCATATCAACTATTCCCTAGATAATTATATGTATTTGTGTATCCATGTGTGTTCATCTCAATATATTATCAGGATTAACCAGCTGTTCTCTTTACTAAGTGCAGGAAATACAAGCAGTTCTCTAAATGTTGACATTGTCACATCTAATTACCCCAAATAAACTTGAAAATCTTCTAAGGATAACATAGACATCATTACATCACTGAAGGCTGTCTAGTGAACAGTCAGAAATGGGGCTTGAAATAGTAGAAAACACCAGTGTTCCTGCCTAAGTTTAAAACACAGCACACTTCTTCACAACTAGTAATTATGAAATTTTGAGCCTATAGACACTCCTCTCTCTCAGTGCATATGCAGTTGTAGATGCACAGGAACATAGCCAATGGAGTTGCCTATCTGCTACCTGATGAAGAGGTTTCCAAAGTATTTGAAAATTTAAACATTTAAAAAACACAAAAAAGAACAGAAGCTTAAATACAGTAAATAATGCTCTCTAAATTGAAAATCTGTAATTTTTTCCTGATCTTTTCTCAATTATATAAACAACTTTTTTAATAATGAAACTTGTGTATCCTTTAAAAAGTCCTAGTGTAGAATGTAATATTTATCCAGTAGGACAAAAGAACTGCGATAGCACCCAGATATATTTATCACTTCCTTTTTGTGTCGAGTAAAACTTTGTGTAAAGCAATAATTCCCCAAAAGAGTCTTGTTTGCTTTCACATATTTGCCCAGGTTAAAGAAAAGAAAGACATGCACCCCGAATCTGAGGATCTGATCAAAGGTAACTATTTGTTCAATGAGAAGAACGATATGATCCCACTATATGATCCAACTATCCTTAGGCTGAGTTCTGATTCTAGCAACAATCCACATGCTCAGAATAAAATAAAATAAAATAAAAAAACCCCACAAAACACACATCCTTCTCTCTCTCCCTTTTTTTAAAGAGTTTATTAGAGCAGTGCCAGTAATAAACTCTACATTCACAAACAACTGTTACTGTTATCCAAATACAAAACCCAGTTAAGAGTCCTTAATGCAATCTGCTAAGGAAACTATGATGTCATTAGATTTGAGATACTTTCCTTCACATTTTTACTCATCTTTAAAAGCAGAACAATTCTAAACCAAGCCAAATTTCAAGGAGCTCAGGTATTTGAGTATCTGAGTTTTTCCTTCTTCTTCTTCTTTTTTTTTTTTGGGGGGGGGGGAAGGAGTGAGGGAAAAAAGCAATGCAAAATCTTACAGAAATGGAGGAACACTTCACATGGGAGGCATGCACAATAAAGCATCTCATTTAATAGAAATCCAGACATGTTTTTTAACTAATGTCTTCAAAAAAGGAAGCAAATTTCAGAGCCAGAAACCCGTGAGCACAAACAGTCCTAGACAATTTATAATTCTGTACTGTAAATAGCTGGTCCATAATTCACTGATGGAGAATTAATGAGAATATTTGTTACTAATACCCATAAGAAAGATAAGGGGTGGTATAATGTGGTTTTTACTTTCCTAAAACGCTTTTCAAGGACAACAGAGAAAGCTTCCTGACAGCAAAAAAGCAACAAGAAATATTGCACTGACCTACTGATTTCCTACATTCCCATCAAAGTAATCCATGTGTAGAGACATTAAAGAACAATTTATCCCAACTGACAGTTTCCAAATAACTAGATGCCTTTTAATTGCTGGCATCATTAACCTTAATAGTATAATTGTGTAGCTACAAATAATAATAATAATAATAATAATAATAATAATAATAAAATATCCCCACACTCCCAATTTATTCAGCAAAACTAGAAAAAATGAAGTACAGAATAAATTCTAAGGAAGAGAAAATTTAAAAGGGAGAAGAATTCTGAACAGATAAAACCAGGAACTTTATCAGTTTTATTTGCCACAACTCCCAACATTTAAGGAGTAAGTGTATGCAAGTAAACTTCTTCAGACAAGTAATAAATATTAATAATTGCTAACTGCCTATAGATTTTAAGTGACCTTTTCAAAGAACATGCCAGCTCTCTCCATCTCGTTTAAGCACTGTAGAACATCTTTTAAAATCAGTGTTGCTTTGAATGATTCATTCGTGTGTACATTCAAGGTTCAGCAACACTCCCTGCTAGAATAACCTCTAGTGAAGATATCTTGACATACTCTTTTATTACTAAGTTTAATCATGTGTGCAGTAAAGGAGGTATTTTTGCTTCTTTAGGAAGGAGGGGAATATATGATGAAATGTTTCTTCTCCCTAAACAGCAAGAAAGGCCTATCCCACCTCATCTGAAATTCCCGAGACACCCAAGGAAGGGTACTGGTCACTACAAGTTACTTCTTCACTCAAGGGGGAGGGACAGACACCTCCAAAATGTTCAGATCACCTTCAGATGTTCAGAGATCTGAGTGACCTGACAGATGTAGATGGTTCTGTCAGCACCTAAACACAGATGGGATGCACCTGTGTTAGAAACATCCACAGTGTTTTAAACAGAGCAGCACATGCCAAGGAAAAGGAAAATTCATTTTGCCAGATAAATCTGACTCTATCCTGTCACTGGTATAAATAACCAGCCTATTCTCTCGTTTTTTCCCGCAGTCATCTTACTGAGAAAGAAAGAATCTCGTAGACCTTCGTTCTTCTACGTTAAGGAAGCTAATGTAGCAAATGTCTGATTCAGCATATAAACATCTGGGTAAATTGCACTGGGCTTAATGCGATACAGTTGCTCAATGTTTGAAGTTAACTACATGCTTAAGTGCTCTGTAAGATATAAAACCCATCCTACGCAGTTCTCTGTCAAGAAAAAACACAGGAGGGCTGAAGGATATAATCTGATTATTAACCTTTGAGAGAAAATCTCATTAGAAAGCAAAAACTCACAAAGAATAACCTACTGGGCAAGGCATGAGGTTGGTCCTTGGTCATGTTCCTATTGTGGTCATTGTAATACTCTTCCAGCTGTCCTTTAACAATCTCTTCATCATCTCATGGCCCTTTCCTCACACATAAAACAGAGATAATGACTTTTAGCTCCTTTATGTAGTGCTTGGAGAGCCATTGATAAAAAGCTAATCACTATAATGAGGGTTTCTACGGTAGCTACGATTGGCCTGAAAGACGATACAATATGCAAAGAGGACAGTCCATCAGATTTGAACTGTAAAGTATGTTTTGCAGAAATAATTAGTTAATTAAAGTGTCATTGCCTAAATGTTAAAAATTCAACACGGCAGGAAGTTCATGAAATTTCTGATTCTTGTACCTTCAATTCTGCATTAGGTATACTGATTTTTCAGCAAGGAGCTGTATCAAACAGTAGTGTACATTTCCTTTTTAATCTATATTCTCTGATGAGCAAAACTATACACTGTGTCCTCTGCAAACGTATTTCCAGGGAGGAGGTCAAGCTTTTTTTTGCTTGAAACCCAGAACAATGCCCAAAATATCCAGATACCGCTGGTTTTGGTTTTGGCCTGACTCTTGTTTGGGTTTAAGAAAATGGTCCACCCCATTCTGCTGTACAACTGGAGGTAACAACTGCTTTCCACAAACTTCCTTTTTTCCCTGGAGTATAATATGATTAGTAAAAGGTCCTGGTGTAACCGTGTAACCTCAGGACCAAAAAAAAAAAAAAAAAAAAAAAAAAAAAAAAACAGGACAAAGGCATTTAACTTCAAGCTCAGCTTGGTCACAGATATATTTTATTTCCTAAGCAGAAATGTTATGGAGTAGTCTGAAGACAGGTATATGCACTGTCTCAAATATTTTGATATTTACCAGTTTTGCTAAATACAGCATCTTCTTCCCCATTTTACACTCAGGTGTATCATATTATGGGACAGATCTACCAAAAATTAAGGGAATTTAATTCTTTGATATGGCATTTTCTTAATCTTATTTACATCTAAACATATACATGAATACAAACACACACACACACATATATGATTTGATTAAAAAAACAAACTTGAGTAACAGATGTCCCCATAAAGGCTTAGCTCTAGTAAAATTATCTCCTGTGCCTTATGAATATCCTTGTTAGAAGGTATATTTAAAATACTGTGCTCCCTCGAGCTGCCTGGCTGAGATGTACATACCATGAACATTACAAAGAGAACTCTCAGAAGAAAAGTTGAAAGCTTGAGAGATCCCATAGACAATTGGTAGCAATCATGTCATCAGTCATCTTCAAATTTTATCCAATCCTGTCTCATTAACTGTTATTTAATATGGCTTTGACCGGCTAGAGCTCCTAGGAGAACTCCTGCTTCCAAATAGAAAAAAAAAAAAAAAGACATGTATTGCTAATCTTTCATGCTAAAGAAACAAGACTGAACTAATAAAATACAATTAGCAAATCTGTTCAGTGTTGTGAAATCCAGCCAAGCCTGCTGCTTTAACGTTTTTGTTAATGCCAATTTTTTTCTCTTGCATTCTTATGAGTTCTAATTATTATTATTATTCTTATTATTATTATTATGTAGTTGCATGGTTTAAGCTGTTATATTAAGATAATTGGACATGGGCACTGGGGCATAAACATTCCTTCATGAGAGACTCCGGAAAGGTGGGGCAGACTGCATTTTTTCTGTGCCATTAAAGACCCATTTTGTCTTGATCTTCTCTGTAGATGCCCTTAGGGTTACGAGAAGAAAATCATCAAAAAGAAATATACAGGTTGTCTCTTACAGAATGCTGATATCAGCAAAGCACGGACTTTTTGTATATGGAGCTGGTATTTTCATACATTAATACCTCAACTAAATGTTATTGCTTTTTATCACCTATAAAAGTTATGTCTATTTTTTGGCTGCAGGTTAGCAGTTATGTATTGGAAGATAGTTGCTACATGTTGCACAGCTGTTTGCTGACATTTCTTGGGATCAAGTAACCACACCTACAGAGTCCTGTGTTGTAACGTCTGACACTCAGAGATGTTGTTAATTAAGTTTGGACAGCTATTGTCAAGTCTTTGCTTCAGAATGCATTGCAAAAGTAAAAATATACCAAGATTGAAGGTAAGTTTCTTAAGAAATTACTCTAAATGAAGGTTGCTGCAGAAGAGTTAGCAGAGAAAAAAGTTGGGTTACTAAAATCACCTGAATAATTGTGACCTTCTGTTAAGCTCTCAGGAGAACCAAGTGCAACTAATGAGATTGACTGAGTTACACCCCATAGTTTAATTGCTAGGTTACTGACTGATACTTCTCTTGTCTGTTGCAATTGTAACTATATTTTTATGGATTTTTTCCCTCCTTTTCTTCCGCTTTGGCAAATGGATGTTATTTATACATGCATAGATATATAAATACTTGTGAAGAAGTACACTTTGCATTTTAGTCCTTAATGGATCAAAGCATCCTGTAAGCAGAAGATAAATGTGTTGTAGGCTTCCTTACTTAAGCCTACCAGATGGCCGCATTATCCAACTGGTTGAATTGTTCCTAGGTGACATAGAAAGACAAGACCAATAAAGTGTGATATAGAAAATGATGATGAAAGACGAGCTAAAGAGAAGAAAAAGGGGTTATTGCTTCAAGTTTTCTCTAAGGGAAGGAATTAAATCCGTTTGCCTGCAATCACTTACAGTATTAAACTACACAACTGTGATTTGGCCTGCTAGTCTTATTCTCTTTTGGCATCCTTGTGTTGATTGGAACTTCATCAGGGAAGTTATATCGCTTCCCATGCAAGTCAATGGGCCAGTAAATAGCAAACAGATCATAGTCCCAAGAGGAAGGCCCTCATTTTCAAAATAAGCAGCTCTGTTCCTATGAAAATATTGGAATTTTATTTCCCAGATGACATATTAACCAATTATATTCAGCTAAAAGCTTACTAGATCATCTCAAAATTTTCTTTTCCCTTTGACTTTCATCTAAATGTGTCTAATTCTTTGAAGGTTTTTCAAAAACAACAAGTTGTCTTACTGCAAAAAAAAGTCCCTTCAAACTAAGTCCCTTCAGAAGACCTAGGCAGCCCCCAAAATCACTTGAGGTAAACAGAATGTAGTTAGCATTTAGGCCTCTTTGTGGTCTTCAACCATAAAACTATGAGATGTTTCTTTCTTCAAAGACTATATCATGTTTATAACTAACGTGATAAATTCTAGATCTGAACAATAATGAATTACATTGGAAATCACTGCTTAAGTAGCAGCTGGACTCCTTGAGAAAACTAGTAGGTCTAAAAGCATGCATGAAATGTTGCCTGTCCAACATACAAAGAATTTCTATCAAACTATCTGTCAGCCCTTGGAGGTTGGACCATCATATATACAAATAATGTAAAAGAGGAACAGACTTCCTCTTTTAAAATATAGCTTACACATTTATTGCAATCCGCTCTTTCTACCACCATTTTCCTGCTAGGAAAAATATCTAAGAAAAAGAGGGAAGAATTCACTTTTATGGGCCAGTGTGACCTTGTTTGATTTAAAGGCTTTTTATCTGCAAAAAGCACAGTAACAAAACACACAATGTGGTTCCTGTTTACTTAATGTGCTATTTCCTTCCAAATTCCAGTAGGGTCGTATATGTAATTTTTTCATTTAATTGCTTTCAAGATACTTCCATTTTCAATAACTACAACAGAACTAAGTTGTTTACACAGATTTTGCCCTTTTCCCACTCCATAAACAATTAAGCCTCTATGATGGTAAGCAGTGTCAACATTTTTATGAACGCTGCTCCTGTAATAACTCAGTCTATGCTTCACTTTGTTTTTTTGAAATAGGCCAAAATTAGGCTGTTCAGGGGAGGAATATCTGGCACTTCTGTATATTTTATATATATATATATATATATGCAAAATTATTCTTTCTTTTTTTTAAGGCTACTCTCAGCCTGACAGATGAAGCAGAGAGCCAGTCAGCTTCTGTGCAACCACTCCACTCTCGGGGGGATTGTGGGTCCTTTTGTCACCAAGCTGTGACCAAGGGGCCAAGGCTCATTTGGGAAGCACAGACAAGTAGGTGCTATTTTAGAGGAGTTGCTCCAGATCCCTTTCCCAGGTCTGCTGCTCCTTGGGGAGCTGGCTCAGGAAAGGACACAGCTCCTGCTAGACTCCAGTTTAAGGTGAATCTTAACCAAGACAGTCTCTTGGTTTTGGGATTAGGTTGTCCACTGCCCTTCTAGAAGTAACCTTATGTCATGGTCTGGGGCCCAGCTGTAAGCACCAACCTAGGTCTGAATTCTCCAGTGAGGCCTTGGACTTTGATCTTTCTACCTGTCAGCGGTAAAGGACTAAGCATATTTCTTTTTCATGGGGGTCAAGCATGTCAAAAGGATTTGGTCCAGCTAGATGAGGAAATACCTGTTTCAGGAGCGCACTACCAGGATGCTGACAGTAGCGCTTAGGAGCACTTAGATGGACCTCTGCATTCCCACCACCACAAGGGCAAAAAGCAAGGCAGAAAGCTCGTAACACATCAACGGCAGAGCTCAGCACTGCTGAAGACCTGCATCAAGATGGCTAGGCATAAGTCTAGTTACATCCGAAAGAAATTTAGTAAGTACTACTATTATGACACAACTTTCTTTTATAGTTTGGAGAGCAAAGAGGACATGAATAAGTAATAACAACCATAATTTATTTTTTTAGTCTATCCAGAGGTCATATTGCTACTACATTTACTTTTCATTACTTTTACACAAAGTATTAGAAGTCTTGTTTACTATTATGAATATCTGAAAACAGTATGGCATTTATAATTGTTTATTGACTTGTTCTAGGGAGGAAAATAACTTTTTATGTTTCTCCAACATATTTATATGGCTTTACATCTTCCTATCAAAGCAGAAATTCTTAAATATTATGTCAGTATTCTCAAACCTAGACACACTTCAGATTTCCCCTACCGCTATACAGTGTTTTATCTAAGCAGCTTGCTTCTTAGCAGTAGATATGCTCCTTAGGCCATGATGTACTAAAAAGATTTTTAGTAGAGGACTTACAGTGGAGAATTGTTGTCATTGATTGGCTAACCACACATCCACATTTCCTCCATGACTTCCTCAGATCCAAAAGACCTGCAGGAATGAAGCTCCTGCCAAGGATGGAGCAAAGGGGGATGGGAGACAAAAGATGTCCCTCCAAATGAGTCTAATGGTCCTGAAGATGGCGCAAGGAGAAATGGCTTCTCTTCCAGCTCACAGGCAGAAATACTACTACAAATGTGGCATGAATACAAAGTTTTAAATTCTCATTTAGTTCCCTACATGAAGTCTGCTTATCCTTGACTCAAGAAGAGCAAGATGAATTTCACTCATGGAGAATTTCAGGACAGTATGCATCAGGCTTGATGCATACTGGCTTTATAATTAAAAACACACAACTGAAGAAAAGATGGTCATAAAATGTTGCCTGGGGCTGTATCTAATACATGATGTTGTTTTAGTTTCCTTCTTGCATTATATTTTTATCATCAACGCAGGGAGTTCATTAAATCTGTAAAGCTGTTGAAGTTATCTGACAGCGGATTGTATTACTAGAGAGAACTATTGATCCAGGTTACTCTATCCCATTATAACACGCTACCATAAAGCTTGAGAGAGTGAACAATCTGTTGCTTCTGCACTGACTAGTTATTTCTCATGGCTGGAATAATGAAATGTTTTCTGATGTATAATCATGACAGATTTTATCTGGAATGAGTAAAACGAGTAAAAGCCAGTCATAAAACACAGTATGGCTGGAGTCAAAGGAAGCAAACTCTTCTGCTCTTCCATCAGACTGACAAATAACTGGCGCATTGTACAGCTCTTTGTATATGACATTAAAACTCAATCAGCCGGTTTCTTGCTGTGAGATTAAAATAGAATAATTTATCTTGAATATCAAAGAGAGCACTATATTGTGAACTCTAAACTTCTTGTATGGGTGCAGTGTATTTCCTGATAGACATTGAACAATATCAAATGGACACTCTCATTTCCGAAGATGTAATACATGAAATCTTCACCAGCACAGGGAACCACCAGGTAAATCTTAAAAACAATTACTGAGCTGGACTTATATGTAAAGATTTACATATAGTCTTATGACTGGCTAAAACTCACTGAGAATAACTCAATTTGAACACATTTAAGGTGAAGGACTCACAGGGATATTTCTACCAGGTTTTCTATAATTTAATACATGCTCTAGGTGACCCTGCTGAGCAGGGAGGTTGGACTAGATGATCTCCAGAGGTCCCTTCCAACCTTATTGATTCTATGATTATACATATACTATATTTTTGTTACTATATTGACAGTTGGCAGCCTCACATCCCACTAAAGCACTACCCTACTTTCATCTGATAATTTTAATTACTTACAATTTAATCAAAATTGAATTTTTGAGGCAGAAATTTTCAAAGGCTTGTATGTGTTCCATGTGATTTTTTTTTTTCCTGAATAATTTATCTGTCTTAGAGAAAATTTTGATATTTTCTTCTAATATCCAGTTCATGTAAAAGAATTCCAAATTCAATTCCTGGAAAAGTCTTAATATGATCATGCTTTGGAGCAACAACCATCTTAGCTGCTGCCCTAGTATCAAAACTTACGCACTTTGAGGTGCTGCCCAAATTTGGCCATGTTATAACCCCCCCCCAAAAAAAAAAAAATAAAAGGTTTAGCAGGGGCTTGCTCAAGGCTAACAATCTTCATTGACACACTCCAGTCTCTGAGAGCTCATTTGCTGAAACCTGGACGTGCCATCGCAATGCTCTAAGCTATGGGCTTTTCTTGACGTTGCTTCTCACACTAGTTTGAGGCCTCTGGGGCTGGCAGGATCTTCTCCATTTTGTTCTAAATATTCCCCCTGCTGGGAAGAGGGCTGGGGCACTCCAATTTTTGCGAGAACGTGTCATGCCGACACAGACAGGACTGACCATCTGGCAAAGGGAAGGCAATGCAGAAGAAGGGCAAGGAAAGACTGAGAATCCATGCAGCACATCTCCACCCAAAACTTCCACACTTCCAGCCCAAGAAAGGTCTGGCTTCTGCTCCTATCCACAGTTTATGTGAGACAGTTTATAGCAAGTGTTGAATTCTGAAGTCTTGCCCTGCCACCCACCTGACTCTCTCCCTTCCTATACACACTTTTTGGAATATTAAGAATGAGTTAGAAAGCAAATAAAAAAAAATACTAAGGCTGTACAGTACAGCTGGCGAATGGAGAATTCGGTATTTCACAGGCTTAGCCACTTCATAACATAGTTCTTCGAGCTCTGTCTCACAGTGATGATAGAATAAGCCAGTATTCTCCTGAAAATACCTAATAGGCATCTGTTTATATAACATCTGTACTATAAAGCACACACATGAAAGAACTAAATTACGACAACATTAAACAGTTTTACCTCTGGCATTTTGTGACTTCCATGTGCTTGATTTGGTATTGTTACTGTCTTCTAAGAGCCTTTTTTAATATGCAAATGTATCTACATCTTACATTATTACCAAGTACTTTATACTTCCATTGCATCCTACAAAGGCTTGTTTAATGTTTTGGTATCACTTAGAAGGAAGCACAGTAAAATGCAATTTAATATGGAAAAATGCAATTTAATTTGGAAAAAAGATGCCCTACAGATCACTGTATGAAAGGAAGCAAAATGCAGCACTAGAAGTTACATATGAGGCCATGGCATCAACAAGTAAATAGGAACAGAAGTTGTGCCTCTGAGCGATGGTTCAAGCTCCAGCTGCATCCACTTCTCGTAGTCAGAACATGCAAAACCTTTCCCATGTTCATATTCTGCGATGGGGGACCTACGCTATCGACCTACAAGACAGAGCCTCCCCATCCAGCTGCTTGTCTTTATGAAATGTAGACAAGCAAATTATCTCCAAGACCTTAGCATATAAACTGGAAATACTAATAGCATCCCGAAAAAATGACTTTGATAAATAGTTGTTGAGGGCCCACCAGAATCAGCATTCAGTAACTCAAACCCTACGATTTGACAAGCAAATTGGATTTGAAAGACAGCTGGCTGCAGAGACTCCATGTGTATTGTACATGATGGTCAGTTCTATAATTACAGACGTGTAAAAACATCCTCGGTAGTGGTGTCCTTAGATACTACCAAATTATTTCACAAATGGCGTCTTGATACTTTTGCACAGCAGGCTTTCAGAGGCTAGATCAGACCTTTATTTCTGAAAATCTGACCTTGAACTCTGTAGCTGCTCCCCCCCCCCCCCCCCCCCAGGGTTTAAGAATTAGCTGAAGATGAAGCACAAATAATTCTAGCAGGTCTCCTACTGGCAATAAAGCAAAAGTACAGAACACAGTAGATCTTCTCCTGCAGTTAAAAGTGCCCATTTCTTCCATAATCTCTGGACTGTCACATTAAATTTTTATTTTCTTCTTTGGCATGTAGTTTTGCTATTTACTAGAGGCCTACATAAAAGATATGTAAATTAAGGAGGCACTGTCCCTTCTCTTCTCCACTAGTTAATGATAATGTGTCCCTTTTCTCTCAAAAATGTCAGGGGAGTTGGACTGACAGGAGATGTGAGTCAGAAAACGTGGCAAAGATATCAAATGTGACCCTTGGTTGGATAAATGGAGCAACAACCATGAGAAAGATAACTTAACCTCCAAATACTGTATTGACAGGAGTGATATCAGACTACCACATAGCAGTCTGGCATTTACCTTTTACAAAGAATAAAGAAAAGCTGGAGGACACACGTAACACTTAACTGAGGTCTTGGAAAAATGTGTTGTAGTAAGGGACATGAGCAGTTAAAACTTGAGCTTATCAAAATAAGACCAAGAGGAGATTTGATTAAGCATAGCTGTACCTTTCCAGGGAGAAAATGCCAATATTAAAAGCCTACTTAATCTAATGGAGAATGACATAACAAGAACCAATGACTAGAAGCTGAAGCTAGATAAATGAGAATTAATGCCTCTACTTCTAGCAGAGATGGTGACTAACCTTTGAGACAAACTACCAAAGAAAGTGGTATATATCCCGTTTATTGAAAACTTCAAATTAAGACTGTGTGACTTTCTGGAAAATATCCTTTAGTCAAACATGCCAATGGGCTCCAGCGGGGGAAGTGTTTCTGTGACTCCATTAACAGTGGAATCTACTTTAGCTCTTGAATTAGCTCTTGAATTACAGCACTACAATCTTACATGGCAACAGTTTTAAAAATCTTAGCTTCCTCCAAAGTAAGAACAGCTTCAGTGTATTTTACAAAGAGATGAATGAACCATAGACTAAACTGCTCCTCCTCCCGTCTCTCTCCACAAGTTCGTTAAGGCAAACTAGGATGCAGCTCCCAAGATCTTCCCCGCCAGTGCCTCCAGCTGGATTTCCAAAGCAGGGACCAGCGGCTTCCGCACCGGCCTCGCAGCAGTACCCTGACGAACGGGCACGCGGTGTTGGTGAATCCCCTGCTGCTCTTTGCGTCTGCTTCCGCCCAGCCCCGGTCAGCCATACCCCTCCCGAAAGGGCATATAAACACTACACAGAAACATTATTAGTGCTCTGGAGAGCACCTCGCTGGTCTCGGGTCCTCGGATTGCCCTGTTGCCTCCAAGCGCGCAGCCTCCTGCGGGTGGAAGCGGCTTCGGGAGCAGCGGCGACGCTTATCACACCGAGGGAGGCTGCAGCGCTGATGCAGCACGGGGAGCCTCTCCCCAGCGCCTCTCCCCCAGCACAAGACCCAGAAGGCCAGAGCAGCCGTGAAGTCACAGGTTTTAAAGGACGTTTCATTAAACAAGGTACAGAGAGTTTAACTCTAGCGTCACGCCTGCGTCATATGGTGTGAAAATGTAATGTAAAATTGTAAAATTTGTTTAATGGGAACAAACCGCACCTACAGAGGTTTGATTCATTAAAAGTTCATATGAGGAGAAGAAAAAATTTGTAGGATTGTGCAGTGCTGGCTATTCTTGCTATCTGCTGCTTACTCAGGTGCCTTTTAGAGTAAAAGAAGCAGTATGGGTGGAAGGAGCCAGCACAGGACTGGCAAGAGCAACTCCCCCACCAGCCACATTGCTCCTCTCCAGAAAGATGCTGCACAAGACTCAGCCAGCCCTCATGTATTTTTTCCAAAGATGTCCAGACTCAGCTTGACTTTCTGCTGCATTTAAAAAGCCCACCCCACTCAGTGGGCATTTCTGACTGCAGTGGTATTTCCTGTATGCAAAGGTGGGGGTTGTCATGCCACAAATCATATAAAATATGTTATAAATTAAAAACAAATATATAAAATAAAATAAGTTGAAAACATAAATATAAATAAGATATATGATATATTTATATTATATATTTTAATATATATTTATATTTTAGATTATGTATTATTGTGTTTAAGTATTATGATAATGTATTGTATAACAATACATTATATATATAATATACATATACAAATATTTTATAAAATATTCCACACTGCAAAACCTCAAGTCCACAGTTGTTTATGGTTCCTAGAACATATGTTTAAGTTTCTCTTTGTTTTGTGTATGCTTTTTTGCAGTATGCTTCCCTCTACTTTGGCTCTACTTTTTCAAATTAACCTTGGCTGCCTATACTGACAGTGTTAAAAAACACTTGCCTGATTTGTCAGGGGCATTCTCAAACATAAATCAGCTAAGTTTGCATAAGCAGTTCCCCTCCTGCAATATTTAAGTAGCAGGTGATTCGTGTGTTATGATAAAACTGCCTGATCCTGACAGCTCTGAAGGTTGCAATGCAAAGAGTGTAACTGATGGAAGGAAAATTCCTATAATTAGGTCAAAATGTCTTCTGTAGCTCTAGCATCAGAAAACTGCATTATATTTTATTTTACTACATAAACTAGTAACAGAAATGTAAACTCTAATTTCGCTTCTGACATAGATGTCTGATGACATCTTAGCTCTCCAAGAAAAAAAACACAAAAACCATACCGGGACTGACTAAGTTTTCAAGTTTTCAAGCTGTGGCACTTAGAAAGTTTTCCCTCATTCTCTGAGGTATTTCTGACTGCACTGGTATTCACTGTATGTATAATATATTGCTGGGGAAAAAAATCAAAATTGAATATTTAAGTGTATTAATTTATAAAGCTTACTATGGCTTGACAGAAAAATCAAAAAGTTGCTTGCCTTGTTGTCTAGACTAATTTCTTACAAGCTACCTGAGTATAGCCAAAGAGTAAGTACCAAGCACACCCCTCTTAAATAACCAGAAATTGTGACTGGTGAGCAACAGTTAACCAAAACAGCTCCCCTCTCACCTACATGCCCAAGCCAAAATATGACCGGAAATAAATTTTTATGATGTCTTGTCAGGTCCTTCAAAGCCATGGCTTGACCAGGAAGCTGGCTGAAATTCTCAGATGAAAGAATTCCACCCAAAAATGCCACTGTTAAAATTTTAAATGATTTTGTGGAGCTGTCAATTTTAATGAGACTGCTGAAGGAAATGAAGTATGTTTCTTCGTTTCTTCATTGACCATGAGCCAGCAATGGGCCCTTGTGGCCAAGAAGGCCAATGGTCTCCTGGGGTGCATTAGGAAGAGTGTTGCCAGCAGGTGGAGGGAGGTGATCCTGCCCCTCTCCTCAGCCCTGGGGAGGCCTCATCTCAAGTCCTTTGTCCACTTCTGGGTCCCCAGGACAAGAGAGACATGGAGCTACTGGAGAGAGTCCAGTGTAGGGCTATGAAGATGATCAGAGGGCTGGAGCACCTGCCCTGTGAGGAACGGCTGCGAGAGCTGGGCCTCTTTAGCCTGAGGGGAAGAGAAGACTGAGGGGGGATCTTATCAATGTGTACAAGGACCTGAAGGGAGGGTGTCAAGGGAATGGGGACAAACTCTTTCAGTTGTCCTATGTGACAGGACAAGAGGCAATGGGCAGAAATTGAAGCATAGGAAGTTCTGCGTGACCGTGAGGGGGAATTTCTTCCCGGTGAGAGTGACGGAGCACTGGCACAGGTTGCCCAGAGAGGTTGTGGAGTCTCCTTCTCTGGAGGTATTTAAGGCCTGCCTGGATGCAACTCTGTCTAACATGCTCTAGGTGACCCTGGTTGAGCAGGGAGGTTGGGCTAGATGATCTCCAGAGGTCCCTTCCAACCTTACTGATTTTATGATTCTATGATTCTTACAAAGGCAAACACATCTCCCTCATCTATCTGTAATCACTTGGCAGAAGTTGAGAAACAGTAAAATATTCCTTATTCCTCCTAAAGCAAAGGAGATATTTTGCATTCAATGCTTTATTCACCATATTGCATAAACACTCCTGGACAGAATGTTTGTTTTAAAGCTCTAATTTATAGGGATCTTTGCACAGGGTAATGCTTACATGGGGAACCAAATCCCCCAAACAAGATGGTTGTTTGCTGTCCATATGGCAACAGGAGTTTCCATTTGCAAGTGTCCATGCAATAACGTCTTTAGCCAGATCAGGTGAGTTCAGCTGCTGTTGCTGATTTGTTACATCCGCCAGCCCAAGCTCCTGCATCACCCCCGAGCACAAGCATGGTCCCTCACTATAGACTTAAAGTATTTGCAAAAAAATTCCTATCTATCTCAACTATGCTCAAAAGATGTTCTTACATGACGATTTTGGCACCAGCAGGAATAATTTCCATTGACATTACCTATATATGATCTGCTTAATTTGGCAGAAGGAATGACCTGAGGGAATCTCAAGCAACTAGTCTCCCCACCTAGGATGGTAACCACCACCCTAAGCTACACAAGGAGTGCCTACAATGGGTGTGGACGTGGCAGGAGCTGCCCGGGTCCATCTCAAACTGTGTCTAACTCTTCCCACCTGAAGAGCCCCTGCACCAGTGTGTCAAATGCTTTTCTGTGAAGGTAGCTAGGAGCTCAGTCAATCATCTTGTCTTGGGTTGGTCCATTGTCTCAGACCAGTCTATTGTCTCATTGTGCAGAGAACTAGCTGAGGAGCTCCTGGACCACACAAGAAATTCCTAAAATAAATGCGCTCAGTGTGCACACAGGCAAAGCCCTGATACCCAACTACGCCAGTTATAACTGTGGGACAAACCTGAATTTCATTCTTGCATCTCACTTACAGTTTCAACCTCATAGCTCCTGTCACAATGGCAATCCCTCTCCCCAAAACACAATACTTTTCACCTAATGATATGTGAGCAGTAACTGATACTTAGCTTTTAAAGAGTATGATTTACCAACAGAAATCAGAGGATTAATATTATCCCCTTTTTAGAAAGGGACTTTACGGGTAGCTGTAAAAGGGGAAAGTGACTTCCTCAAAAAACTGACACAGAACTGACACAGAAGTGAGAACATATGTAACAGAGCAGGTAGCAGGTTTAATTACTGTATTTCCAAATACATTTGGAAATCAAAAATAATGGAAAAAAAATGATTACTGACATGATCTCCTCATTTCAGCAACAAGGGCACACCTAGGAGTTGTCATGGGATGTGACTAGGAAACTTGTGGCAGTCACTAACAAGACTCACATTCCTCTTGGCTCTGTGTTACACGATTCATTTTGGGGCAATTTTCTAAATATAAGAAAATATATTTAGGATAAAAAATATACATCCTATCTGCCTGGATATAAGACAGAACCGAAACCAGGTTCTCAGACTGGTAATCTTGCCGTCATTGAAATAAAGGAACTTGAAGACAGAATGCAAGAGAAAATAATGAGACTTTTCCTTAAAGCAAAAAAGCCTCCTCACCTTTAAAATGCATCCATTAGGATGCTCTTCTCCCTTTTAAGTAACAGAAATGGGAACAAAACCCATCATGATTTACAGGAACCATTGATAAATAAATTATACTTCAGTACTACAGTTTTCAGGGTACATGGTTCTTTTATTAAAATCAGCCTTCAAGCACTAAAATGAGAAATCACTGGAAATTAGAACTATGTTTCTACTGCAGTGCAACCAGAAAATACAGAGCACCCCCTGATTTACAACACTGACATTGCAGATTCTGCAAACTTATGACTACCTACAGGCTTTTCTGTTTGCTTGAAATAGTGCTGAACTTTAGCCAGCGCAGGAGTTTGATTATTGAGGCAATCTCTTCTTGCCCTATTCATTATGCTGATAAAACAGCAGCTACCACTTTACATTAGGCAGAACTTCTACTTTAATTACAGGATTTTACTAAAGCTTGTCTTTCAGTGACATTTCAGGAAATGTGGAGTCTGCATCGGCAATGTAAAAACAACTAATTGATTCTGTATCACTGTGCCTGCCCCACTACTTACAATAGATTATGGTTCTTGGTATTCAAAGTGTGGAGAAGCATTATAGTGACATCCACCTCCTGCCTAAGTAAATATTCTGTGTGAAAAAAAGATCTTTTCCTGGCTGGATGCTAATGCAAGCATAGAATTAAGCTCTTTTATTGTATTAGATAAAAGTTTCTCTCACCTATATGAAAGTTTGATTTGAAGAATATTTAGAGAAATGGTTATCTATAGATGACGATAGATTACTGAAGTTTAAAAACTGAGTCAAGAGTGTTGAACTCAATCAATGTGTGATTGCAATGGCAAAATCGGATTCATAGAAGTTATTTGGAAAAACCTGCTAGGAATAAAAAACAATTCTTAACTATCAGCAAGATGCACCTCACACGAATGTCAATCTTCCCAGCTTTAGCAGTGAACATAAAGAAACACAGTTAGCAGCACAACATTGAATAAGTCCTATTGTTCTGCATTCTTTGGGCACCTTAATGAAGGTCACAGGCTACATGGCATTACAAAGACTTCCAACATTAAGTGATTTTTTTTTTCTTTGAAGCAAGCCATTTTCAGGAAGCACTGTTTGGCTTTGCCTCTCCACAGTTCATCACGCCTTCAAGGGATCGTCCTGCCTATTTAAGACATCTGCAAATGCAACCACCTCTAGTCCATTAAGTCACTAGAAATGGGCACTCATGGGTCACAATCATCTAACTCATTTTAGATGCCTAAAGACATTCTTTTAGGATGCAATGAATTGTGCCCCAAGAGAAAGTAGTTCCTTCCCTAGACTCTAAGAGTCTGGACAGCTAACTCAGATGCAGACATCTGCACTCACAGAATCACAGAATGGTTGATGTTTGAAGGGACCTCTGGAGTTCATCTAGCCCAACCTCCCTGCTCAACCAGGGTCACCTGCATGTTAGACAGGGTTGCATCTAGGTAGGTTTTGAATATCTCCAGAGAGGGAGACTCCACAACCTCTCTGTGCAACCTGTGCTAGTGCTCTGTCACCCTCACAGGAAAGAAATTCCTCCTCATATGAGAATATGAGTTTCTGTGTCTCAGTTTGTGTCCATTTCCTCTTGTCCTGTCACTTGGCACCACCGAGAAGAGTCTGGCTCCATCCCCTTGACACCCTCCCTTCAGGTCCTTGTACACATTAATAAGATCCCCTCTCAGTCTTCTCTTCCCCTCAGGCTAAAGAGGCCCAGCTCTTGCAGCAGTTCCTCACAGGGCAAGTGCTCCAGCCCTCTGATCATCTTTGTAGCCCTACGCTGGACTCTCTCCAGTAGCTCCATGTCTCTCTTGTCCTGGGGAGCCCAGAACTGGACACAGTACTCCAGATGAGTATACTCAGTCAGATGAATCCCACTGTTAGCATCCCCACAGAGATTCTACACCCAGGAACCTGGATAAACACTTCCAGTACAAAAAGGATCAATGTTTTCAATGCTTTCAAGTATAAAAGCAAAACTTCTTTATCAATTTCACTATTTGGAAATAATGTAACATAGGTCTGTACCTATGTGTTACATGGGTAAGAAGTGATCTGACACAGTAAAATACATTTGACAATCAAGAGGAGACCCCAAGTAACAGAGATACTGTCTTTCTCCCCTCTTGGGAGGGTCTAAACACATTACAGGAACAGGAACTTGATACCTTTTCCCTTTGGGTTGTACAATATAATCTAATCAATGCCTTAAAGACACTGCCACTTTTCAAGTCTAAGACAGCTCTGTTTGTACTATTGTAATTCTGAGTTTGTTAAAGGACTTAATTTAGCCATCATTCCCTACCTCACCCCTAGAAGGAACACAATCACTTCACTCAACATTTCTAGTAGAAAAAAATACCAATCTTTTCCAGAAAATTACTGATCTATGCATAAATTTCATAAATTAACAGTTCTGTTTACAGAAGTGATCTGCCAGTCATAAATGTAGATATCGAATGCCCTGACATCAATAGCAACACTCAGCACCAGACTATAAATGAGATCTGATGTAATGTACCCTTTCGTGGGGGTGACCCACGTCTGCCCAGCTGCCAGAATGAGTAAAGCTGAAATAGTCTCCGAAGCCTTATGTAGAATAGTCTGTTTGCAGAGCAGGAGGTCAATTAAGTGCTCATTAAAAAAAAAAGCATATTTTTGCAAAATTCTCTGTAAATAGAATAAATAGAAAAAGGCAATATATAGATTTAAAAGTGGTACTTATCTGCCCCCCTCTAGAGCTTGTTCCATGCTTCACTGGGCTCAGTGGTGGCTGCTGCATCACCAGTATGCAGCATGCTGGATCATCATTTGAGTGGGAGCCAGCAAGCCATGGCAAGGATAGACTTATGGGTACTAAAAAGAAAAAAAGTCAATTTTGAGGTAATTACATGTTGAATGCCCTTCTTAGCCTGAAGCTGTTGGGGCCACTCAGCACATATGGTTAAGGTTGATGAAATTTTTAAAGTCTCTGAAATTTATAAGGTTACCTTGGCAGGTCACCCAGCTTGATTTTTTTTTTCTTATGTACAGAAACAGCTGAGAGCGAGACTACACACAGTTATTGACTGTAAGAGGGTAATGCAGTCGTGCTGCATTAGGAACTGCTCAAGGATCAAAAATGAACCAGAACTCTTCAGTGCTCCAGGAAAAATGACTGAGGAAGAAAGGAGGAAGGAGGGAATGATTATTCGTGGCATTCTTTATCAGGTGTAGAATCACAGTCCTGGCTCTATTCATTCCAATTCTCCAGCCTCAAAAGAAATGGAAGCATTTGTAAATAAAGAATTGTAAAGAAGGAATTGTAGAACAACTGTCAAGAATTCCCTTTCCCATTTGTGCAGGACATTTGATGTGGATGGATGTTTCCTGCAGTGCATATGGGAATTCCTTATGGCCCTTAAACTATTTGTTTACTCTGAGGAATCTTGACTTTTTTTTTTTTTTTTTTTTTTTGAATCTTGAATTTCTTGATGAAAAATTCCTTGAGACTGATCACTTTTTTTTTTTTTTTTCCTCTCCCAAAGAAATACAGGACAGGAAGGGATTGACTTATGGATTCTTCACCACTTGCCATTCCCCATACATTTCTATTATACATCTGGAGACACCAGGTGTGTGGCTTCAAATATAGTTGAAGTGAACAGTTTTAGAAAGCCACTATCACCTGAAACAGGCTGCAGTCAGTTGGGGTTTCCATTCTAGTCAGTTCTTCATGCCATTCCTCACTCTTGCACAGCTGAACTTTTGGCTTTAAGAGAAGCCAAGCACTGAAGACCTATCAAGATCCATCAAGCTTTTGTGGCCCTAGTTACACCACTAGAATTCCCCTGTCTTACCTCTCTCCCTCTTCTGCTCTCTGTTAACTAAGGGCCTTCAATCACAGCCTGAACTTAAAGTAGCCATGATCCTGCTCTCAAAAGTTCACTTGTAGAGGAGAAAATATGTTCTACAATTTTTCTTAACTTTCTGAATCAGTCTTTAAACCACTTTTGTTGTGTGTACACCAACAGCTCTCACAAACAGCTGTACAACATAACAATGAGGTGATAGCAGAACTGGGAGTAAGGCACAAAAGAATCTTCTCCTTCACTTTCCAGCTGGGTGATATTGCATATGTAAATGAAGTCAGTTGACTTGAAGGATCTGAAATGTGCTGCCCCTACAAGAGGATGTGGTTCCTTTGCATTTATCACTTTGCATGAGGACTCCAATCTTCAGCCACATAAAACACAAGTTCAGTGCTATTATAGAATATTTCCATGCAAGTAACTTTGGAATTGTGTTGGCATTTTCAGAAAACAAATCATGATAAATGGGTTGCAAGAATTTTTACAGCTTTCTAATGAGTAAAAATGTAGAGCTGGGTGATTTGTAGATGCTGCAAGCTTTGTATTTTCAAAGTTTGCATTACAGGAAATCATAACATTAGGATAACATTACTGAGTCCTTGCCACATATACTCCTTTATATCCTGATACAACAATATATAAATAGAGCTGCTCTTCGGTAATCTTATCCTCTTTTATTGAAATTCCTTGCAAATCCTTGATTACTTAAAACCCTGAACTTCAATGGTGTAAGCAGTAACAGAAGTCTTCACTTGGAGGACCTGGTTAAAACACACAAAATCTTCACTAGAAGCTGCGATTATTGAAGGAGCTCAAGGCAAAAAGAGGATCTCCATATGTGTAGAGAGAAATAAGCAGTTTATCATTAATGAGCACCGGCAGGGAGATAGAGTTTAACTTGGGATACAGAAGAAAGAAACAAAGGAACCACAAGACTGATTCCAGAGGGCAAGATAAGGGAGTAAAAAAGCCAGACAACTCTGTAAGAAAGAACTAACCACAAAGACTGGTTCCAAGGACAAGATAAAGGAGCAAAAGAGCCATCTACAACTACGCAGAAGTGAGACTAAGAAGTAAAGAACGCATCTGGAAACCAAGGAAAGGACCAACTGGGAGCTGGAAGACCCCAAACTCAGAACTACAGAGTGGATACTAGACTGGAAAGGTACAATTACCCAAGGGTTTGTTCAAACACAGTCCCTCTTTGGAGGCACCCAGCTCAAGCTGTTATTACAATGTGTGTGCCATTAAAAGTTATTTTGCTCTGATTTGGCTTCAAACCTCTATCTCAGCAGGAACCTAGGGTTGGACCCTGTTATGGCGGCCAATGAGCCTAATTTTCCATAACAGAATATATGGTATTAATATTGAGGAGTACTTACAGCACACTCAAACACATTCATGTCTACATGCAGTTGGTTCCATTGAATAGTTTCACAGCATTGCGGACAGCTGAACAGCCATATATCAGATCACTGGTAAAACTGGGTAAGTAAAGTATAATAAAATAGATAAGCACACTTATTGCAACCTCAACTTATCTGCATATTTTGACATAACATAGGGCTTGAATGAGCTAAGGGCAGCTTTAAATACAGCAAGTGAAAAATTACGATATAATTGTCTCTTTTGGAAAAATAGACTTAATATTTTAGTGCTGATCAACTTCTACAAACAGACCAATCTAGCAATAGAAGAAGAGCAAAAGGCAGCCACAGTGACAAAGAGAGTCAAACGTCAGCATTTGAATGGAGGTACCAAGACATCTTCAGCTTTAAGAATTGAGATTGAGTTAGAACTTCTGCACAGACAAAACTTTAAAACCTGACAAATATAAGTCATCTACAGAGGACAATGAGGCAGAAGTATCAAATATTAACCAGGAGATGAACGTGAATCACCTTCTGTTAACAGCTTTCCATGTAAACATTATTAGAAACTCTTTATGCTTTGCCCTGGCTGTCAAGAAAGCAGACTAATATAAGTAATTTTGGAAAAGAAGCTATATGAGATTCAAGGTGTGTAAGCCGACTGATGTAGGTTAACCATTCTGGTTGTTCTGCTGTAGAAAGTTTTACTGTAGCTCTGTTCTCTTTAGAAAAAAAGAGAACAGGAAGCCACTGCTGAGACAAAAAGCCACATAGTGGTTTCAGGAGAGTCCTTCCCAGATAAAGCCCACTATTTAAAGACAATTAGTATTCAAGAGCAACGATGGTGTTCTCCAGCCATGTTCCTTAATGCCACATCCTGAAACTCTTCGTGAAGTATAAATTAGCCTACACAATACAAATAGTCTAGCTGGAGCTATTGGTAAAAATTAGAGAGTAGAGTGCTGGCTACCGATGTCTTGTTATTGCACATGATTAAGAAGATTTAAAAAGTAAGTATATAGTCAAGCTCATTTTTAGGCAAATCAGTAGGACTTCCTAAGCTGAATTATATTAACATTATGAGGGACCTTCTCCAGCCTCTGAAGCCAATACAGATCTCCTGACTGGAAGGAAGGCAGTAGAGCTGCTTGTTGCTCCATCCCCTCCTGAATGGAGTGCAGATTTGGTGTTATGTCCCTACGACTTGCTGACTGAAAAGAATGAGAAGAAAGTGAGCTTCTCTTCCACAACCTCCAGGCCAGTACTTTCTTCTTTTGCACAATGCCTTTTAATATATCTGTCTTGAGAGGTGAAAAGCAGAAAGGGGCTTAAGTGAAGAGCCTTCTCTGCTCTCTTGAGTGGAGACAGAGAGCAATGGCATGTCTGTATAGTGGAAAACTAACTATGTTACGAAATGAGAGAAGATAAAAGAATTTTTCCCAAGTTAGGCTTGAAACTGAAGACAGCTGAGCGTCTACCACAGAAAGAATCTCTGCGGAAAAATGAAGAAGACTGCAGAATCAGTGAGGGTGGCAGCAGACTTGCAAGAAGTCAGCCAAGGATTTTGTCTGAGCTAGGGACCAAGACCAAAGAGAAAACAGGCAAAATCAAAGAGAAGACTGACAGGAAACAGACAGTGAGAAAGAATTTCATTCAAATAAACTGCCAGCTAGAGGATATTGAAGCGAGGAAGCTTGCTGGTTCAAACCTGTCTGCCTTCTGTAGCCCCATCACTCAGTGTCAAGCTATCGTGCCCATTTGGCCTAAGCCCTGTGCCCAATATTCAGTATTTCTTACCCACAGAAAAGTCAGATTGCCGTGGGTAGTTTTCTGCAAAGGAAGCAGTTAATGCTAAAAGTAAAGCTAGTTTTAGTTAAAGTTCTCCTGTTGCCTACAGGAGCTAACTGCAGTCATAGAATTCCTCCTTTCCCAAAGCACTAGCAATAGGTAATGGAAACATTTGTCATAATTATCCTTTCTGAAGAAGCACAAATCAAATAAAATCAGCACAACACTAGCTGTCTTGAAAAGGTATCAAGATATCTATTTATAAATGTTGATATATAGCTAGAGACTAAGAGGAAGCATTGCCTGCTCCCACAGTATAGTCCTATTTACTAACCAGACTAGGAATACTGTGAGCATCTTTTCTTTTGAAGAACTGGGCAAAAGGAAATCAGAGAAAGGGAAGTCTGGAAGAACATCAAGTGGTCATCTATGTAGCCCATCTAGCTCCCTACAGTGATCTTACGTAGGAGCACCAGTGTCCTGTGTGAGGCACTTAACGAGACCCATATGTTACTACTATACTCTTAACAATCTTTTAAGTGCTCATACTGCACCGGTAGCGTGGGAAGTGTGTGACAGATACACAGTTTGTGTTTCCAATAGCGACACGGATGAATGACACTCCATTCAAACCGTTCAGACAACAGTGATAAAAATAAAAGGCACAATAGAAGAGAAGGGCAAAGGGGGCAAGGAACTACCTGTAGCTTGAATGATGTAGGAATAATAGCAGCAGAATTCAAACAAATGTCAGGCAAGTTTGAGGCAAACAGGCTCATAATTCCTTTGATCACAGTGCTTTACAGTATTTAGCATGTGGGGGAGGACTTTCACTTGTTTATGGTAAAGAAAGTAAGGTACAGATTATTAATCACTTATTTAACAAGTATTAAAAAAAAAAGTGGCAGGAGGTAGGGAGCAGCAAGTAGTGCAATGGCTGTTTGGAAAGCTTGCCTCCTTAGGAAGGTTTAAAGGAAAATCACATTTAGCCTAAGCCACTAAAAATCTTTTAAAAGATAATGCACATTAGCGATGCCGTTCCAGGGCAATCTCCCCCAAATCCTCCAGTGAAGCAGAAAGAAGGAAATCAGCAGCTCAGCCTGTGCTTTGTCATTCCAGCCGCTGTCCGCAGCAACCGAGGCTTCCTCCTCAACACACAAGAACTCTCCAGTTTGACTCTCTTAGTAAATCATCAGGAAGAATAATCTGCTTTTGCTAGATCAGAATAGGAATAAAGTCTTCAGATCGGCTGAAAAACAGAAGAAGAACTGGCAGAATTGGCTGGCAGAAAGAAGGAACCAACTGGGAGCAAAAGCAAGACAAAAATTAATGCCTCTGTAGCATCCACTCCCTATCAGATCCCTGGGAAGCTTAAATACCTGAGTGAAAAAAAACACAGGTATTTCCTCTGAGGCTGCCCAGAATCTGAGTCTCAAATTCCATGACTGTTAGTCTCAAGAATCAGGCTAAAACTTTTAGTCCATCCATTCGTGATCTGAGAGGCTGACCAGAAAAGCTGTTAGGAGGGAATCGGGTATGAGTGCTGGTCAAGACACCTCATGTACCTCAGGCACTCATTCACTGCTTCCTCCTCTCCCTTACAGCTCAACTGTACTTATGGTACTCCTGACAGATATTTGTCCAGTCTATTCCTAAAGAGCTCTGTGAGCTCCAACCCTTCCTTCATTCTCAAACTGTTACAAAGTTTGCCTAATATAGTTTGCAGCTGGCACAAAATACCAATTCCTTCCCTGCTAGGCAGAGACTGAGCTTGTTGCAAGTCTCCGCAGGTGCACTTAGATTTCTGTGTCTACCTGTATTTTTAGAAGCATGCACACTGCTAAGCATGTGTAAACTAAAATAAGCAATAAGTTAACCATGACTTACATTTTAAGACTCTCTAAATAACAATTCAGACTACCTAAGAACCTAAAGTTGCACTTTAACTACCTATATAGAAAAATCATTTCATCCACCAGTAATAATCAGGCACCACTGGGATGAAACACACCATCTGTTTAACAGAGCTCAGTGACACTATACAACAGTTTATGATAAAAGTGAGATGCCAGGAGGAAAGCAAACTGATTTTAAAAAAATCCTCAGTCTATTACTCAACAGCTCTCCCTGTGCGTAGTTCTAGTAACATCTGCTTCCCTTGGTGTCTAACATCTCCTTTTATTCCTTTTATTTCTACCTAACCAAGACAGTTATGGCAGAGGAAGCACCAGCTCTGGCTCGTACATCATCAACAGAATTGTTAATTAAATTGCAGGGCCAGATTGCACCTTCACTATTCCAACATAATGGAGTATATAACCTTACCTTTGGAGCTCAACAAACCTGAGCTGAAAGCAATGGAAACATAAAACATTTCATGTCTCATTTTTATTTTCATAGGCTTTCTTTAGTGGATAAACCTGCTCTTGTGAAAACTTGTGTGAGTTTTAGCATCAGTTTCAAAAGAATTCATGGTTTTCATCATAAGAACTGCAATTTTCAGCATAAGAATCTGGCAAAGGTATGCAAACCACCTATGGTACAATTTGTAGCACGATCCTCAATTAACAGTTCCAGAAAATCATAGAATCATAAGGTTGGAAGGGACCTCTGGAGATCATCTAGTCCAACCCTCAGCATAGCCCATACAGAGATTGAACCCGCAACCTTGGCATTAGCAGCACCACACTCTAACCAACTGAGCTAAACCTGCCCCCTCAAATGACACTGAAACAGCTTTGGTTTGACCACACATAGAGGTGCAGCAATAAATTTAAGGCAACAAGCTCTCCTTACATGGGTGCTATTCTATATGCATCTAGCTATTTCTCTAAAAATGAAGAAAAACAAACCCTAGTCTGTGTAAAACACCTTTATAGAGATGAGCAGTCATGTTTTTAATCATTAGTGGTTGTTAATATGGTTAACAGGTATTAATTATGGTTAACCATTATGGTTAAGAATTATTAACTACTACCGCTTCCTGAAGCTCCTCAGTTATTTTCCCATCCGAATGCTAACTACAGGTTTACAGGTGATTCTGCCTAGTTAGAAAAGTCTAATGAAGTCATAGTCCACGTTGTTGTAATAGTAATAAAAAGTCAAGAAATGAGGAACTGTGCTACTAAATAAACATCATGAAAACAGTAAATGTGTCAGAGTTTGCAAATGGGCTGGGAAGTATTCTAAAAAGTGAGCATTTTTCTTCCACTTCCAGATCAGCACTTTCTAATTAGGAACAAACTACCAATAACAGACACGTATCTAGAGACATCGGATTTTGTGGGTCTTTCTTGTGTGAGACAGAATTTCTATTGAGGTAAACAATATAGCACACTCCGCAATGCACTCAGATTTAAAACAACACTGCCTACGAGTGCACAAGGTAGATTTCAAGCAGACACTGGCACTTTGTAAGGAAGAAACCAGGATTTTGCTATACTGGTCACTTTTTAAAGAACAACTGAGGGTTGATCTCAAAATCTTTTACAGTCAGATAATAAAAATATTGAGCTCCTTAAGAAAATCTTCCTCAGTAGCTGCAAAATGTATCTGAAGCAGAAAAAATACTTTTAAAAACAGAATGAACAAGTAACTTTTTTTCTTAGAGATTTGTATCTCTTTTTTATATATTAAGAAAAGAGAATGAAAACCTACAATTTTAATAGTGTCCTTGCTTGGGTACATTCTTACAGTTTGCATCTACCTTCCCACACTAGACTGCTAGCTGGTTTCTGGCACCAAGTGGATCAAGCATCACTTATGTCCTCGCCTTGCTGCCAGTTATGCTGTGCTAATCCACTTAGCGCACAGCTATCCATCTGCTGGCCTCAATCTGCCCCATCATGCTTCCTCAAAGGCTGAGATGAAACCTTGTTACACTCACGCAGGTTAATCCTACTTTAATTGTGGAAGCCCTGGAAGGCTGGGTGTTAGTTCCCTGCTCACACCTAAGAAATGTGGACTGTAGCAGGAGAGAAATAATGAGCTCCTGAAGGAGACCAGATAACACTCTTCTCTGATTTACTCAAGGCATGCATTCCCCAACTTTCACATGGGGACTGAACCTTGAGTAGAGGAAATTTCTCCAGCAGAAGCCACTTAACTAACATGAAAAAAAAAATAGCTACAACAGTGCCAGTTTCTATGTGAACAAGTCCTAACAGTGAGATAGTCAACAGAGGTCCAGAAAGCAGTCACTTGCACTGAAAATAACGATCAGCTGCTCTCTCCATCCTTTTTTTCTTCAGCTACTCTCTATTAGCTCACAAGCCTTAATTACCCATCTTGTCAGGGCAGACTTTAAATTAGCTTAAACATTTACAGAGTTATATTCAGCCACCGGAATGTTTCAGTTTAGACAAGCAATGTCATCATCTATAACCAGGATAAAGCTGATTGATGCAAGACATGGGGCCTTCTTCAGAAGCAAGTCCCAGGCTGTGAAATAAGCTCCAGTAACGTCTGTGAATCAACGCAGAGCAGACCACCTTCTGCTCCAGGCGCAAAGCACACATCACTGACGCTACCCTCTGCAACAGAAGCACCGAGCCAGAGCGGAAGAATTATTAAAGAAACCCAAGCCGCAGTGTGCTTTAATTTTCCCTCAGAAAGAAGGAATGTGAAAAGAAGGAGTGACATATGACACAAGTAGCTTGGTGTACTCTAGGAAATACTATGGTACACTGATGAAGTGCCATAACCTTTATGACACTGGAACTTCAACAGAGGGAAAAATGATTCAGTTTGCACAGAACTTAATTTTTCCTTTGCTGTCATGCAATTTCTAGATTATTTGAAGTTGATTTTTTGTATGATTATAGCTTTTATCCTGCCTTCTCAGTCGTTACTCCCTCTCAATACACATATTCCCTATTCTTCTGTTATATAGCGAAGTTTTCAAGGCAATTATGCTGATACTCCGTATGCATAAGTGTTTCCTACAAACTTGACTTGCTTCCTTGTTTCTTCTTCACAGGAATGAATGAATGGTGGCTTTAGATCCACACTCCCAACAGCCTTTCACATTAAGTGGCTCAACTTCTACTCTCCATTCCTCTGAAGGTCCTTGAGGTCATTTTTACATCCAGGATCATGTCCTCTTTTCAATTCTCACAGCTGTTGCAAACTTGAATATTCGGTGCAAGGTCAAAGTATTGTCTTCTGTTGTTTTAAGCTTGACAGAGGAAGCTTTTTGGGGGGGGGCTTTCTGTAAGAGTGGGGCTGTGTGGAAGCTGATCTGAGGCAGCGTGTTTCAAGATTACAGAGCTCTGCAAGCGTCATTCTCAAATTTAACAGCCGTCTTGCCTTGTGGCATCTTTAGACCACTTCACCTCAACCCCTTCACTTGTTTTAACTGGAAGAAGCTTCACTTCCTATTAGCTTTGATCCATTTCATAACAAATCATAATTAACGTAGGCTAAGGAAGCCAAAGAATCAGAAATGCATTTCCAGCATCCTGACACATAGCCTCTAGGGAATTATTAGGCTTAGTCTCCAAGACTACTACAAGGTGCTGAGACTTCACTGGACAAAATGTTATGACCGTAAGTAAAAGAGAACTACTGAAAGAACAGAAGTACTCTGCTGTGATTTAGGTTTAAACAAGGACATAGATATTAGGAAAGGATTTGAATTGTGGCAAACATGAACAGAAATAAAATAGAGTGTGTGGTGCTATTTCACGACTCACTGTGCAAATGTTGCTGTAGGCACCTGTTTTTATTGCTCGTTAGTAAATAATCAAGTTAAAAATAAGATGGTTGGGAAACTGCTGATTGATGAGGAATAAAATAACATGACATAAACATCTGTCTCCCAGTCTAATATGTGTTAGTAGTGGAAGACATTTTTAAGGCACTTGAATGCTCAATGCACTGATGTATTAGTGATTACACTGGAAACAGTGTAAAACAACTAGAGCTGCTGTTCTCTTCCCCACAAGGGGAACATTACAGAAATGTGAATCCTGATTGTTTACTTCTAGAATGTCTTTAATCCCCAAAGATTGCCACATGGTACAAGCTTTCTTTCTATATAATTTTATATGCCCAAGCTAGAGAGCCCCCGGCTTCCAGGCTCTTGAACTGTTTTTACAAATGCTTCTGTGCCACATGAATCCCTCTTTCCCCGGAAAACATTATCCCAGCTACAGAAAGTGACATCCGAAGGACTAGAGGTCCTCAAGCACTGTCAATTCTATTTGCTCTTATGTAGGCAAAGACAGATCTGGGCAGCAAGAAGCTTGGCAAGGCTTAAATGTTCACATTTAAGAAAGATATCCATAGCTCCCACAAGCATCCCTACTTCATTAAAAACTTCCCTGGCAAAGGAGGAGTGAAACACAGACTCTCCCACTGGAGTATCTTTCTCCATGATTTTCTCTGCCAGACCTACAGGAGTGAAATTGGTAGGAGTCGTGTTGCTGAACTTAACAATTAGTTGAAGTGGATAAAAGTTGCATTTTCTCCGGATGCCACCCACTCTCCGTTCTTTCTCCCTGTGTTCATGTAAAGAGAAAAGGCAGCATTTGTACTGATCATCTTTGTATCGTTAAAACTACGATTACTGCATACATATACAAAATAGCCTCACCCTTTTCCTCAAATAAAGATCAGAAGACTGAGTCAACGTCTAGAACAGACAAACAGCCGGTTCTCACAGCTCAAATTGGTGCTTTGTATTTTCCACACAAAAAAAGAAAAAATAAAACATGAGCATGGAAAGCATGGAAACATAAACATTAACAAAATCCCAAAGCCAAGTAAATATATGACAGTATACCAAATAGAAAAAATTTTCAAGATTCTACCATCCACCTCAGTTTATAATACACTAATTCAGCCTCTTTAACAGGCCAAAATTATGAGTAAACAGATACTGTCTTTATATTTAAGCAATCTGTCTGCTTTCCCTCAACACACCACTAAAAATGGAACTGTTTATCTATGCAAGTATTAAAGACAAAACATAAGTTACTACCAAGAATATCAAAATTTGGCTCACAAAGAAGAAATTGGTTTTTTTGCTTTGCTTTTTTTTCTTTTTAAGAAGTTAGACAATCAGTAAGAGAATGAAAAGTGGCAATAGATTTAGAACTAAGTCAGAGTAATAGTGTAGCACCACACAAAACTCTACCTGAAAATGAATGCACACATTGAAAACTCTCTGAAAGAATATGAACAAAGACAGCTAATAGATGCGTGCCCCACACATAATCAAGCTCCACAAAATATCTAGGATCACAGACCTTTTCATACAGCCACAGCCAGCATCGGCAACCCAGGCAAGAGCACTGCTTTTTGATGTCTTTTTTTTGAAGAGGAAACTGCAGGAAGTTTTAGGGAGAATTATGGTATTAGGTTCATAACTACGAAGAAGTGCTGAGGTGCGACTGAGAGGCTGCTGTACGGTTATAATTCCAGCAAGGCCATGAGCTGCAGGAGAAATTTTCTATGAAGCAAAGAGAGCAGAAAACACCCCTCCACACCCTATGCAAGCAGTTAAGTCAGCTCCCAAGGGCACAAGGGGTGCACCATGATGCCATCCTAGGTTTTGGCCCTAAGGCTAAATACTACGTGGTCCTTCCCCTCCCCTAAATGTAGTATTTAGGGACTGATGGCACAGAAATGGCACTGCAGCTGTAACCTGCTCTAGGTAGGTGGCAGCAGGCCCATAAGGAGGCTACAGCACCTCACAGCAGACGCGGTACACTGCAGGTGTGGAGAAGAGGAAGACCATAGTCAAAAGCTTCTGCCAGGTTATCACTGCAACTGGCTAGGGCTCAAGAGTAGGAGACTCTTGACCAGGAGTGGAAGCTCCTGTGGAAGAGACTTCTGCTTCCCTCCAGAGACTGCAGGCCTTTTTGCTAAGCAGCAGGTTACTGCTTGCTACAGGAAGAGCTGGCGGACAAAGCACCTTGGCCAGATGCAATGCCAGAGCTTCAGCACTGGCTGGTGAGTGGTTGTGTCAGCCTATACCACAGAGCCCCTGCCTTGGCAAAGTAGGCTGGGATGACGGGGCATGGTCCTCACAACTGCAGATGTTCTAGATAGTCCATGCTGACATGGTGTTATTAAGTTTAGTTCACAAACAGGAACTAAATTTCAGTTCTCACTGGGGAAGATTCCCAAAGGAATTAGCCATCTATATTCATGAACTAAATGAAATAGCATTCATTGAGCAGCTGATAACAGCACAGTTGCAGAACAGGCCAGTTCTCAAGTCTAGTAGGAAATCTTTGCTTTCTTACTGCAGGTGAAGGATATTACCTATGGGCACAATAGCTTTCCACTCACTTCCCTTTCTCCTTTCTCCAGTATTTCAATCTCTTTCTCAGCATAATTGATATTTTAACTAGTACCACTAGACTAGAGTATGTTTCATGGTAGCACCACGAAAATGTCCAAAGTCCTAAGAGAATTTATTTACAAAATACACATTAGTCACTAGTAAGGCAAAACGCAAACAGCAGGTAGCTTCTGAAAGTCTTGCTGTTTGGACATTTCTGCTGATCCATTTGTGATTGCTTCCAAATCAATCCTTAATCTTTTCCTAAAGTTTTTTGCCCTCTTTATAAGCACGTTCTTTGGTTGGGACAAGGCAGCAGGAACCTAGGGAAGATAGTCCGGGGTGTTGATGGCCCACCACAAGGTGGTAAGGGCACAGTCAAATCCCATGTTTGGTCTTCACATAGGACTTGGCATGCAGAGAGCCCAGTACTCCGTGTGTTGAAAGTGGAGGTTGGGACTGAAAAGCTCTGGCTATGAAGGCCCTCTGGGGTGGGAAGCATTGCATGCCCAGAGGGAGATGGGAAAGGAGAAATTATTCTCTGAACAGAGGGTTTCAGCCCAAAGCCCAGATATAGGACAGATGGGTAGACTCTCCAGAGAGCTGAAAAGGAGGGTTAGGGAGATGGGAAAGCAGCTCTAATCACACTTGGGGAGAAGGAAGGGAAAGTTTTCTCAAGGGTCTCTTTTTCATCCTCCAGGGCCTTATTTGCCAGTTGTATCCCCATCCTCCTTCCTGCCTACTATGTTTCACCTCCCAAGCGGCAGCAGCTGTTCTCATAGTCTTATGTAGCTTGCCTTCCCTCCTACTGTCTCCTGTCAGCTCTTTACTGAGCCACAAATAACTAAAAATAAGGTCCTCCTAACCTTCCCATGCTTCCTTCAGAGCTGAATGCAGGAGGACTAATAAACCATCAGGTGTCCTCTGTGGGCAGTGGCCTTATCTCAGGGTGGGAGAAGTGTCCTGTAACTGGAAACACAGAAGATCTTTGAGAGTCACGCAAAGGAAATCTCTCCAGCTCATACTGAAATCATGAAAGTTCCTCCCTCAGCCTTCTTGCTTGGAGATTTCTACACATTTTAACTTTTCTTACACGTATGAAGAAGCTTGGTCTACACTTGTCAAAAGTGCAGCCACTTTTTTTTTGGGGGGGGGGGAAGGGGGCCAGAAGACTTAAAAGCTTCTTGACACCATTAGATACGATTTTGCAGTGGTCACACCCTGTTATTTTTTGTGACTCTTTCCTTCTGTGATTCACTCTTTCCACATTTTGCATTGCTATGCTGTGTTGATACACTTGATATTCTTCTACTTTCCGATGCAGTGGAATTACACAGTATTCTTTGCCATTCTGTACTTTACCATGCAGAAAAAGGAAAGGAAAGTTATTTATATCTCTTCTGAGATTATCATCTGAAGGTCAGTTTCACAATTTCTCCTGTTGTCAGTCAGCCCTGAATGCACTTATGTGCAATGCTTAACTTTAAGCATGGTAATCATCCCACTGTATAGTAATTTCCATAATGAAGGTAGAGTGAAAACTCTCTCACCAGCTGCCTCAAAATCAAGAGACACGGAAGGTCTCAAATCAACCACCCAAGTACATAAATTCATAACCACTCTCTTTAAAGGCCTCATATTTATTAAAGCAAAGCTACTGCAGTCTTAAGAACCCTATTGTCAGCATCCTTTCCTTCTGAGATTTCCATTTCCCTCCAGTGAATAAAATCAAGCTACCACAAACTGAGCAGAATTCTGCTATTAGTGGTGGTTGTACACATGCTTTATATTAATAGAATCAGTTGCCCAAAGGAATTAGCCATCTATATTCATGAACTAAATGAAATAGCATTCATTGAGCAGCTGATAACAGCACAGTTGCAGAACAGGCCAGTTCTCATGTCTGGTAGGAAATCTTTGCTTTCTTACTGCAGGTGAAGGGTATTACCTATGGGCGCAATAGCTTTCCACCCACTTCCCTTTCTCCTTTCTCCAGTATTTCAATCTCTTTCTCAGCATAACTGATATTTTAACTAGTACCACTAGACTAGAGTATGTTTCATGGTAGCACCATAAAAATGTCCAAAGTCCTAAGAGAATTTATTTACAAAATACACATTAGTCACTAGTAAGGCAAAACGCAAACAGCAGGTAGCTTCTGAAAATACTAGATGTCTTGCGATCTCAAATGTTATCTTCAACTCAGCTTATTGTATCATGATTATATTGTCAACTAGGAGTTCAACACTTCCTTCTCTCAGATACAAGTTTCCATGTCCATTCATAAACTCATTTAAATACAGTGAGGCATTCAATGCACAAAGCAAGAGTAAAAAAGAACAATGAATGGGCACAGAACTGATTTAGCATGATAAAGAAAGGAAGAAAGCAGCACTTACAATCAGGTGCTAAGTTAAGTACAGCTTTTTAATTATCTTTTTAAGATTTTAACTCTTTTCATTTCCATTTTCATCTTTACATCTTTTTCTTTTTTCAGTGACTCTATTACAGTGTGACACGTGAACCAGCTTCTACGGAGAAAGGGGTTCAGAAGTTACCTTCCCTTTATTCCTAAGGCTGACTTCAGGAAAAAAATCTCACAACAGATTAGGGAGACCAAATGAAGGCTGAATTAGAACAGATCTATCTCCAACACACAGATGTACAGTCACTGGATGTCAGTCATGCGTGCCGCCTTGATAGAGGTGTTTCACTTGGAATGTATCCATGCACCAATTCACTAGGCCAATGGGCTCAAGAGCTTTCCCTGGTCTGGGTAAGATCTAGGATTTGGTCTTGCCCTGGCTTTTCTGAAATTTCTCTTGGGCACTGGCTGTTCTCCTATGGTCACTTTACAAAAAAAAATCCATACCTTAGACGATCTGCATCCTCAGGACTTGTGCTGTCCCCCCTTGTCCTTTGCCCAACAATTTTAAATAACCGCAGTTTTCTCCTTTAGTGTGAACCTCATCATCTCTCAACTGAGAGTATAACTTCCATGGGGCCATGTAAAGCTCATTGCATGCACAGACTTGGTGCAGGAGTCTGAAACATATTATACACTTCTGCACTTCCCTCAGTGCTTAGGAACATTTCACCTATAGAAGCGAGCTCACAGCTCCCCCTGTGTCTCCAAATCGTGGTGGAGATTGTTCCCAATTTCTGGTCAGGACAGCACTCTCTGGCAGTGGCTTAATGTTCAGTTAAATTCAGTTAAACAGAATTCCTCCTCACCTCTTCTCCTCGACTTTGTCTGGAGCAAACAGGCTCCTGTTTTATTCTCTCTTGCCCAGAGCTTCGGAGCATTCTCTGCATGTCTCTAGAGTTCATGCTCCCACACACTGTTTTTCTTATTCTGCAATTAGTTATTCACACAGTTCCTAACCCATCCCTGGATATCCTCCTAATACTCCTGTTGCCTGGTCATCATTACAATGATTAAGGTAAACACATCCCCACTACTCCTCATCTAAGCAGTACATGTGGAAGAACTGCAGGAAATTTATGTATGCTAAAGATAATTTCCAATCAAAACAGAATTCACAAATTTTGCACAGCCAGAGATCTCATCTGTAGCAGCTGCAAATGTACAAGAGGTTGCAAGATGATACAAAACTATCTATACTCTACTTCAAGAAATACCACAGAATGCTCTGTCCCCTCAGCCCAAGGAAGCACTGCCCTACTTCCATATCACTCTTTTTTCTATTTTTCTAGAAATGATAAACATACTCCTTTTTTCCTTCCTCTCAGCCCAACACCATGCGCACAGTAATAAAAGAAAAAAAAATCATTTCTTGAATAGTTTCGCAGAAGTTTAGAAAGAAAGAAAATGAAGCAATTTGACTTACCCCAAGCAAATGATTAAGAACTTTTTTTAACTTGACACTGAAGCTTTAAACAAAGTAGAGTACAAAGAATCCTCTATCATGATGGCACCTGCCAGGTAGTTGATGAATATACCTTTTTCCCTCTGAACCCAACTAATATCACTTTCATTTAGCATTTCCCATTTGACAGCTATTATTTTGATAACATTACATCATTATTGATTATTTTGGCTGAATCCAAATGAGTAACTTTAAGATGAAAAGTTATATATCCCATTTGTTTCTCAGTTCTTTGGATAAGCACTTCTGCCTCAAAATCATGCATCAGTTTTGGACATAGAAGCCACAGTTGTTGACAGGCAGAAACAGCGTTCGCTGAGGCGTTGCCAGTGCACTCCTCAGTTTGACTAATTACACACAATCAACCGATTCTCTAACATCAGGATGCTGAATGTTGCCTTAAAATCAATTGCAGATACACTCCTACTTGATAGGAAACTTTCCATTACCTAAAGAGTTGAAAGTGGTTGAGTTAGCAATGAAAACCAGATTCAACTTTTTGAGAGCAATCTCTTGAATGCAGCTACATAGAAACGAAGATCTTTTTAACACTTTTCCCCTCCAGTCTTCCCCAAAAGCCCTCAGCTGTTTTTTTCCCTTTCCTACAAAATTGAATAAATAAAAGACATTAAAACCTAACCACAGAATATGCCAATCTGTGCAATAAAGTGTTGTAAAAACTCTTAACTGATTAAATTTACACTCTAAGACACTGGAAAGTCATTTACTAGAAAACAGCAACAGCAATTCTGTCTCTTTATTCAAGGCACACAATTCCACGCAAAATTCCACAAGCTACTGATAATAATATACTTCTATGTATAATGCAGTAGGGTCATGTTCTAAAATCAGCTGTAACCTTCTCTCTCCATACAGAGAAAATATTTTAGCCCCTACTCTCCCGCTTGGTGTGGGCTACCAAAGACCCAGAACTTTCAGTTACTTTTCAGAGAGACAATGACTATAATCTTATTATCAGTGTCAAAGAGTGTCTTATTTCCCAGGTTCCAAGTGTGTATAGGATGTACAGTGCATCTCATAACACAAAATAGACATGAATTAGCTAAAATATTGCTGGACAAAAGACACCTTGTAACTCTGGCTATAATTAACACAGGGGAACCTTGTAGAGGGAAACTGTTCTTGAGTTTGTAAACTCCTGTAGATATACAATTGCTACGGAAATAGCAAGACCACAAGGCCAAGGAATGCAGAAGACCATAAAATAGACTAAGCTGAAGTTATTGATAACAAGCTTCCTAAAACAAACTGTACAAACTGTACAGCATCATTTCCCAGGCTAAAAATCAAAGAAAGATATTTAAATTTTACAAATCTATAGGATTAGGAAATTTGACCAATGTGGTATCCAGACATTTAATACTGAAACAATGGAAAGGAGAAATGGATGGACTACAGCAGGCTACACCTAAACCACACCAGTTCCCCTGATCTGTTCTTGGTTGTGCTTCCTTACACCAGCCTTGCAAAGGGCCTACAGCAACTATAATGGGACTTCTGGGTAGGTCCAAGACTCAACCTTCAAAACACCCATGTCTTCACATTTTAAGCCATTTAAGGCAACTCCCACCCCCCCCCCCATCAAGTTTGATACTGGCCACTGTACCCAGACCTTCATTTGGATGAGTAGCTCAAACTTTGTCCTTCAGAGTTATGACTCTTCTCTCATTGGTCCTCATCCTTTAACCTGCTGTTCTTTTGAAATGCTTTGTTTCATAAAAGAAAGAAAGAGGGGAGGAACAAACAGCCCCTAAGCCCAAATGAGCCAGTTCCCTATAGTCTGGGGTTGGGTTTAGGCTATAACAAGATTTTGCCATGCATCTGTTTTCAAAGAAGAGCACCTGCGTAAGACTTCAGGAGAGGGTCCAGGAGCATCTTTCAATGGCTCAGAGCTGGCGATTAAACCTCTTCTGGACAGGGTCAGAATTTAAGACGCAGCCTTAACTGCAGCATTCACATTTCTTGACTTAGGCCACTGCCTGGCCAGCTTGCTCTGTACTGTGGATCTCTCATGAGTAAATGTTACAAACAGAATTCAGGCACCGCGGTCACAGTACAGATGCTATTCCGGAGGCCTAAAAGCTGGGCCTAGAAACGTTGCGCGTCATCAAGAAGGTGCTTCACAAATGTAATGCAAATGCACAGGGCATCATCCATGTGGGCAAAGGATTTGGATTTTTCCTGGCATTTCCAAAAGCAGTAAAAAATATAGCACTGACTGCCCTTGTTTCCAGAAGTAGGAAAACAGAGATTCATGAACAGCCTCCGATCTCAGGATCTCAGCTAAGTTCAGGGGAATTGCACTGAAATCACCCCCCAGAAGATAAAACTTTTTCTCTTGGCTATGCATCACTGTAACTGGAAATGGAACTGCCGCTTTGTACTTTAAAGGCCAAATCCCTCCCCTCCCCCCCAAATTAACATTTGAAACACTTGAGAATGCTAATTGGGTTTCACTTCATTCAGACAGGAAATAATGACCTCAAACTAACAGGACAAGTTAACAGTCCCCTGCAGGTAAATTAACACCAGACCAAATGCTTGAAGACCTTGAGGATCACAACTGTTAAAACTTAAGTATACATTCAAAGCAACTCTGAGCATGTAACAAAACAGGTCAAAGATAATAAATCAGAACTAGTGAAAAAAAAAAAGAACCCCTCAAAAAACAAGGAACTGCAGAATGCAGAAGGTTAACTGTAATGCAACCAACGAAAAGATTTTAAGAAAAGCTGAATGTGCAATATATATGGAGAACTGTTTAATGAAGGCACTAACTCATTCCAAAATCAAACAAAAATATTTCAGCAAGCCATCTATCAGAGACAGCTACCTTTCTTTTACAATAACAAAGCATTTTCTTCTTGTAATCACTTTACAGGCTTCCAAATACAAATTTTATATTATCTGTATGAAGATAAAATGCTTACAGAAATCATAATGCTGTTTAAAGTCTCAGCACAAACATTAGGTAACCCATAAACTGAGAAGTGTTATAAAAGTGACCAAAGTATAACAGTCACTCCACAAATCATCTTGATCTCAAGGTGGGCAAAAATGCAGGACCTAAAAATAACCATCAAAAAAACCTCTCTCCAAAATAAATTTGTTGACAATTAAAATGAAAATTTTGACAAAGTACTAAGGTCTAAATTCACAGTTATCTATTAAAATAATATTTTTTAAAAAGTTAACATGATGTCTTGGTGAGTCATATACACATTAAATATTGATTTAAAAATTTATAAAGAGAATTATGAAAATATCCACAATTTGGGTGTTCAAATAGTTTTATAATTATCACAGTGTCTTCTAATCCTTTAAGTTTCTAAATTAATTCAGTGTTTAGAAAGGAGAAAAGCTGCTTTTTTCAATTTTCTAGTTTTTATTTAGGGCTTTTTCCTTAATTACTTTCAGTATCAGTAGAACTAGCAGGTGCCAAGAGCGTATTTTCTTTGCTTCTACAAGTTCATCAGAAGTTGAGAAACCAACAGTTGCAGAAAAGCTTGTTCTCCTCTTCTAATATAAAAATGCAAATGATATGTTAAGATGTGAGATCTAGTAAACTTAAAAACTTGAAGAAAATGCCTCCAGGTATTCATGGGTGTGTGAGGGTACAGGAGGCAAAAGCTGATGGGTCCTTCAGATGCATCTCAGCAGACTCTGTACTTCCATGGCATTATAATCCATGGTTTGTTTGGTGCTGGGAACTTTGTTGAAATCTCTACATTAATAACTGCTTAGACAGCCAGGAAAATCAGTGCAGTAGTGACTAGAAACAATAAAGAAAATTTAGTAAATCTCTCATTTCTAAACGAAGAACAGATATTGATAATACTACAGTAAAAGAGATGAAATAAATGCAACTAGTAAGAATCAGATTCAAAATTCTAGCTTTTTTAGGCTCCCACTTTCCATCCAAATGGGAAGGGCACAAATCTTGACTGAAATAATAAGCAAATATGAAATACCAACAGCATTTTCTGCATAATAAAATTGAACACAATAATCTGATTGAGTGCTTGAAAATGATTAAACTGCTTAAATCAGCATTCTATATATTCAGAGTTTGCAAATAGAAGACTCAAAATTAAGAGTGATTTTTTTTTTCAATTAGAAACAACTGTATTCAGGTGGTTACGGTTTTTTCTTGTCTTTTGGTCTGTCTTCTGGAAACAAATGCAAAATGAGATTAAAACAAACCACTTACTGAAAACCTACTTGCTTATTTTATCACTACTGTCATTACTTTCAGTGATCAGTGAAGACTTGAAATCTCTTCTATTTAAGCCTGCTCATCCTCGTCCCTTCTGTGCTATTATTTCCTGCATAGCTCAGTTCTGTCTTGTAATCATTTTGGTTTAGATCCCTTCTGAACATTATGAGAAGCATATTTGGAACAGATTTTTCCAGTTTTGTCTGCAGTGGTTACATGCATCATAGCAGGACTTTCCCGCATGATACTATTATCTTTCAGTTCTGAACGAAGCTTTGCAATGGAGAGGCTGCATCGTGCCAGTTCAGTGTGAGCCCTCAGGAATCTGAAGTGCCTTCCAGGGGCTTAATACAAGTGTATAGTACAGTATCTGGCCCAAAAAGCAAAAAAAAAAAAAAAAAGCCCTTCAGAATAGAGTTCATATTTATCTCAACATTTTGCTGCAAGTGCCCCAACCTTAATGTGAAAAGCAGTCAGAGCACCCGCCTGCATGCAAGCGCATCCTGGAGCATGAGAACAGCACTGGTACCCTTCCACACATCATTCTAGCTCTAAATTGGCTGGTTGCCTTCTCCTCCCGAACGTCAGTGCCACTTTCTGAGCCCCCAAAAGTCCTGTGTAGCAGCTCACCTGTGTTGCTTTGCAACTTCTTTGAAATGAGAGTTCTGTGCTTTTACAACAAGTATTAGCGTCTATTCCAGTTTCCTAGTACCAAAAAGGGTGAAAATCTATCCTGGCCAAAGAAGCATGTGATTAGAGTATAGTAGGAATAAGCCAGACGAGCTTAATTAGGTTTCTTTTCTACTAAACCAAATGGGTATTTCGATTGCCTTTCAACTGGTTTAACTAAGTTATCTTAATGTTTAGAGCAGGTTTAACTCATCTCAAAGTCTCCCAGACTTCGCATCATCACTCTAAATGCGACTGAATTTCACCACGTTCGCTAGATGTGAAGTTCAAAGATATCTGTGCAGTATTTACAGCATTTTATATTGACATGTACAACACAGTTCTTTCTAGAAGCACCTTCATACATAAACAGATTGTATTAGGAAACATCAGTTTGGTTAAATTATCTAGTACAACTTGTATACAATTCAGTTCCAGATATGATACTCAAATAAGACTTAATTTTTCACCCTGAGGTATCAAGCCAGAGTTGTTCTGATTTATTGATTTATGCCAAAGAACTTCAGATGCTACAGTTCCTTGTTTAGTGAGAGAAGAGAAACTTATCCAACTCCATACAAGTTTTGAAGAATTATGCACAGTTCAAACCAAATTCAATAAAGATTCATATTATTCTTATTTAGATGCACGTATGTAATAGCTGAATTCAAGAACATCAAATATCTGCTTAAAGAATTTCAGTGCCCAATGGGTTCAGTCAACTCGAAAAAATCATCTAGCTGTATGAAAATAGACATTCCATTGTTACAACCATCTTCCATGAAAATGACTGAATTTTAACATTTCCGTATGCACTTTGTCAGATTTCCTTCTGCTGTCATAAACTTCCACAGACAAGCAGAAAGAATTATAAAAATGGTACAAGAATATTTCCTTGTTAAAAAAATGAAATCTCGTTTGTCTTCTTACTGCAAACTCTCATCTTCTTCCTACTACCAGCATCTCTGGCTACCCAGTTGCCTTCTATTTTCTTTCTTTTTAATTTCTTCATTTTTTTAGGCATGGGAAGAATTCACCATGGAAACTGCCAGCTCATAGTGTCTTCCAGTTCCTTCTTTAATAACATCTTCTGTTGTGAGGAACATGTATTACTATTTTGACTTAATTTATGAAAACTGTCCTCTGTTTTCAGTGTCTGTGCCTCTGTCTATATTCTATCCTTTCATTCATGTTGCATAGACAAAATTATCTGAACTTGGGCCAATTTGTGTATTGTTTTATAGTGCTTGTCTGATTCAGGCCTTTAACTGAGATCCAAAGACAGGCTGTACAGAATTAAATAAAAATATTTTAATACAATAATATTTAATAATAGATATATTTTAATAAGATAATTTTAATGGAAGAACACTTTTAATAGGAGCTGGACTGTTACAAAATTTCTTCTACAACCTAAATGTCCAGGGATCAGGCATGCATTGTGCTTTTTCCTATGCATCCTTAGACAGCAGTTTCCTGAGTAACAGTGAGGACCCCAAATACAAGTGGTCAGGAGCCTTAAAGAAGTGTAGCAGTTCTTGAAATCATTTCAGATAATAAAACTCACTAGAGCAAGGGTTGCAAATAGAAATGAGTGGCACTGAGAAATATTTGGAAAAAGAAGGTGCATAGCGTTGTGCATCATTCTGTACTGTCACCTAAGCACTTGCTGCATGATTGATCTCTGTCTCTGGTGTCTACTTCCAACCTGAGAGGACAAAGCCCATAGAAGGCAATTGCTCTTCACCTAGCTTGTTTTCAAGTTGGCCAGCTGAAGACCAAGTAGACAATACTCCTTAATTTTTTTTAAACACACAATTGGTAAATAAGAGTTTTTATTGGTATAAGATAGCTTTTTGTCTCACTAGCAGAAAGTTGTCAGTCCTAGTTAGCTTCTGTGCTTCTTTGGAGATCTACACTTTCTGCATATCCTGAAATGCAGATAATTAATATTTTTACATTAACTTTTACTCTACTGCTATCCAACCTTGGAAAAATATCAATATTCTTGTAAGAAACATAAGAGCTGAATCCAGCTCACCTCATTTACATGCCTAACTTAGTTATGTGGGTCTGAATAGGGGAGCAGGGAATATTCTGTCTGCCCACCACAACTGCCTACATTTCGTCTATGGAGCAAATAAATCCCTCTGAAAGTCCATAAAACTTGAGTATTTCCTTCTTTCTATTAACTCATATGGAACTTGTGCAGTTCCAGAGGGAACTTGAGCCTGCTCAAATTGAGTATTTATTTTCTTCAGTGAGAGTACAGGGAAACAACTGGAAATGTGAGATGCCTTCAGTCACTCAGATGAAGGATTGGATTTAGCTTTTATTAGTAATGGTGCAATGTAAAATACATCCATTTTCTGGGGACCTAAGTGGGGAAGATCAGTTCTACAACCACCCTACCAGCATTCTTCTTACCTGCACTCTTTCTGGAGCCAGCTTCAACAGTACAGAAGGTGAAAGCTCTTGCTGAGGACAGCTCAAGGTCTAGTGGTCAGGACAATCCCCTTACCAGGAGATAAGGTCATTCTCCTTCAGGTTGATCAATGATTGCAACCTGCGTCTGCTGCTCCCTCACTGTCTGCTCTAACCACGAATGATTAGAAGTGCCCACAGCCAAGTTCATTACAGACAGGTCCTTATCATGTTTACCATGCCTCCCCGGAAGATTTCCACATCACTCTCATACCTAACTTAATTAGATAACATCCATAGGGTCTGAACCTTCCCTGGCCATTGGAATTAAGCATGGAGAAACTTTTCAGAATAAGCAATGAGTTCAAAAGCATTCAATTAGGCAACCCTGGCAAGTCATCAGGCTGGATCTCTGTCCAGACTTAATTTGTAGGTACCAAAGTCTTAATACAGCATGATTTAGGAGTCTGATCTCATACCGACTCACTATCATCTATACATCAAAGGAATGGCATGATGAGTACACCCAGGCTTCAGCTGAAGCCAGGGATTCCACAAAAACAGAAAGAAGCTGTACACTATGGCTTGGCATTGCCTATCTCAAGGCCCATCTGTATATATGAAATATTGCAAAAAACTCAAAGTGTGTTTTAAGAGGTCATCTAGCCATTACTATGCACAAATGCCTTCCTGACAGATATTCTTAAAAACATTCATCATTACCTATGAAAAATGTGGAGTCACCTCATGCATTCCAGTGCTTCATTGCCCTTACTGTTAAAAGATATTCCTAATACCAGAACTGAATCTTCTTTGCTTACCTTCCTCTAGGCAGCAGCATTTCATGTATAAAGACTACAATTTTAGATTAAAAAATCATTATACATTTAAAGTCTCTTCTTAAGATTCCTGTCTTAAGAGTCTATCATTGCTGCCAGTGTTATAAATCTCTGCTTCATAAAGCGTAATAGCTGCTTCATTAACTCAGACAGTGTAATTACAGTCATTTCAACAAGTCTGAATTACATTCCATCCAACAAAGTGTAACAGCACGATCAAAAAAAATTCTCCACTGCAATTAGCTACTGTTCTATGTATCTCAAACTACCGTGACCTCTCTGACACCTTCGAGGGTCACTGTTCGGTTCTCAGAACTGATAACCACATTACAGAAAATATCACAGAATATGGTAACCTTTTGGAAGAGACTAAAGGATTGAAGGTCGTTGAAGTTCTCACCCACATGACACACTGTCCAATTTGCTGCTTTATCTGAGTAAAATCTGGAGGTCAGGAACGACAACCAGCACCCTCCCTAAGCCTCGATTAACATTAAACAATTGTGCAAAAGGGGATACTTTCAGAAGAGAGACATTTTCTACTATAACTTTAGGGCAAGAAACATACAGGCTGCAAAAAATCTTATTTCCTCTTATTAGCACGAATCTCTCTCTAATCAGGGCTTCTGATCATTAGACTGTTTTATTTTTATTTATTTTTTGTGAAAAGAATATAGTTCTATATCCTGCACCTAGTGTGCTTCTGCCTTAAATTGGAAAAAAAAAAGCAAAACAAAATATGCATTACAAAAGAGCTACCTATCAACTTAATCAACTCTCACCCTTTGCTCATCCACTTTTCAATAGCTGGGGAAAACAGAATTGAGCTGTAAAATTCCTGGGCAGGAACTTGGCATCTGCTGTAAAGTCAGAGTCCAGAGCAAATTAGTGTCACAAATTTCAAATAAATTGACTTAACTCACATAACTCATAAACATAGCTTTGATTTAAAACATACAGGACTAAATCCTGGCAGGCAGTAACACCTATGCATGTGGCAGGAGGGGTTCTGGCAAAGCCAGAACAAGGGTGAGAAAAGTGCTGTCCCGATGCTGGCTTCATTTCCCAAATGATTTTGCCCTGGTAGAGGGATGGACCTCTTTTTCACTGCTAGTAAGAGATAAAAATAACATTAATCAATCTCTGTGTCTCCCTTGTGAAATATTATTTAATTGAAAGCCTCCAAGTACTGCATTCTTTGATTCCATCCTTTTTGACTAGCAATAGAAGTGTCTCAGATTAAATGTTGGTGGAAGGCCTTTGACTGTGCTCTAGAAATGTTATTTTCACTTATAATTAGAATTAAATAGCAAATATCAGTCCTGTATCTCTCATGCATTTCCCAGTTTAAAAAGGATATAATGGAAGTTAAAATACGATGAACTCTCTATTCTCTAATAGGAAGCCTAAGTAATACAAAAAATTAGAATCACAATTGCACAACTGTACAAGAAATATTTCATAGTCCAGAGAATCCCAAAGATTATCCTACTCTTGGAAAAGTAGAATTGCAAAGAGTAGGACTAAAAAAAGATTCTTCTTTCCTGGTAGATCATCTCTGTATAAACAGTTCTCAGAACAGAGAGAAATACTGAGATTCTTCATAGAAAAAATATCCAAAATTCCAGACAATTTTATTTTTGCTTAAATAAGTATCTAATAATGTCTCAAAGGGTGTTTCATAACATTATAACAATGGAGCATTCACAGAATTTGCAGTAATAAAGAGAAGGTGAAATACCTTCTTATTAGTATGCTTCATCACTTCGTAATCTGAAACACTTCTTTTCAAAACACTTCTATCAGTCATCATAGATTACTTTACATTCTTTAAGGGAGAATTGAATTAATATGGCATTTGCCCTACCTCTCTTCAAAAATGATTCATGCTAGCACAGCTCCTGTCTTCTTATGTTAACTAATACACCTACAGTTAGCTCTGCGTCAAAACTGTATAGTAACTTCTACACAGTGAAAAAAATTCTGGGTTCAGTATTTTTAAGAGTCAGATTTAAGAAGCAGTCAGCACTCAAAAGACTTCATCAAAAAAGGGGCCAGATTTCCACAACAGAATAGATTCCCAAATTAAGTAAACCAGATCTAAAATATTGCTCAGCACTCAATAGCTCAGACAAAAACCACCACTGAAAGCAGTGCTTATTCTATGGCTAAATGTTATTTTGGTAAAAAGACTTGCAGAATAGCATCTTCACCTATTTTCTGAGTTGTTGCCTTCCCCAGAAAGTATGTACAACTTAAATTCTTTTGGTAGAATAATTCACAGCTGAGATTCCCAGTCTCCTCCTTCCCCCTGTTCATCATGGTTTCAGGACAAGAAACAAAACCTCAGGGCAGTTTGAGGGCAGTCATACTACCACCAGTACCTATCCACTGCCTGTCTTGTCCTGGGGAAGCGGTCTCTCTCTCTCTCTCTCTCTCTCTCTCTGTTCAAAGAACGGTTTGTAGGATAGGTCAAGAACGAAGGTAGGACTTGGCTAAGGCAATTTCATCCATGGGAAAGGTATAATGTTTTATTTATAACTCTGTACCAAGCTCAAACGCATTTTAAAGCCCCAAATAGCTTTTTCCATTCATACATGTTTTAAATGCTGCAATTTTAAAAATATTTTCACTACATGGTACAAATTTTGCAAAGCAAGCAACAATGTGCATGATTATCTCCTACAGTTATTTAAAATAGTTCTCATACAATTTCTTTTCTAAATTACTTTACCGGGCTTTATCAGTTCACAGCTCTGGAACCATTACAAACTATCATATTATTCAATTAGCCAGTTTCTTCCAATTCAGATTTGTAATTAACACCTCATTGCTCTTCAACTCAGTGTAATTACTAACAGCTCACTTGAAGTCCAAACCAAACCCAAATCTTTTAATAACCTGCTATTTTGGCAATAGTGCAGAAATGTAATGACTTAATAATTAAGTATTTCTTTGGCTAAACGTACCTATTTCAAATGAAGAACTGGTTCTACAGTCTAGTGGCAGAATACTTTTATACACACTGGGCAAACATAAAAATGAAGTAAAAAGCCCAGGAGTGCAACACTCTCTTTTTCAGAAACGGAAGTAACTGTATAGGAAAAAAAGGGGGAATGTTGTATTCTATGTAAAAAATGCATGGTCTTGCTTGAGGTTCTGGAAGAGGAGAAAGGCAGGACTGCCTCTGGTTGAAGGAACATGGCTAAAGTCGTGGAGGGGAGCTACTGTTTTAAGAAAAGGTGAGTGAGACTCCTTACTCCACAATCAATGGAAATGTTTAGGAGACGGTGCAGGATACGGGGTGTACAGATGCTGACTGTCTGTTCCTTCAAATGAAGAAAGCTTCCAGAGAAGCAAATAATTTAGATTTGATACGGAGTCATGGGAAATAACAGGGGAAACTAATAGTGGAAGCAAGCTGGGTGAAGCTGAGCGTGAAGAAATAGCATATCTGCTATTTTAAGGAAAGGAATCAGTGAGAACAGAAGAAAAGGGCAAAAGTCTTAAAAATTCAGCCTAACCAGGGAACAGGCTGAAAGGGCCTCCTGGGAGAGAAATCTAAAGGATGGAAGCGTCCTAGAGAGCTGAGAGCCTGTATTAAATGCAACGGCAAACAACTATACTATTGCAAAAGGATACAGAGAATAGTGATAAAACAATATGAAAATAAAAGCTGAAAATAAAAAGAAACTATACAGAAAGCAGAAGAAAGGACAGACTTGTCCTTTTAAGGACAACTACAGAGGAATAGCACCAGCATGTGGGAGTAGCACTGGAAAGGTTATGACACAGAATAAGTTATAGTTTCCAAGGGACACGAGAGCCATCGAAACAGGTTCTATAAAGACAGTAGTCAGAAGAAGACAGGGAAATACAGTTTGTTTCGGTAACAGGTAAAGAGAGCACACAACGGATGATGCAGAGAATCCTTATACTCAGTGCCTGCCTGCCTTCATTTATTTATTCTGCCCTGTTCCTCCTGAGGCCGTATTAATTAACCTAGCTTTAGTGGCTGGACAGGAGTGTGAAGGAACCAGCTCAAATATAAGCAGTAAGTTGGAGATTTTCAAGTCAGAATGGCCTTCTGAATTTAAACTCTGTAAGGAAGAAGCTGAAGACATCTCTGGACCTTATCCGCATCCAAATACTCTGTCAGCAATGCAAATTATTTGCTTAAAGGCAAAAGAATAAAGCTGAAATCCCTTCTCTAAGTAAGGCAGAGCAGAGATTTCAGGCCAAGCCTCCTTTCTAGGTAACTATCCTGGACCCACAGATTATGCAGGAGTCTAAACTGGTGTCCTTAATTTTTGTTGGAGCTGTTCCCCTTCACACAAAACACTTAGCTAGCCCACGAAACAGAGAGCAAGAGAAAATCACTCTCTAATTTAGGTGGTAGACTGTCGGGCATCTGGGTGCCAGTCCTTGCTCTGGTGACTGTTCTCTGTTCCCAAGCAGAAACACATCAGAAGGAAAGGCAGAGGATGGGATCTGGTGCTTAGGTGTTTTTAAGATGCCAAAGGTTTGGGATGGCAGAGGCAGAAAGAGGAACTGAATATGGTCCTCTCGCATCAAGGGTGAATGCCCTGATCACCAAATTAGTTATGGGATTAACAAAGGAAAACTTCTTCCAATTAGGCCTTGGAGTTTTTCCAGCCATGATTATTTCATGAATTCAAATACTTTTGAGACTTTAAATCACACTGTTCAGCAAATTTGCTGTTTCTCAGTAAATAAACACACACTCATGGAACCCTAATGATTTTTGCCTGAAGGTGATCAGAGAAGCAAAGTAAAGTTAAAATTAGTTGAACAGGGATACAACTTCCAGGGAAAATGTTCAGCTGCCAGTTGTGGCCCTCAGCCCTGCCATCTCCCTTCGCCCTGGGTGCTTTTGGTGGACAGGCGCGCTGCCAGCTGGAAAAGTGCTGTGCCTCCTGCACAGCCGCGACCCGACTGTAGGGCAGCAGCCAGCTCCCAGGCCCAGCAAGGCTCTTTCAAATGGTGGGGATTGCTACAGCTGCTTCTTCATAACACCATTTACCTTGCATAAACATGGAAAATTAGAGTGTATTTCTCATACAAGATACTTAGGAGCAATATCTGTTGCTGACAGTGTTCTCACCTGGAGTTCTCACTCTTTTGACCCTTTCTCATCTTCACGCATGCAAAAATGATATTGAGTTATTATTCTGCCTTCTTCTTTATATAATGAAGGCATATGTGGAACTCTAATTGGCAAGAAAGGGTGAAAGCAGCATATTAGTTAATTCTTGAAAATCCTTCTTTTTTGAATATGCATCATCTCCTTTTGCCAGGCTTGCATCTGAGTCAGCTGTTTTGCACAGGCATGTTGCAGGAGCAATGCAATATTCAGGTGACAACACTGGCATCCACACTGTCTTCACATTCCATGTGCACAGAGAAAGAGGGGAACGAAGCCAGATTCAACCCCGAGAAAAGGTCTGGCGAAAGCAGCATGACTGCTCAACAGATTTGGGACTTCTTCATCTCCCCTCTTGAGTGCAAACCATCAGCATGTTGCAGGGGATTGAAGCCAACCATTCCAGAACTGCCAGTTTCTCTGCCTTTTTTCTGTGGTTACAAAATACTCGTTATTGAAGCCATCTCCACGTAGTTTTCTTATGAAGCTGGGGAGCTGACAGAATTCGCTGGAGTTAGTTGTTCTCCCCCTTTCTTGCAGCTTCGCATGAGGAAGCCATTGGTAACAAGCTATCATTTTAAACTGTTAAATGCTTTTAAGTTGTGCCTGAAATTTTGTGTATTCTATATATTTAAAGCCAATCATCGGTTTCTGCTATGTGTCAGCTATGTTTTGCCTTGTGTTTCTGATTGCAATAAAACAGTTTAAAAGAGAAAGAGTCTGAATGGTCAAATTTTTACTAAATCATAGGCTGTGAATACACAGCAGTTTCCCTTTTAGCTTTATAAATTTTCTGAAGAGTTTTTGTGGGTTTTTTTCCCCTAGACAATACTCCTAGATTATAGTTTTGAGAAACCTAAATAATACCATTTGAACGTCAACTTAATTACATTATGAAAAATTTTATCGGACCTCCTGTCAAAATCTCTATAGCTATACTTCACTTTTGGAGGAGGTTTATAGCTGTCCTCTACCAGATTAATGGAAAAGAAACTCACCGTGTGACTATAAGACTGTGCAACTATTCTGTGCACAGAACACTGAACTTACTGAACCTCTCATTTTCCACTGCAGGAACAATTACGACAAATGCGTGTTTGCGCTAAGAGAAGTAAGATCCCTTGCACAGCAGATTTAATCCATGTGTATCATCTTGTGTAAGTGTGTAACTGAGCCTTGCAAAAAGGCAGCCTCAATATCCCTCAGGCTCCTAACTGCTAGTCCTTGATGACAAGGAACTGGACAAAACTTGAGAGGTTTTTGAGTGACGTGGCTCACTGAACGCCGAGAACCCAAGCCAAATGCGTGTGCTAGGTATGTGCCTTGTACTTTAATGTCACGCAGTATGCATTGAAAAAATGAATCCAAACAGGAAGAGTGAACATCTGCTCCTGAGTGAAAAAATATTAATATTCACGTGGGAATAGATGTATTTCAAGCATTCCCTATGGAATCTTAACGTCCTTTAGTTGTATTTGTTCAGGATAAGCTGAAGCACTTTAAAGGCACCCTGTGATTAATATCACCTAAGGAAAATTAAAAATTTGCAGCCAGCTGTAATCGTGGTTAATATACTAGAGACAACAATTTGTTTTAATGGAAGTTACTCTCAGCTTTAACTAGCTTGAGAAGACAAAAATAAAAAAACCCTCAGGACACCACACTAGGTGTCCAGAAAAGCACTTCTCAAAGATTTATTGGGAAGAAGCAGGTATTTTGGAAGGCTTTCAGAAGGAGAACCTCTCTGCCTAATTTTAAGCCTTTCTGTTACCAGTCATGTTTGTCCAACATGTTTAAAAAGTTCTAGTTAATCTTCCTTGCTTTCCTACTGGATGCAGTCTTCCTTCTAAGCCTCTGTCACTGAAAAAAAAAATTAAAGACTTGATTTCAGACTTTGGTAGGTGTTAGATTACTGGAAAGTTTCTGCACAGGAAAGGACCTGATAAGAGCAATGGGAGACAGATACAGCAAATTACTTTTGGCAAAATAAATAAAGAAAACAGAGGAAAATTTGATATGCTGGAAAAAATGGTAAATTTGGTATATATAATTTTCTTTTGTTTTATGTGCATATCTGTAGAATACCTCAAGCAAGGAATGCTTATTAATACTGAGAGAAAGAGAACAAGCAAACATTACTGACTGGCTTTAGTTCATTTGTGTAACAAAAATAAACAAGTTACATAAAACTATATTTTCAATTTCATCTTGATATATATGAAAAAAGGGTGCATCTCTGCTGCTCCTAACGTTTTTCCAAAAAAAAAAAAAAAAAAAAAAAGCAGTGTAAAAGTCATTATTAATTATGTAAATCTTGGAAATTTCTGGTAATCTAAAGACTGCGATCACTAATGACTGCAGAGCAGAAAACATGCGCTATAAACCTAGCATGAGAAGCTTCAGCTATCTGAAACACTAATGAGCTGTAAAGGTCCCGCTTCCCCGCACTCTTCCTAATGCCTTCAACTTCTGCCAGTCCGACTTGTTTTCGTTCCTTTTCTCCAGTTTCTGAGGTCTGCGTTCAACCTGGAGCCGTGGTTCATCTTTTCCATTCACAAAAGCCCATTCACCCAAGTCGATCTTCATGCATCTCTTGGAGGCCTCCTTGGCACCATGTGCCCTTGTCAGGCCCCATCAGTGCTCCTCATCACTTGCCCCTGCTTATGTCCTGGTGGCCATAAGCAGGGGCACGCAGGTGGCCAGCTTGTACCCCACTTCCCCCGCATTGAGACCGATGACTTTTTTTCAGAAGATTCAAGTCTTCTCCATTGGAAGAGCTGCTGAAACTTTGCATCTTACAGTCACCCCCATGATCTCGCTGCTGCTCCCTTCACACGGCCCACGCTGCCAAGCCCTGTGCCTGGATCATGCCAATATTTGCTTCCTCCACACCTACCTTCATGCTACAAAGTACCTTTGGATACACTGCCAAGTCTACATTGCAAAACATCACTAGTGAAAAAAACATTCACCACCAGTGATTCACTCACTGTTCCTTTAGGTCAGCCATTTGCTACCTAAACGGTACCTTCATTTTAACTTCATGGCCTCCCACTCCGGCAATGCCAGTCACCTTTCAGATATCTAGGATTCGTTCCTCAAAATGCCCTACCATTCCCTGCCTCTGGTTCTCTCTCCACACAGAATCTTGCTGATTTCTTCCAAAAATATTTAAAGAAATATGACTGTGACCTTTTTCTTCTTCCTCTCGCTCTGGCTTTCCATGGAGAGAAACAGGTCAAACTGGCTCTGCACTGTGTATGACACGAAACTCAGCAACAAATTCAGATGTAGTTGTATAAACTTAAGCAACAAAAATAAAACTCTGGCTTATGTCCCTAACTATCCTGCAGCTGTCAATGCAAGCTCAACATGGCTGAGCAAGTTTTTAATCTTTTCCCTGATGCCTCTTCTTCTGCTTTTTCTGTACACCATCACCACAATACATCCCCTGCAATTTGTACAATTTGTACATCAGACGTTATTCTGATTTTTCCTTTTTTTTTTTTAAGATCTGCATGTTCAGGAGCTATCTAAGCCCTGCACATGCTTTCTATTAAATACAAAACTGCTCTTCCAATCTCTCCCCATAATTTTCCTTTGCCTCCAAATTCAAAAACCTGGGCAGATGTTACTTTGCTCTTGTGTCAAGGTCATCGTTTATCATGCTTACCATACGGACTACTGACTAATACTGCATTGCTTTCTTCCTTGTTATCCTGAGACTGTTCCCTGTCTCTTATCTTAAATTTAGATCATAAATTCCTATGGGCAGAGATTATATTTCTATTCTGCATTTGTCCAGCACTTGTTACAGTGGGTATCATACAATTACATTTTGTTTTTGCTTACAGCTATGCAATTTTGCATGGGCATTAAGCAAAGCAAAAATTAGTCTCTGCATATGCAAATGCTTCTGTGAGACCCCAAAATATTTTGAATATTTCTGTATATTAGAAGTGCCCCACAGCGAAGAGAAGAAAAGTAATAGCAGAATATTAGCAGATTTACCAAAGGACCATACACCACAGATTTATCACTAATTTGTAGGGCTCAGAACAACACTTCTCCATGTTTACTTTCTTCTCTTTTTATTGACTCTGTTTTGGTTTCCTCCTTTTGCAGTAGCTCACATGCTTGATGGACTTGACAGCATCAGAAAAATAAGGCAAGCCTGCAATCAAGACTTTTTCTGAAATCATTCAGCTCTAGGAAAAATATTACAAGAATGCCCTTCTTATTTTGATATTCTGCAATTGTTAACCTTTCAAGGTTTTCAAAAGTAAGGTTTTAAGAGCAATTCCTTCCACTTACCAGAGGTTATTTAGTTATTCCCATCCTTCAGTCAAAAATCAGTAACTGCCTTCTTGAATGACAAGCAAAAGACTAAGCAGAGTTACCATTGTAATCTGAAGTCCTTTAAGCTGTACTAAGCTATTTTGTAATTCTGTTTATTAGTGATGCTACTGTAATGGGATTTTTTTTCTCAAAATAAAATCATTAGATTAATATTGGGGAGGCATGAAGATATGAGGAAGCTTACAACCTTTCATTAGGATATGGAATCATACAGCCTCTTGGCGATATATACATAACAGCAAGCAGTGTCTTTTTTTTCACAGTTTTAATTTGAAGAATTTTTTTCCTTTCTTTAATTATTGTTAGAAATCTGAGTCATAACGTTGCACAGTTCTGTCTTCTAATTACTGCACATTATTAACACAACCAATGGCAGTAATTTTTCACAGCAATATAAATCAACATAAAATAACACTTTCTAATTATTTATTCCTTCACATGTGTAACATAAAATACAGCTGAGGTATATTAGAAATTCATCTGGATTCCAATAATGCAGTTCATATGCAGGCAATAATACTGACCACAGTCAAGGGACAGTTTCACAAGGAAGTAAAGCTTTAACAGCTCCTGCTGGTAAAGCAGGAGGATCCTACTATAAGATTATATTGTAACTTGTTCATCCTTCTGCACTTGTGTAAAATGTTTCAAATAAGTGATAAAATTCATTCTTCAAACCATAAAAGTTGAGGAAAATGATCATCGAGGTACTTTTTCAACCTACTAAAAAAAGTAGTAGTCAAAGCCCAAGCCAGGCAGGACCAACATAAAGCTGTCTGCATAAGCAAGAATCTCTGTCCTGCAGCTGATGATAATGTGAAAAGATTGCTATTCCTACAGATACCTCTTCTGAAGCCTGATAGGAAAAAAGAGAATTTATGACACAGAATTTCTATAGTAATAAAAATAATTACAGTTATGCACACATTACAAAAGCTACTTAACTATGTGCAACTTCCAAATAAAATGAGATTGCAACTCAGAATTTTGCAGAATAATACACTTTTGAAGATTAGCTATTACATGGAAGCAAACACTTCTTAGTATAAAAAAGCCAAATGCAAGGACTTTTTATACAGGTGCCCTGTGCAGGATTGAGTCACTCTTTTCAAATAGCAGAAAAGAAATACAGATCTATTCTATCATGATTACTCTAATGCATCAACTGCTAAAGATCACCTAGATTTACTTTGGGGTGATTTTCTTTTATTTTGCTTTGTTTCTGTTGCCAGCAGATCTACGTCCTTGGGCAGCCCGTGGCCCATGCTCAGTATTCTCCTCCATGCTGCCCTGTGCACTGAAAGGGAAGGAGAAGTCAAACCCGAGAACATAATCAAACCAACCCAAGAATCAGAGACAAGGCTTCAACTGTTTGTAATACCTATTTCCTACTCCATCTCTTTTTATGCCTCGTTCAGGCCACTTCTTCCTTGATGAATAAAGAATTACCTTACACTGCACCCTTCTGCAATGGAATTTCCTTCTCAACCTTCAACTGCCCTAAGGCTCACTACTAAGGCATCTTTACTGCAATTTAACACTTAGTTTGTGAGCTGAGGCTAAGCTGTTGATATCCACTTAAGATAACTGTTCTTTGTACACTGCATATTGTTGAGCAAACCTCTTGGATTGCCAATAAAAAAAGAGAAATAAGAAGCATAAGCATTCAGAAGTCAGCATGATTTTTAAACACATTTTGTGAGATTTTCTTGTCACATTCACCTAGGGGAGTTTTATTTTCCTGAGATGTATATTATTAATCTTTCATTTCTTCTCTCAAGTACTTTCTGCACTCCTTTTAATGATTCCTAACACTGAGAAAACTCTGGAAATGTGACGAAATTCATCAGTCCTGCATTTAACAAACTTCAAGAGGAATAAAAATGCTGTTAAAGCTGCATAAATGACAACTTAATCCCACATCAAATGGAGGTAAACAGAGCAAGGAGCCAAATTAAATGCCATTTCTTTTTCTGCTTTTCTCTTTGGACTGCCACACAACAAACATTTGATATGATCTATGAGGTTTCTGAGATAATAAAGCAAAAAGATGCATTTGACTAATTCTTTTTGTATTTACAGCAAGATAAATTGTCTTGTTTTGAAACACTAAGGCTGAGTAGAGTTGTACAACAGGGTATAAAACTGTCACAGTAGCAGTCTGGGTTTGCATGTAGTCAAATACCACACTCACAGTACCACACTAGCAAATACCAAACTAATAGGAGTTGATTGCACTTTGAACAAATTGTATCTACATGTTGTTATCTGAACTAAACCCCTCATCCATACTTTAAAATTACAAACTTGTGATTTTACCTTGTTTCTAATGTCTACAGATTGATTCAAAATGCAATTGCAAGCCTGGAAGAATATCAGAAAGTTATTTTTACCTATTTTGTGCTGGCTCTGCTCAGATGCTTTAGTATTTACAAAAATGTGTTTTCTGTTTACAATTTTTTTACTGCTTGTTCTTTGAAAAACTGATGTTATAGTAGCTAATGTTTTCAGTGGTAGTGCCTGAAATTAGGCTCCTAGACATAAGCTTAAGATCTCCATAAAAGCAACCATATCTTAAAAGGCACTGGAAACCATCCTGTTTTCATTAAACTGACCAGTAATAATTTGAAAATTTGGCATTTTAATGACCTAGTAAGGCCAGATGCTGACTTGTGATATAGTCCACTTACATGGCACCTGGATCCCCAGAAGTGCCCACCATATTTTGTGTCCATGTAGAGAAATCTCTAGCGTGTTTATAAGTTGTCTTACAGACTCCTGAGGTTGGAGACCCAGCAGCATTTTCCACTGTGTTGTGTAGTTGTACAAAATAGCTAGGATTCAGGTTCTCAGTAGGACTGGTTCATTTAACAGAAGAAAATGAGAACAGAGATGTTGGGTTAGCTAGAGGATCTATACAGCCCAGCATCAAGATGCTGCATAGAGAAAAGTTTAAGTATAGCACGAGCATACACTCCTGGCATGCAGCAACTAGAGATTCATGTACTTTCTAACCCAGAGGTGGCAACTTTCTACTTCAATGGATTTTTCTTTCATTAATTTATCCAATGTCTGTTTGAACCTCTATAAACTCTTAGCATCCATTGTCCCCCGAGGGAAGAAATTCTATAGCTTTACTACATGTTGTGTGAAAAGTATTTTTCTTCCAGAGTTCTGCTCATTTTTATCAGCTACCTCCAGAATTACATCTATTGACAAGACATCCTATCCAAAATGGACCTTAAAATACAAAGACTCCAGTCTTAAAATACAAAGATCCAGTTCTTAAAATCGCTTCTCCACTGAAGTGAGCCACGAAATCTCTGACACTGAACAGCAGCTTATCATTCCTCCTCACTGCACAACAATATAAATCTAATAAGAATGACTGAAAACTTCCCTGCCTACCTGGTGAGGGTACAGAATGTTATTTGATGTCTGTACTCCGTACTGTAAGTGGTCTGAGTGCACAAGATAAAAAATAAAAAGAAAAAAAGAGAGTGAAGCCAATTCAAGGTATAGGAAGAGAAAATGCCCTTCACATACTTAGCAAAAGCCTCATGAATTAATTGCTTGAGGTGATTAGGAAAGCTGACAGAAAATAACAACACCCACAATCTTTCTCTCACCTCTTTGTGGAGACAATATTGATTAGCTTTGTATACAACTGTTACATCAGGCAAAATGAAAACAAGCTTTGTAAAATGATTTTTTGAGCTGGACCTGCTAGATGTCTTATGACAGAACAATCTGTGTGTCTTCACACTGCAGGGCTCCCATTATGCAAGCAGACAGGTACTTATTTGCCCAACACAGAGGCATTCCTATCATATAAACCAATGTATGCAGAACCACAGGTAACATGACCCTACATACGTACCCTTATCTGAGAGATTCTCAAGCAAGAAAAACCCAGGAAGCTGACTGTGGGTCATATGAATTGTAACATTGTGCTGTATGTTGTCCATGGGCTGGACATCTCTCCAAACTCTAGGATATCTGGTTGCAATATTCTGCTGAAGTTGATGAATAGTTATCTTATTTTCTACTAGAGAAATTCTTAAATTCTTAAATTCTTATTTCTAAGTTAAAAATGTTCTGACAAAGGTTAAGAGGTAGAAGTATGAGTGACAGTTACAGAAATGCAGTTTACTATAAAGGGATTCAGAGAACATTATCAGTGGTAGTGGTTCATTGAAGGTACAGACCTTCACGGCAGATGACACTATGTCACTGACAATACTGTTTCCTCTGCTGCTCTCCCCCACAATTAAAGAACATATGTACTAAAGGGGAAGTATATGCCTTTATATACTAACAAAAGCCTTTACCAGTTACTGGATTTTCTGGGACATGCTGGTCACCCTGGCACCTGCAAATGCCACAATCTTTGCAGCAATATAAGGAGCAACAGAGCTTAAGGTAGGTCCAGAAAATAAGGTCTTCCTTGTTCTGCTGCTTTCTAGGAAGCACGTTCATGATAGTAGTTTGACTCTGCCACTCCATCCAACACTTGTCCAAAACTCAAGTGCTTTCTGTAGAGCCTCACTGGACAATTGGTCACTCTCATCTAAAAATGGAAGGGTATTTCATAATTTGACATCTGCAGTTTAGAGTTCTGTTGAACTTGTAGGGTCCAACAGGTAAGATGTTGGCTCACAACTACCCAAACCTCTTTGCAAAAGCTTGGCACTTCCTTTTTGCCTATTTTGGAGTTTGGGGTGGGAGCTAAGGGCCAGCAAGTCAGCATGCATCAGTCATCCCAGCAAGTCCAGCTAGGCTTTCCCTGATTACAGTCATACTTCTGCCCAACACAACAACATACATGATGATTAATGCCAACCCTTGTTTTTCCCTCAAGGGTATTACCAATTATTTCCTTCAGAGTCTCAAGAGTCTGTCTCTTAGTTCCAGATTGCAAGTATTCACATGTGAACTAAGCGATAAAGCTCCCACTATTGATTAAGCTCTCTGCTGATCCTACAGTCAACAGCGGAGCCTAGCATACTTTCAGCTGATCAGAGGTAGCCATTTACTTTACACTCAGCTGAATCCATTCAGACTATCTTTTGAAATGGTTCTGCATATGTCCTGAGAAACAGAAAAAGGAAGTTATCTAACAGAGTCTGAGAAGTTCAAGAATCAAAAAAAAAAAAAAAAAAAAAAAAAAGTAGCCTTCACACTAAAGTACCCTGAGACTTTCTGTAGCAGAGGTTGAATGAATTGTAACCTGTTCCTTGAAGACAGACAGCTTTGTCTTGCTTTTCCAGTAGCACAGACTGCTTTTTCAGTGGTAGTGAAAAACAAAAGGTTAACAGATGAATGGAGGGGGACAAGCATTCTAGAGGATGCCAATTAGTTGCTCCTTGAAGAGTCTCAACTCTTTTGATTCACCTCTAGGATATCTTCTGATTACTTCTTACTACAATAGCTATGATAATGAGGAAGAAGACAAAGAACATATGCCTAGAAAGATGATGAAAAAGTGCAGAGTTCCCTCACTGGAGTGTAATGTTCAAGGTGTGATAAATACCTTTGTCCTGTAGACTCTGCAGAGTCCTGTAGACTCCTCGGCAGAGCTAGGACAGGCAGATCGCTCTCTGGATCACAATGTTTGCTACTTAAGTCAGTACTCCTGGGGTGTCTAAGCCAAAGGGAAAACTCATCTGGTTCTACTAATGGCTTTGGTGTCAAAATAACCTGAACTAGCCAAGTGGTGGCAAGGAGGACCATTCAAAGACATCTGTGGGGAGGGGCACCAAAGCTCCTGGTGCTGCAGACTGCTTGACTGGGCATTGTACTGTCATATTACATGATACAGCGTGATCCTCTTGAGACAACAGGGTTATTAATGTTGGCTTGCTTTTCCCTATCTACAGGCTATCTCTAACATCTATCACATTACTTTCACTTCTCTCTCCAACAAACACTCAGTGTCACCAAACCAGCTTTCCAAAGCAGTGTTCAGACCAGCAGACTGGCACATCAGACTGTCATCCATTTCAGTGACACACTATGGCACAAGCATTTTACAACTGGCTAGATAAATTCAGAGACAACATGCAGGTCAGATCTAGTAGATTTTTATTCACATTAGTGTGCCTATGCTTTGATTCTCTTCAGCTTAAACAGGATTTAAGAAAAATCAATAGCAGCTCTGCATTTAAGCCTTGTTTCCGAGAGCTAAAAGTGACCCTTTAGCCTGCTAATCCATAAATGGCTGTTCCCCCATTCTTTTCTTTTTCTACTTTCATACCTTTGATCCTCTCAAAATCTATTCTCCCCTGGCACTTGTGTCTGTGATTAATTTGGATATTTTGCACTTTGTTGTGTATGGGAGTCAAGTTTACTTACAATCGTAAACGAACTAGGCTATAAATACAGTCATCACTGCACAGTCTGATTCACAGAGCTCCTTTCCTCTTCAGTTTTTTTAAGATATCTACAGCATCTGTGTTACGGGCTGTCAGTTCAAATTAGAAGAGGATCAAGAGGCATAGGGCTAATTTCACCTTGCGTAGTTATTTGCCACCAGACAAAATGAATAGAGAAATGTAGGTATTCTGTTGTGATAAGATTTAAAAACTTGCACCTACAAATCCGGAGCAGCTACCCAGCTATAGCTTCATTATTAATTTTTAAAAAGGAGATGATCATTACATTTTTCCCTTAATAAAGCTGTGTAAAATAATAGAAATTCTTAATCAAAATTTTAATTTATTCTCTGGTGTCCTAAATAGTCACAAATAACGAGATAGGTACAAAACCCTCTCCTCCTCATTGTTTCATTACTAAACAAATTACTGAAAAACTGCATGTTTACTTCCATTTAGTCAAGGATCACTGAGAATCTCACAGTATGTTTCAAACAATTCCAGAGCAGCAAAGCATCCCAAAATGTTTGCAGAGGATAAAGCACTCTGACAATAGACTGCTGTCTGCTCATCCAGTGTAAAAGTAACACAGATGAGAAAGGTAAAAGGCTTAGTAAGAGGCGAATTGTAGAAACTCATCCACTCTTCAAATAATCAGACGAGCTAATAAGAGGTATCATCTCCTCTGTAAATCCACGGATCCCAAGGATTTGGGGAACAGCAAGCCAGTCAGCTTCACCTCGATCTCTGAGAACATGATGGAGCAATTAATCCTGGAAATCCATTTCCAGACACATGAAGGATAAGAAGGTGATTGGGAGGCAGTCAGCATGGATTTGTGAAAGGGAAAACATGCTTAACCAACCTGATAGCCCTCTAAAATGAAATGACTGGCTTGGTGGATGCGGGGAGAGCAGTGGCTGTTGCTTATCTCAACTTGAGTATGGCTTTTGACACTGTATCCCATGTCATCCCCATACACAAGGTGATAAAGTACTGGTTAGACAGGCAGACAAAGAACTGGACTGGAAATTGGCTGAACTGCTGGGCTCAGAGGGTTGTGATCAGCGGCACAATATCCATCTAGAGCACTGTCACTAATGGTGCCCTGAGAGGTCAATACCGTTTAACATCCTCATTAATGACCTGGATGATGGGACCAAACACACCTTCAGCAAGTTCACAGATGGTACAAAACCGGGAGAAGTGGCTAAGGGCTGCACTGCTATTCAAAGGGACCTCAACAGGCTGGAGAAATAAGCTGACAGAAGCCTCATAAAGTTCAGCAAAGGGAAGTTGAGTCGCGCACCTAAGGAGGAATAACCTCACACACCAGTACACACTAGGGAATACAACAGGCTGGAAAGGAGCAGCTTGGCAGAGAAAGACTTGGGGGTCCTGGTGGACAAGAAGTTGAACATGAATCAGCAATGCACCACTGCTGCTAAGAAGGCCAACAGCCTCTTGGGCTGAGCTAGGAGGAGCATAGCCAGCAGGTCAAGAGAGGTTTACTCAGCACTAGTGAGGCCATATCTGGAGTGCTGGGTCCAGTGCTGGGCTGTCCAGTACAAGAAAGACATGGATGCACTACAGCAAGTCCAGTGAAGGGCCACAGAGACGATTAAAGGACTGGAGCATCTCTCATAGGAGGAGAAGCTGAGAAAACTGGGACTGCACTGCCTGGAGAAGAGAAGACTGGGGGGGAGGGGGAACTTATCAGTGTGGATAAATGTCTGATAGGATGGTATAAAAAAGATGGAGCCAGACTCTTCTCAGCAGTGCCCACCGGCAGGACGGGAGGCAACAGGCACAAACTAAAACACAGGAAATTCTGTTTGAATATTTAAAACCTTTTTTTTTTTTTTTTCATTTCTCTCTCTCTCTCCTTCTTCTTCTTCTTCTTCTTTTTTTTTTTTTTTTTTTTTTTTTTTTTTTTTTTTCCCTGATTTTGCCTAGAGAAGCTCTCAGGTCTGTATCCTTGGAGATATTCAAAAGCCATCCGGACAGAGTCCTGGGCAACCTCCTCCAGCTGACTCTGCTTAAGGAAGAAAGCTGGATTAGACAATCTTCTGAGGTTCCTTTCATAGAATCATAGAAGCAGTAAGGTTGGAAGGGACCTCTGGAGATCATCTAGTCCAACCCCCCTGCTCAACCAGGGTCACCTAGAGCATGTTGGACAGGGCTGCATTCAGGTGAGCCTTGAATATCTCCAGAGAAGGAGACTCCACAACCTCTCTGGGCAACCTGTGCCAGAGCTCCGTCACTCTAACAGGGAAGAAATTCCTCCTCGCGTTCAGGCAGAACTTCCTGTGCTTCAATTTCTGCCCATTGCCTCTTGTCCTGTCATGTGGGATAATTGAAAAGAGTTTGTCCCCGTCCCCTTGACACCCTCCCTTCAGGTCCTTGTACACATTGATAAGATCCCCCTCAGTCTTCTCTTCCCCAGGCTAAACAGGCCCAGCTCTCGCAGCCGTTCCTCATAGGGCAGGTGCTCCAGCCCTCGGATCATCTTCATAGCCCTACGCTGGACTCTCTCCAGTAGCTCCACGTCCCTCTTGTCCTGGGGAGCCCAGAGATGGATGCAGTACTCGAGATGAGGCCTCACCAGGGCTGAGGAGAGGGGCAGGATCACCTCCCTCCACCTGCTGACAACACTCTGCCTAATGCACCCCAGGAGACCATTGGCTGCATTGGCCACAAGGGCACACTACTGGCTCATGGTCAATGTGTCATCCACCAGCACTCCCAGGTCCTTTTCTGCAGAGCTGCTCTCCAGCAGGTCAGCCCCCACCTTGTACTGGTGCCTAGGGTTATTTCTCCCTAGGTGCAGGACTCTGCACTTGCCCTTGTTGAACCTCAGGAGGTTCCTCTCTGCCCAACTCTCCAGCCTGTTCAGGGCTCTCTCAATGGCAGCACAGCCCTCTGGTGTGTCAGCCACTCCTCCCAGCTTGGGATCATTGGCAAACCTGCTGAGGAGGCACTCTGTCCCTTCATCCAGGTTGTTGATGACAAAGTTGAACAGGATGGGACCCAATACTGAGCCCTGGGGGATGCCACTAGACACAGGCCTCCAACTAGACTCCACGCCACTGATGACAACCCTCTGAGCTCTGCCTTTCAGCCAGTTCTCAATCCACCTCACTGTCCACTCGTCTAACCCACATGTCCTGAGCTTATGTAGGAGGATGTTACGGGAGACAGAGTCAAAAGCCTTGCTGAAGACAAGGTACGTAATGTCCACTGCTCTCCCCTCATCTACCCAGCCAGTCATTCCATCACAGAAGGCTATCAGATTGGTTAAGCAGCATTTCCCCTTGCTGAATCCATGCTGGCTACCCCTGATCACCTTCTTTTCCTCCATATGTCTGGAGATGACATCCAGGAGGAGCTGTTCCATCACCTTCCCAGGGATGGAGGTGAGGCTGACCGGCCTAGTGTTGCCTGGGTTCTCCTTCTTGCCCTTCTTGAAGGCTGGAGTGACACTGGCTTTCTTCCAGTCCTCAGGCACCTCTCCAGTTCTCCAGGGCCTTTCAAAGATGATGGAGAGAGGCCTGGCAACAACATCTGCCAGCTCCCTCAGTACCCGTGGGTGCATCCCATCTGGGCTCATGGATTTGTGAACGTCAAGCTTGCCCAGAAGGTCTCTAATCCTATCCTCCTCAACCAAAGGAAAGTCTTCCCTTCTCCAGAGAGAAGGGAAGACCTCTTTCAACCTCAACAACTATTCCATGATTCTGTAAACCAAGACTCAAAAACACACACAAAAAATATTCAAATAGCAAATGAAGCCTCTCAGAAAAATGTACCAGAAGGAACAAGCACGGGGAAAACTCAATTCCTCTTTAAAAGATAGTGTATGGCATTATTACATACAAAAGAGATAAATTTAAAAAATTATGAAAAATATCAAAAAAAAAAAAAAAAAAAAAAAAAGAAAGAAAGAAAAGAAAAAGAAAGAAAGATAATTCAAAAGAATCCTTTACATAAACTTCCTCCTGGAAAAACTGATTGGTGAGAACTTCAATAAAATAAATAGAAGCCCCCAGCCCCTCTGGAATGCCTCTGCATTTACAAGTTAAAAAGATTAAAAACATAGAAGCTAGGTTAGGTTGGAAGAGAGGAAACTTTGCTCCATCCTGTCATACTGGATAGAAATGCCCATAATTAGTAATGACTTATGCCTAGAGCATTCTAGGAAAAGCTTGCTTGAAAATTAATTTTAATGCACCTTTAAATACAAAAGATCCATATTGTAAAGACAAATTGACACCCCAGGCAAGCCATTTTCTTCTAATGTAAGAACCAAATGCATGTTTCTTTATGTCCTATTAGGCATTCTAGCATTACTTTTCATTTTGTTTCTATATGCAGTCTTCCGTTCTTAAGATTTTCTGTGAAAGTTTCGTGCATGTTTATATCTGTCCTGGAAACTAACCTAATATTCAGTGTTATTCCAGGACCAAAAGCACTGCAAAGTAGTTCAGTTAGACGTGTATCAGCGTCAGCTATGGGGCTGGAACAGTGTCCACTGCCAGTGGTAAAGTAACTAAAACCATTTAGCTCAGTCAAGCAGTATTAAAACCTGTATGAAAAACTACTTATGATCTATGTTAATTTTTTTTTATTTAAATTTTTTTAATGATTATTTTAAAAAGTCATTCTCTGAACAGTGTAATCTTTCATGGCACTGCCTATAGAACTAGGCCACATAGGAGACTCGTGGCCAATCTGATTTAATATGAGCCAGTAGTGACAAAAGAGAACTAAATTCTAAGGTTTTTTGTTTTTATACACTGTTATAGCCTATCACATCCTATATCCTCAACTGCCACTTAAAGAGAGAAAGAACAGAAGCAATTTATTCACTCATAACCACTCCTTCATATTCCACTATTTTTTGGCTTTAGGTACCACAGTTACAGAAATAGGAGTTGGATTAGGTGTTATTTTTCTGTAGTCACACTTACAATTTCTTGTTGGTATCTATTAAAAATACAAGTATCTTCTAATTGGACATGATTCACAAAAGGAAGGCAAGTATCATAGAATCAGTAAGGTTGGAAGTGACCTCTGGAGATCATCTAGTCTCTTTAAATGTCGGTGACACTTCAGCATACAAGATATATTTAACTAAAAATTTAGACCTCCAAAGCAGGAAGGAGAATTTCTCTCTTGGACATTTTTCACTAAGGTACATTAGTTATGGATATACAATCAGTAAATTATAAACATTTTTATAAAAGAAAGTGAATGGTGTTCTATGTTTTATGAAACAGACAATCCATAATACAACTGTTCTTTCATTTACTGGGTTCAATGTACAGTAAGTGCCATAACAGAATGAAAACATAGGATATTCACAGAAGCAATGAATTATATTTTAGATTATATAAGAAAACAGATAAAATTGTTTTTCACATTATTACAAAAAGACATTTATTTTTCTCATTATCGGGGTAAATTAAGTTATCTATTTTGAAAATTGCACAGACATTATTTTTTTCATTTTTTCATGCAAAATTTCAACATGATCAAGTACCATTTACTCAAAAGTAATGATTCATGAAACCTTATTACGGCTCTGTCACTAATGCTGGTTCTTTCAACAAACCTGCGCTGAGTATACTGATGACAAATAAAACCCTGTCTTATTATTTTAATCACTGTAGTACCGTTCCCAACTTAACACTATGCACTGACATGAGCTAAGGAGTGTTTAAAATACTGAAATGACACACGCTGAGGTTAGCATGCCAGTACTTCATATTAGAAACCCTTCACTTTTCTTCATTTCAGGGCTTTGAAGAGCCATCAAGGACACCAGCACTTGTCATTTTCTGGTTCTTAAAACAGAAATAGCTTTTTACACATGAGGCTCGCAACAAACCAAAGCAAACACACAAAATCACCCAACCAGACCCCATAGCATAACAACATGCCTATTAGGCTGAGAGAAGATTTTCACCTAAATTCTTTTTCTTCACTTTTAGGAACGTGAACACAGGAGCCAGGTGTGAGCAAGCAAGCAGGAAAATGGCTCCATATATCTAAACCCACAGAGCTTGTAGACCCACCACCTGGAACTCCTATTTTTGTCAGAATTTTTACTACATGGGAAAGGTTTCTTAAACTCCAGTTTCTACAGAAAAGTACAGACTCTCAGTCCTCATTTATACACATACACATATATATCCCAATCTATATTTGCTTCACTTTCATGAGATTATCTTTAAATTTGTATGACTACATCAAAACAAGAAGTGAAAAAAAAAGAGATGTGTATTCATCACCAACAAGGCAGAAGTAATGTGGGCTTGAGGGTAAGGGATGGCCACACCACACTGCGACAACAAGCTGGCACGCAGAGCACAGCTGTATTCTTGGCAGCGAAGGCAGATGCCTCATGTGTCCTCACCTCTATAAATCAGATCCCTATGGTCCCCAGTTTTTTCATCAGTTGCATTTTCTTTCTGACCTACATCTGTGTGTGTGGTGCTTCTTACTGTGCACCATGAAAAAGATGGTATAGAGAGCTAAACCACTATAAATTTTCTCTTCACCTCCTCATTTCTCTTAAAACACATCCAACATGTTTCTTGTACCCTCTCTCCATGCCTTTTCAGACAAGTAGTGGCAATACAGTGAACTAAAAGTTTTGTGAACTGGTGAGCAGGAGCAGAAGCAGAGACTTAGAAACCCATTGAGTAATTGACTTAAACTCACAGCTTCCAGCCAACGAGGCCATATGGGAAATCAGCGCTTGTATTTTCCTGGGGAACAGACCCATCCCGCACTTTACTGCTTCCCTAGCAAGTCTGTCTGCAAAATGTAAGAACTAAAACCAAAAACCACTACAAAACCCCAGGGATACAGCTTGGGAAGTTCTCGAAACTGAGCAGATTAGTCATGGACTTGCTGAAAATGATCCTTGCTGGTAAACTTTCAATCATCACACTTCAGAAAAAATCCTCAAGCCTCTTTTTGGAAATATTTGTGTTAATGCTCCTTTTCTCATAGAGGAAAATATGCTGCCAATTAGTCATCTCAAAAAATACCTTTCAATCACTCTTTTATTTCACTGTTTCATTTCTAGGAGTGTAGGTGAGCAGACAGGCTGAGAACATTTGACCTACCCAATACATTTGAGTAAAAACGTCCAGTTACGCTTTGCTTGATTTACTCTCTGCTGAAAAGATTATGTAGCTTTTCAACAGCAAAACTGATGTTTCTCATTTAAATACTTTAACATTTATGTCCTCAAGTGTCTGTCCCCCTTGTGGTCCTCCTGCTTTTACTGACACTTAAGTGGCAGATGGTACAAATGGCTTGACATATGTTTGTTGCCTCAGTGCAAAAAAGAAAATGACACCATTGCTGCAGCCTTGGACATGGCCCTCTGGAGCCAAGACTAGCGGGCTAAAACCAGCAACATTTGAATATTAAGTTCTGAGTGTTTGGATGACTACGTTCTTCATGCTATCTATCATCTCTAACTTCTCAGATCCTTTCTTTTTCCCTTTTCCCTTTTTGCCTCTTCTATACTTACTCATTAAACCTCGCGCTGTTGTATCAGAACATTCCACTATTGATTAAAAGACACCTTGTGAAACAGAACATTATTTCCAACACTTGATTCTAGATTCTTGCAGGAATAGGAGCAAACAACTCATGGCTAATTAACCAAAACCTTCCCTGCTTCAAGTAAGTGTCTTCTGAAATATTTCTTGAACTAAACGGATCTATTTAACTATTGCGTTTAATGCATAAATGCTTCTAGTAACAATTCCACCTACCAGAAGGCAAACTGCCCCTTTTCTTAATTGGGAATACAGGAAAGAGCAGTGAGGTAAAGAGAATCAGTGTCTTTGCTAATTCTGCTTAATAAATTAAGTGGGAAAATCTGATCTAAGCTGCAGCTTCAGAACGGGCTCAAGGAGAATGATTTGGAAAGTAGCACAGATAACTTGGGATTAGCTAGAAAAATCTCATATTGGTTAGCTGGTCAAGAGTTACAAGAGAACTTTTCTGACTAGAAATCTCTTCTCAGTACATTTGCTGTGAACATTGCTTGGAGAACAGGTTTTTGTTGGAAAGTCAGATTCATTGAAATGGAAATACTTTATGGAGACACACTGCCTCAAACTAGCTTCTGAGGAAACACAGAAAGATAGAAAAGTTTCCTCCTAACTCATGCTATGAGTTGCGGAAAAACTCAGACTTCTTGGCGCTTCTGCAACGAAGGGAGGATGCAGGAGCCCAGCTTTCCAGCAGGGTTCCTTGCCATTCTGGAGCCACAGCTAGCACCAGGACTTGCGAGGGGCTCAAGCTCTATACTGGGAACAGGTTAGGAATCGGGTAAACTAGAAGTTATAGAAATTGTGCTGCCAGTGCAAACTTGCATTTTAAATTTTTGGAACTGAATATTTTTGCATTATTTTGAAATCCTTTTTCCTAGAAGTTTTTGTCAACGGAAAAATTTTCAATTTTCCACTCCAATCAGGAAACTGAAATGGAATGGATCATCCAACTATGAAAGCTGGCTATTAACAACAAAAGTTTAAGTAAGTAAACAGATTATATTTTGGCTATGTGGGTGTGCATACTCCACAAACAACCTAAAACAGCTTTCTGTTTCTCGGAGTCCAGTGTTCAGAGATCCTAATTTCTCTGAGATTGTGAGATTTCCAAAACAATTCACAAAAAACAAAGGGAAAGAAATTTAGCCACGCTTACATTTTATCTGAACTTGCAACTAAGCATTGCAGTAGAAGGAAATATCAAGAATACCATCAAGGATACCAAGACAGCAGTTGGATAGTTTGAAATGTGGAAGAGAGAAAAGCATACAGAAATATGTACTCACAGGATACAGCATGTCTACTGTGTCCCACGTTGTGAGCTTATATCTGCATTATGACTGTTTTAGCAAAATCTTGGTAGTTGCATTGGTTTGCAAAGTAAAAGATTTTAGGGAATTAAGTGTCATTTTGTTCCTCCAAGCATTTACATTAATTTTGTATTATGCATACAATCCTGTACTTTCCTATTGAACAGATACATAGTAAACTAATTTAAGGCAATAATATACATTAATAGCCTCCAACTGTATGTTTACCAAGGTATTTTCAAGTACATGATGCATAGCATCAATATTTTACAAACCATTTCATCTCAACATGAAGATCTGGATATTTTCCTGCCAGAATAAAGGCAAGTTTACAATACCAACATCTAACTCATATATACTGAGAGGAAATTCTTTGTTTTCTAAATGCTGTCAGCATTCGTATGCTAGAGGGAATTGTGGGACTAACCAGATCATGTTCTAAAATTTTACCACAATAGCAGAAAAGGCAATGTTATTTTTTCCCTCACCTTCTATGTAAAGGCAAGGCTCCCCTAATAGGCAACCTTTGCCAGAGACTATTTCATTGGAAAATTGCTTCTCAGGTGCAAGCTTTTTCCCATGTGATTGTCTCCAGCAGCAGACTAATATTCTAAGATTACAGACATTTAAGAATTGCTTTACTTCTTCTGATTTCAAATTACATATATTAAGCATTGTTCTGTATTACTCTCTTCAATATTTTCAGTGTATTTTTTCCAGTACTATAACTATCCTGAATCATTACTAGGAATATAAATTCTGTCCAGGTGTATTTTCTCCCAGCTTAGTTATGATTCTCTAAGGCTTTTACATAGTCAACCACTGCAGTAAGAAAGAGCTCCACATAAAGAACATAAAGATGAGCAAAAAAAAGTCTTCTCAATTATTCTAGGAAGAAACAGGCAACTTCTGTGGATGGACAAGAGGTGAGCAGATATCAAATAATATCATAGTCTTTCTAAAATAATAACCAAATAAGCAATTTCTCCAATATGTCAGTATCTTTTCTACTAATCTATGTATCAGCGTATCTGATCTTGCTCAAATGAGGGAACACATTTTGTAGGAGTCCTTGATTAAATTGCACATTACACATCATTGAAACTATTGGTGCTACCTCTGGACGGCATCTCATAATCAAGCTGACATGAAAGTAGATTATCTTTGCCTATGAGGGGCTAGATATTTGCATCTCCCATCACATTTGTATGCATTTTTGTGCAGTGTAAGAGGCATCATTGAGAGAAGCAACTTCTGTTGCAGTGGTAGAATCTATTATTTTCTCAAACAACTCATAACAAGTGCCTACAAGAGTGCATGTGTAGAGTTGCACTTTGCACAAAATAAGCAGCACATATTGCTTATCTCTTAAAGAACAAGAAAGAGTCTAAACAGGAGCTGTTTAATAGAAGCCACTTAAAGAAAGATAAACTCATTTGATTGATAGCATTCAAATTATCACTGCTGAAAACATAAATAAAAAGTTCTTTCAGTACAACTGAAATTTGCCAGTCATTATCACTTTTGCGGAAGACTAAACTATTTGCTGCTTGTCACTGAAGGGAAGAATGTAGACCAAATTTAAGAAGTGGACAAGTTAGATGACAGAAATGAATAAAATTTATGTTCTTATGAACCTAATGGCAAGTAATTATCTCTGAACCAGCAGTACAAATGTGCTTTTTCATCATGAATACCTGACATGTGTATTAGAAATTTTCAGAAGACGTATTATTTATACAGTGAAGCAACAGAGTGGAAAACTTGTTAAATATATGGCTTCTGCATTCAGCATTTAATAGAAAAGTTTAATTGAGTCCTGAACCTTTGAGAAGATTTTATGCCACGTTAAAAGGCAGATGCTAAAAAACAACAACAAAAAAATTCCCCTAAGTCAATATCTTGCGCTTTTTTAACATTTATCTGAGCTTCCAATTTGGTTGCATCATAAGCTCTAGTCACAGACTCCAGCATTAACAAAGGATGTTATAACAGGAACATATGTATGTGTGTCTATGTAACACAACAGAAGATACTTTAAAATATGCTGTAAGAGCACCATTAAAGCTGTCAAGTCATGTGCCCAAAAGTTGTGGAAGTCAGAATTAAGGCAGATAGTCATAGCTTTGCTCTGTCTCATGTGCTTTTATGAACTTACACTCTCATCACATGAGCTGATATTCATACTTTTCTTCTTCATAGGAGTTCTGCCTCATTTGGATGCACAGCTCTCTATTCAGCATTTTGTGTATGAACCTATACCTCATCTAGTAAACAATATTCAGATCCTGCTAGAAAGACTGAATGCTTTATTTCCTTGTAGACTTTACTACATTACTCATCCCTTAAGTACTTAAGTGCTTCACTAATAATTTATCCTCACAATATCCCTGAAAGATGAACAGCTGGCATTATCCAAATTTGCAGATGAGAAAAAGCCCAGAGAAATCAAGGTCAAACATACCTGTTAAATATGGGTGCCTATTCCAAATACCCAGATTATGTTACTGCAGAGGATATAGCATTATTTCAAATCTACCCTGACTATAGCTGTGAAGATTTAAGAATAGCAGGTGACAGGAAAGCTCCATGAGCTCCTTCAACACTGTGCTGAGCCATGCTCAGGCACTGTCAGTGACAGCCTGAGGCCAGGCACTCCAGGATAATTTTCATGGAGTGGCAAGACGCTGCAGAAGCTGCAGGAGATCTATGCCCTTCTGCAGTGGCAGGTATCCTGCGGTGACTCCATGACACTAGATGCCAGCACGTGGGCAACTGCACTGTGCCCATAGGTGGTTTGGGAGTGTAATTTTCTTTGGGGGAAAAAAAAAAAGGTTTCATTTAGTAGTTATGCATAAAAGAAAATCATTTTCATCTTGAGCAATGCCAGAAATTCAAAACATGCCCTGTGTGTTAGCCTCCTGAGAACTTAAATGTGTGTGTCTTAGAGGTTTTAAGGAACAAATATCGGGCCTATACACTATATTTGGTTTTAAAATACTTTTGCATGAATTAAGCATTTTTAATTTACATACTACAAGTTCTACTAGTAAAAAAATTATCTCAAAGAACATCTTATATACAAAACAGGCAGGCGTTGATAACTGATTTCTGGAGTTGATACATGCACAAGTGATGAAGCAAGTACATCTGATACTTTGATAGTGCTCCTTTCATATAATAATACTTCATAAAAATGCCTGAGCCCCACCAAATAGAGGAAGCCGTGTACCAGAACAACGCTTTCAGGGACTACACAAATAGCTCTTCACAGAACTGACAATTCCAAGTGGATATAAAAAACTACATTGGCCAGATTGCCTTGGGCTCTTCAATTAAATAGTAACTGAGTCCTTCCTTCCCAGGAGGAAGGAGGTAGATGAGACTGAAGAGAAGCAGTGCTGAAGAGAACTACAGCTACTTTCATAAGCACTGCTTTATTATTCTTCTCCGGGAGAAGTATCCTGTTCTCTCATTAGTTAGCAGTACATTGCTGCAGGAAGGGGGACCCAGGCTTTCTAATGAAATAGGAACGAAAGAATTGATCACCCACAGTAAACACCCAGTCAAGATGCTAGACAGCAGCAGTAGTCACAGAAAACAGTTATCCTCCCTACACCACAACTGACTGTGATGAGGAGAGGAAGTAACGGCTTTTAAGCACCATTACACTGCCTAAGCAACACAGGTTCTTAAGAACTTTTGAGAAAATGAGGAAAAAATATTTTGAATACATTCCAAGAGTACTTTGATACCACACAATTTTAGCATCACAGGTACATCTTACTGACCTTTGCGGATTTTCTGCAAGGATGTATTAGTTAGACAGGAAGACTTGTATTTTTTTGACTCCTTTTTGACATCTAGAGAAGATGCACATTATCTGCAGTCCTAAGAGTGGGATCAGCCTAGTTCTTCCTAAAGCTTCCAGTAGAGGATGAAGAGCAGACAAGCAGACAGAGAAGCACATGTTCTCTGAGGTTTGGATAAGTGCTCACTAAGTGTATGAGGACAATACACATGATCTTGCATGTACTTCACTTTTTTAAGTGCTACCAATATATGCAACTTTCTCCTTTCCTGCTAGATAAGATATTTTTCACCTAGAAGTTAATATGAAAATTCTGCTCACCAATACCAATTAGTTCTGTCTTACAGTCAAACCTGCTCTACCCATCACAACAACTGAAGATTACTTACAACTATCAAGAAAAAAAAGCTCTTTTCTATCTGCTTTTCTCTAGTCTTTACAACAGTGTTTCCAAATTACATCATAATAAGTCTCTTTTTTATTGGTTAACCCCTTTCAAACTAGAGTTATATTTATATGTCCTTGGCATAGGCTCTGAAGAACTGATCACGACACAGTTTCTCCACAGAATGGAGACATTGCAGTCTGGCAGGACTGATGTTAAGAAGAGCTGTTTCGTAACACTTTAAAACACTGGTGATTGCAGAATTAAATTTTCCAGAGTTCTGCATGTTATTGACCTCGGTAATATTAAAACACCCTTCCCATCAACAAGAGTACAGTAGCAGTGATTTTGTTCTCTTTCATTGGTAGGTAAGCATGTACAATTGTAAAGCAATATTAATTACATATGAAGGCATTGTATATTAAGTTATATTAAATGTTAGCTTACATTACCTGAAACACCAGGAAACACTCATAAAATTGACTATTAATAACATATATTAAGGGTATGGTTGTCCTTAGACTGAAAATATCTAAATTTGAGTTCTTACATGTAGGCATCTTCTTCTCTACAGGTGTCTACACTCCCGTTACAGTCAGTGGAGATCTGTTGTCTACCTACAGGTGTCTAATGCTATTTCAGTGCCCTGCTGTGGCCTGAACAGCCTCCAGCTGCCACTCCAAAATGTCTAGATATGTTTTCTAAAATCAGAAGCCAAACATTATCCTAACAGTCTGTGCATTAGCTTGTAGATTTGAATGCTAGACTTTACACAGAGCTTTTCCAGGTTTCATCATGACATTTCTCACCATCCGTGGTGGGGTTTTATGATTGCAAAATGAAGGGGCACCTAAGTGATGAGGCTCTCTCCTTTCCATAATGTAGCTAACAGTATGGAGAGTCTGAAACCTTCTGAAGTGAGAAGAAGCATTACCTCTGAATTGTTTTCCTTACATGTTAAAAACATCAGTGTGTATAGACACTGGGTAATCAAATAAATTATCTGAAAGACTGTACACCTAAAGCAGTATTACTCTAGGCTCTTCCATATTGTGGGCTAAGAAGAGGATTCTGCTTTGATTTTCTCATTTTTTAAAAATGCTCTCTATCACAGGTAACATTAGTGTGGGGAGCCAGCAGTATACTATTTTTTAGGTGGAATCTCAGAAAGAATAAACATTGCTGTGAGATCAGTTAACTGAAAATAAACTTGGTAAAAGATAATATGATTCAGTAATCAAGGAAGAAAAAAAAAGAGCTTTATCGTACTATTTCAGTCTTTACTGCTTGCTCCATTATCAAAATTTGCTGAACGCTGCTTGAGAGTATCAAACTATATTACCACAGCATTACCAACAACAGTGGTATCAAGAAGGAAATTTTTTTTGAAAAGCAGAAACCTCTCATAGCTTGCTATCTAAAGTTTGCACTCCAGAATAAATGCTTTCCATTTTATCGCATGAAAGTATATTTCTTTCAGGAAGATGCTTTGCTTTCACTGCATTATTTCATGTTATAGAGATAATACTTTTTACTGGCAACAGAACTACAAAGTTTACATCTTTAGCAAGTATAAGGCTGCATTTTATTGTCTGCCACATCCATGAAAGACTGACAGGTATTAAAAAAACCCAGAATTTCTCTTGTATTACTTTTATGTCACAGCAGGACAATAACAGTGAAGAGCTGTAGGGTAACAGAATTAGGCCATGTCCATCTTTCTCCTAATAGAAAAGTAAAATATATTTTCTAAGCAGCTATCTCTCAGCCTGTACCGCACCATTTAGACTGTGGATTCTTTGCTGAGTTTGTTTTTCCACCAGCAGAAGGAGCTATTTATTAAAGGAAAATTATACTCATCAGTTTGTTGGAGGTTTACAGCCTTTTTGGCTCCTCCTAGCCAAAGGTTAAAGACATTAACATACATAGTTTATTTGGAAGAAAAAAACAAAAGAAAAACACATATAAGAAGAGGCAGTATGTTTACACAATCACCTTCTGAAAAATATTTAGTAGTTATAAAACACACATGTGAGAGCTTACCAGGAGGACTGCCAGTAATCTAAGCATGTATAAATGCTACTAAACTAACTATGTGAAGTTGCAGCACAGCACAGAATTAGTTTAGACATAAAATTTTCCCTTAAAAAGTAGAGGTCTTTTAGAAAGAGACCTGATGTCTGCTATTAGGTGTGGGAGTATGGGCAAAAGAAAACTTGAACTAGGCATTGCAAATGCATCTTAGATCTCTGAAAAGCCAAAGGTTCCCTAAAGATTCCTATTACAGTTTCTCAGCAGGCCTATACACGCATTAGCAATTTTGTGCTACCAAGCAAAAATACTCAAGGTTTAAGATCAGGCTCTCTTGTCCTAGGAGGAGAGATAAGATAAAGCTCTAAACAGCAGCTATCTTCAGTTACCTGGAATTACATGAAACTAAGGGAGTCTCTCTTATTTCAAACCCATGCTGGGCAAATAGAGTTATTTTTTAAATCAGAAGACTCTGCTTTATAAGCTTTCTGCAGATAGTGGTAATACATCATTACTGCTGTCATTACAGTAGGTTTTTTCTATTTCCTATAAGAACCATACGCAACCATACAATTTTAGAAAGTTTCTCCATTAGATACAGCTATCTGTTTCTCTTCCATCTATCTTGTCTGAGGGACAATAGGTAAAAGCTCTCATTCAAGTGAATGCGTGATGCTTTCACTTGCTCTGTTTTCAAGTTTCTAGTCTTTTCCTTCTCCTTTTTTTTTTTAAAGCTAATGTGAAATATTGTCACGTTGGTTTCTCTTAAAAATATTTCAAATGACACACTTTTGTTGAGACTGTAACGTTTCAATCATATGCCATGGTCCCAGCCTGTGTAAAGCGGTATAAATTCACTGATTTTAACTTCATGTTTTCAGTGGGATTCATTTCACCTAGCTACACCCGAGAATTTCATGTCTACTTTATAAGACAGAGACATGCCACAAGGCAATTCGTCACAGAAACGTGTGGCAGCTACATGAGGGTGGAACAGGCACACCGTGACAGGATCAGTCCCATCCTTCGCCGCCACAGTCCCAGCAGCGTACAGCTACAAAAGGCCACTTCAAGAGCTTTTTTGACTTGCACCTCCCCATGGCCAAGGTGCTACCTGGCACACTCAGCAAGCCCGCTGCCCCAGACCTGTGGGTCTCATCTCATCCTCCTTTATCTTCCAGACGGTGTGAACCACGTCTGTGCTCTGCTAGCCCTAATGCCTCACTGCACCGTTCCTCTGCAGAGCACATTTTCTCAGGCTGACCCTTACATGGGGAAGGAAGTGCAATCAAAGCCTTTAAATAACGTCCCTGTCCTCCTTCCAGTTCTCCATTAAAATGCATCCACTGTGGCCTCTTACAAAACACAACAGCTTTGCACTGATCAGGTCACTACTAACTCATGCCTACTAATTTATACAAATAAGGTTTCCCTTCCCCTCCGAAACAAAAAGCTCTCTTCCCAAAGCTTCCCAAAGTCACTAAGCAAATGTATTTTATCTACCTGTTGAATCCTTCCACAATCCTAAACTGGAAGCTCACTGGGGAGAAGGTTGTTTTAAACTTTATTACTGTATACTCTACACGTGATAGTTTAAGTCTCTATCCAATGGCTATTGCTATGCACATTATTACAAATAGCCATTGCAGTTGTTCTTTTAATGGAATTTGCCTTTAAAGAGAAGATTTGTTCTTTTAATGGAATTTGCCTTTAAAGAGAAGATTATATTGTCTCTCAGTTTCCCTATAACCTCAAAGGATTTATCAGATACCGAGAAGAACATTTTGTGTTAAAAGTATTAGTAACCTATTTGTAGTGTAGTCACATCCTTTGAGGATTTTACTGCAACTTCAGTATGTTTTTAAAAGTCCTTCTGGAGTTGTAAGTGTTTGCAGTTATCTTTCTTCTCACACAAAAGAAAGAGCTAAGCATCAATTTATCCCACTAAACCTTAATCATTTAACTAAGGTGAACTAATTTAGGACTATAAATATCTCTGAAGAGTGTTTCACATCTCAGCTACCTAGTTTTGAACGGGCCTATCTTTCTCTATTGACTAAAGGGGAACTATAAGCAATTGCATTGCTAATGCAGGTATTTCAGTGAAATGTGTGAAGGTAGGTAAGACAAACATATGCCTCATGACTATGATGTGAAGCTTGGAAACCCAAAGTCTACATGTCTGATTTATAAATGAAAGAAAAAAACCTCAACATTAAGTGTTTTTAAAAATCCTTTCATTTCAAAGACAGTGTAATAGTTCCAGAATCGAATTCATGATTACCAACCCACCACATTTTGGGGAAAAATAACCAGGCGCAGCGCTTTTGCAAAAAGTGTGATGGGATAATTTATGTCTAGGGAGACATGCTGAATGCACATTCTTCTCCATGTCAACTGAGCAAAACTCAGTGTAGTAAATTAAGACAGATGAAGAAAGGAGGTTGTGAGAGTCTCTCGTTTTGTGTGTGAAGCTGAGCTCATTAACCATGCCTGAAAAGTTCCGCTTCCTGAACAGGATTCTAGCCTGGGCTTGCTGTTTGCTTACATTGTAGAAGACGGTAAGTATTACTATTAGGTCAGCCCTTTGGCCTGTTCTTTTTTCTCTCTCAATTTTATTTTGTCACACATGCACATTCCTTAGTAGTCGCTGCCCTCATTTGGACTACACTTTCCCCTCAGCCCGACCTTCAACGAAAAATCGTAGCAGCATCAATAGGCAAATGTACTAGTATCCACCAAGGCATTGAGGAGGTAAAAGCTCTGGTTTCTCTGCCCTGTCATTCATCAAAGACAGACATAACCAAAAGAAAGGGCACGTTCCAGTGCCATGCATCCAACAAATGGGAAACTTGTCACAGCCAGCAGCAGTTTAGCAGTTCTTAATCACAGTACATAGCATTTATACATGTTGCTTACTCTGGCTCCTGGAAATCTGTTCATTTGCCATAATTCCTAGTTAGCATCCACAGTGACCCGAAGACCTAAATTTTGCCCAGTTAGTAGTTGGCTTGCTTATGCCCATCATTTCTCTTTAAGTGGCAAATGAGTAATTTTTTGATGACTGCCAACATTCAAATACACGTTCACTTTCACATGGAAGGAAAAGAGCTTCTCTTCCATCAGAACAGAAAGGAATAAGTGCTGAGTCTGTTGGTGTGACACTGGGTTTTCTCTTTGGGGGATTCGGATGATCTGATTACAGACTCAAAGAAACTCCTTTTTCATCTTTTCTAGTGCACTATCAGCGGTGATAAAGGATGATAAAGGAATGAAGTGGGGAAAAAAAAGGTTACCTTGCCCTATTTAGCACTCCATTGACTTAAGAGGAGAGAAAGGAAAATGTGACATCTCAAACTGGGTGCCCTGCTCAGAAGCAAAACCTCTGTTCTATGCCACCCTGCAGAACCAGGGAATAGATGAACTCAAGTAACTCTGCAGAGCTGCACTCATTAAAAGTACCAGTCTCAAGACAGATGGAGAAAGAACAAGAAGAAAGAACATACAGAATGGTTGAAATGAAAAAACAAACAAACAAACAAAAAAAAACAAACGAGAGCTATTTTTGTGGCTTGCCAAAGAAACAAAGAAAAGATGAGATCTCTTCCTCTCCCCCAGAAAAAGAAAAATGATAACTTTATAGTACCAAAAAAAAGAGCTGGATAAAGGAAGAGAGAACACAGCAGTGAGCTAATAGATGAGAGGTAATCCAAAAGCCAAGATAGGACAAGGTTTAAATTAAAAGATTAAACTAAAGGGTTCTAGAATTAAATGACTGTGCTGGAATAGGCAATTGTGTGACCACAGGTAAGCTGGTTTAGGATTAATCCTGCTGAATAGCTAATTTTCTGGGTTTTTTTTGAAGGAATTGTAGAGGAGAGCTTGGTTATTTTTCGGCCACTTAAGTCCCTATCCTGTACGGCTTCACAAGTGTTCGTGCCAGCACAGTACTGAGATAGGAATGAGCAGGAACTACTTTTTTTGGTGATGAAGCTGGCTGAAACAGCAGGCAGTTTGTACTTAGTGTGGAAAATATTCTCTTTCTGTAGCTGGCAATAGCAGTTGGGATAAAGCAGCTGAGAGAACGTGGGAGCTAATGGCAAAATACTGGTCATGCAGAAAAACTATTTCCCACCATTGTAATTTTAACTTCAAGCATTTAACTTGGTTGCAAACACCTTAAGAATTGCATGACACAAAATCTGCATTTTTTTCCTGCCCCAATTTTAAGTCAGTACGCTTTAAGCGAATGTTCTGTAACACTTCAACAATGACTGCTCCAAATACTCATCTGCCGTTCCTTGTGTACAGCACGCCTGTAAATCTCACACTTTGATTTCATTCAGAGGCCCCTCTGGTTGTTCCTGTGTCTCAAGACATGGTACCAGATGGTTTTGCACATCACGAGGACATAAATTAGAGAGCTCTGAGGCAATATTCCTGAAAAATCGTGAGATCTGCCACTTGATCTTGCTCACCTCCTGGTCGCTGTAGGTCTCAACACCAGTATGCAACAAAGCACAAACTTGCAGATACTAGGATGTGCTATACTGTTATGCCAGCCATCCCCAAACCTAGCTAGCAGAGCAACTAACTGAACTGCCTAGAAAAGTGTTGATGAAGCCAGCTCTGAACCCGAAAGCAGCACAACTAGAGCAGTACGCTGCCCTAGTTAGCCTGAGATGAGGCCTGCTGAGATCACGTACAGTTTCTGTTTGTTTAGTTTTGCCCATCTGTCCATGTTCTCTTAGCCTGGCAAATAATTGATCGTATAATGACTGCAAACATTAGAATGAATGTCAGCTTTCAGATGAAAAGGAAATAAAATGGTAAAAAACATGGTGAAACCACAACAGTTTTGTCTAAGGACAGAGAATCAATCCTTTTGCATCACTAATATTAATCCTCTCTTGGTTTCATAGTTACAAGAAGTAAAAAGGAAGCAAGGGTCCTTGCTTCATATCCGAAGGCAGACCTAAAATTAAATACCTAAAGTAAGACCAAAACATCTAACAAAGCCAACCATAAAAACCTTGTACAGGTGCCCAATGATCTGTTGCTATCTGTATTCAGTTACGGCAACATCTTGACTAAGTTCACAGCTTAGACTCCACGGGAGTCAAAACAAGTTGCTGTTGTGCTTAAATCCACTCAGGGGTCAATCCAGTAAGTGCTCAGATTTTCCTCAGCAAAGGAAAGGCAGCTCTTGGTAGACTCTGATCTAAGAGACCCAACATACTCACAGGTTATGGGATACCTGGGCTCTGTTGGATCCACAGCTCTCACTTCTCATTGCAGAGCCTGGTCACCAGGCTAAAAGCAAAAGGGCAGGGGGTTACCTATGCTCAGACAGATGGGCCATGGTGCAGCTCCAGTCTGCACTTCGCTGCACTGAAGATGGAACAAAGATGTGCAAATCTAATACCAGATTCCATATGCGTTTGTATATTCCATATTATTATTATATTTCTAGATAGGTCAAATTCAATGCCATACTGCTTGACCCTATCTTTTGGTGAAGCACATTATTGACACATTTCTTCTTAGTTCTACACTTCAGTTATCTTCATCTGACTGCCACAGACTTCTTTTCTGTAGTTTTTCTTTGAAACTGTATGGTTGATGTGCAGGACCAGGCGCTCACGCAAGCCTGAAGGAGCAGTGTTTATTAGCTGATTCAGGAAATTGTCCTGGAAGTGAGTAAGGACAAGTCTCTGTGTATGTCTCATATATTGCTAAAAACTAAATTCTCTTTCTCAGGGATAGAAAGCAAATAATCTTTCTATCACCCTACACTTCCCCTGATTATTCCACAGGAAGCTGTTTGCCCATCTAACCCTAAGCACTAGGAAAATCTGTCAATCACTTACCTGACCTCCGAGTAAACTCTTATCCCGAGAACCTTCCTCCTCAGCATTACAGACTGGCAGCACTTGCTGCTTTGCACGTTAGCAATGCCCAGAGACACTGGGACATTTAGCATACCATTCTTTGATCAGAAAGAGAGATTTATTGCCTCTTTTGGACTTGGCAATCAGCTCAAGTACTAGTTCAGATAAAACCAGCAGAAGCAACAAGATGACCCAAATTCATGCTACTGCAGCACTACTCAAACCTATCGTGTAATTTTGGGTGATCTTCACAACAGCAAAGTTCAGGGCTGGTCAGCAACTGACTTGCAAATTGACCAGAGACCTGTAGATCAAATCAAAGATTTTAATTATCTTGTATCTGCATGAAATCACTACATCTCCTATAATCACCACTTGTAATATTATTGTAGGAATAGGGAACTTTATAACCATCTCTGAGGCAGTCAGGCATATTACTCTGCCTCCTCGGTATCATTCATGTCATACATTGCTCAGTATCACTCATGTCTTACATTACTATTAAGCAGCCAGGTCTGACACTTGTCTCTTTAACAAGTGGCAAGACCCACTCCCATAGATAACCACCTAAGCCTCCATGTAAAAGATTAACACTCCCCTCTCGTGAAGCTATACATCTTTGCGCTCAAGTGAGAATAACTGCTTACACTATCGCAAATAATAAAATGTGTCACTCAATCCTTGTAATAAAAGCTTAACATCAAATTGCGAGATGATGTGGGTGTAAGTCAACATGAGCAAGCCAGAGTCAAAGGAAGTTTAACACTATTCATGGGTTTGAAGATGAGTAAATCAGCTCTCCAGGTCTTCATATTTTATTCTCATCTTCAAATTCAAATTTCTACAAATAATAACCTATTACACTCTACAGAGAGCCCCACAGTGATTGTTCCTCTCTGTCTAATCTCCTCTCTTAATTCTGGCACATAAATTATGCCAGCTCTGGTTCACAAGCTAAAATTCAAAGCTAATGTGTAAAACAGTGTAAATAACTCACATTTAACACCCATCAAAAAGCCTACTTTTACAGTCTTGTTTACTGACCAGTACACATAATATCAGGAAGCAGCACAATATTCAAGGAGATATTTACAAATACTCACAGATCTAACAGCAATGTATTTGTATTTCAACCTTTTAACACCGTGGAGGTTTCTAACATGTATAAAGACAAGTATATCACCTTTGGTTGCAGAAATTCAACCCCAAATGACTGAGCTCCAGAGCTGCATGTTTCTCTTAACAGCATCCTATTGTGAGATATTATAAATTAACTTATATTTTAAAATAATCTGATATTATTTAGTTAGAAAACAGTTTATCTTCCTATTACTTCACTCTTCCAGGATAGCACAGTCTGTTTCTGACTTTAAAATTCTGCTCGAGGAATCATGATGCATGACCTTTCTTCCCTTTCACTAGAATAACATGTTTTTAACAGAACCCACACTATATTTTACTCTTTACAACTACTGTTAAAAGTGTTCTTGTTCTTTTCCTGGGATCAAGCAAGCATCCACTAGGGAGAATGCTTAAAGACAGAAGAAATCAAATCTCCCACTCTTAAGCATTCCTGATTCTGGATTCAATGCTAGTGATGACCAGTTCATGTAACTTTGTAATACTGTTTTTTTTTTTTTTTTAAAAAAAAAAAAAAGCCTAAAAGGCCAACAGATAGAAAGGAATCAAGTCATATTGGTAAATTTTCTAAGACAACAAAAGCAAAAGACATTCAGAAAGATAGTCAAGTCTCCCTTTATAGGGAGGAAGCACTGCACCAAAGTGTTTAAAGTCTTACACAGCTACTATTTACACAGATCTTTTTGTGAATACATTCATATAACCTGTAATCTCTAAGCCTTGCCCAACCTACCCAAAAGGTGTTCTAAGGGCTCATATGCCATTTCCATGGGAGATGGAACATTAAAATAAAATATATTCCAGCTCTTTGATTCCCATTGATTTTGTGGGTAATACAATAACCAGAATGAGATAGCTGAAACCAATAAAATCTGATTTATAACATTAAAGGCATTCTTTATAGCACTTATTTATGGTACATTACATCTGAAATCCAATTTCACAGGCTGCTGTTTGAAACTTTCTGTTCAATCATAAATACACTACATACAGCATACCTCAGTGCCATAGAGTCAGATTATACAAATGCCTGTGTTCCCAGAAGGAACTGCACTTCTGCTGCAATTGTGGTAAATGAGTTTGACAGTAATTTTTCCCAACCAACTTCCAACCAAAAAGTTACAGTCAGCACTCAATAAATATAGAATATACAGTTACTACTTTAATCATAATAACCATCTATTTATTCACATACTTCAGTTATTGAAAAGACATTAACCAAAATCATGGAAAACAAACCTGGCAGGTGTTACACGATAAACAACCAAATGTATTAAAGCATGCTAGCAGGGCTCTCATTTCAAAAGTGTGCACAAGAATTCATGTGCACCACTGCCATTTCTGAGCATAGGGACATTAAAATCCTGCTAGTTTAATTTTAGAAGGAGAAAAGAAGGAGCCTCCTAAATGTGTCTCCAGCTGTACACTTCAAAGGAATAGACTATATTCAGGTCACTTACTGTAAGCATTGTCAAGAAAAGGGCAAAAAATCAGATCTGACTTTTACAGAGGCACTGTCATTTGAATCAGGAGCAAGTTCATATTTATTTGAAAAGGCTTTTCCCTGAAAGTAAAATCACCGCAAACTATGTTTGTCAGACTTTATATAAATTCAAGTTGAAAGATGTCTTCTCCCTGCCTGTGATATGAAGGCAGGCCCTGTCTTTGTGTGATGTTTCACTTCTCAGTAATAAGAGATTTTTTTAAAAGATCCAACTACAGTGACGTGTTACAAAAGAGCATACCTGTAGAGGTGATGCTTACAGAAATAATGAAAAAAATCCTATAGTGGCATATTATGTTTTGCTCCTCAAGAGAAACTACTCTCTCTCGAGAGAGAGAAACAGAGACAGTCAAAATTAGTCTCCAAACACACAGGAACATTCTGGGTCTTTGGTGCCTCAAATATAAAGCCACAAACTCCTTTGGGGAACAAAGAATATCAGTAACGTAAAAGCAGACAATGGCTGGAGACCTAGCAAGCACAACCAAAAGTATACGAACTTGGTGCAGATTTGGGAGGTAGAAGGGAGAAAGAGCAAAGGGAACGTATAGCCCAGGCTGCCAACTGAGAACGGACTGGAAGGGACACGTGTAGTAATACAAACCTCTGAGGGATGGGGATGGGGAGAGGGGGAAGTGCGCTTTCAGCAAGGAAAATTTGAGACTGCAAAGCCTCAATCATTTCACATCCAGTCTTTCAACTCCAGAACATCAGTTGAAATCCAGTTCGTGTCGTCTTTGACCCAAACTTATTAACTGGTCCATATGGTGAAATGCTAATGGTAGTCTTACTTTCTAGTGCACACGAGATAAAGCTGGCCACTACCTTTGACATCAACAGCAAAGGGGTGAAGACTACAGCTGTGAAACACTCCTCCAGAAGAGACTCCTCCAGGGCAAGTTGGGGTGGCTCCCAGAAGAGGTACTCACTTGTACTGCAAATAAAAGGAGCTCCAAATCCTGTGACTTACCCAACATTAAAGCAATATTAAAAATAAATTGAAGAGAATTTGTTAGTTTGCAGCATGTATTCTTCCAAAGAAAAATTACTGTATAAACTAGAATCTTTTCGTTTGTTTGTTTGTTTACTTGCTTGCTGTCTGGAGACCCTGCCTTAGAACTTACTCAGCTCAAACTGAAGATCTTAAAGGATCTCAAGGATCCACAAGGATCAAAAGAGGAAGAATGGAAAATAATTGCAGATCACCTTATTCAGTTCCTGATCATAGGCAGAGAAATATTTTTCCATTTTCCATTGGTACCACTGAAAATGAACTGTACTTGAGAAAATATGCAATTGTGTATCATCTTAGAATTTTTCTGGACATGAAGCACAAACAGAGGGGCCTCATAGGAAAAAAAAAAAAAAAAAAACATTTATATATACATGTCCCTGAAATGAAAAGGCACCATAGTGCCTGTTTTGAGCTTTAATGAAGTAAAATTCACTAGGCTTGATCACAAGCTGTCTACATCCACACCAAGGTTTCACCTCAAGACAAGGCATGCCTAAATATGTAAGAGTACAGTATTTCAGAAAGAGATTTTAATAGTATTTTCAGAGCAAAACCCCTTCTGTAGCTTTTTATTTTTAGATAAAATGAGATGCAGAACAATGAAAGAAATATTTTTCCATTTTTCAAGCCTAGTGTTTTGCTTACTATGATTGCAATTGAATTTGTACAAAAACTTGTGAAGAGTCTGCTCAGAATATTAATTCCAAAATGTAATAGCAATTTCACTTTAACGACCTTTCTTACACAAAAACACCTCCAATCAATCGACTAAAAAAGCCATCTGGAGGCATAGAAATTCTGTAATATGGTTATATCATTTAACATATATTGACGATTTCAAGGAGAGATTAACAGAGACAGCAAAATTTGCAAATTACACAAAAAATTCAGTTAGTCAATCAAGACCTTGAAAGACCTGAGATCATCAGAGACACTTAACTCAGCTAGATCAATATACAATATTATTGAAGACAAATGCAAAAAACGATGAGCGCTTAAAAAATTTACTTGAATCATTCATACTTCATGAATTCTTTATTAAACTCCAATAAGAAAAGAGTGAAAGTTATAGTAGATCGTTCAATGACAACCTCTGTTTCATGTAGAGATGCCGTTAAGAAAATGGAACAAATTTGAAAAAGAATAAAATACTAAATCATTATTTTATTTTATAGATAGCAAACATGTTCTGAATTCCTCTCTTCAGTTCCAGTCAAGTCTTTTTCAAAGAACATACAGGTGTCAGAGGGATCCAAAGATACACAATGAAAATGGTAAGAGACATATGAGAACCTCTTTGAGAGGATAAATGACATAAAATGAGAAACTATATGTCTCTATTTACATTCTTACATTCTTACATTCTTCTTTATGACAGATTAAATTCAAAAGTAATACATTTTTAGTCTGATTGAAAGAACCTTTTTTCAAATATAACATATACCGATAACATACTCTGCAAACTCGGCTGTTAAAAATTCAAAAATAGAACTCAAAAACATTTTACTATTTTTTTCTTTTAAATTAAATACATAACTTCTCAGACTATAGAAGATGACAAACACAATGCTGGTGCAGGTGTAATGCTTCACATTGACACGCAACTTTTCTTTGAATATTTGAGCAGGTAACTAACAGCATAGCAGGCACCAAAGTAAACATGGATGGAGCTCACGAAATTAGGTCCATCTGGCTACTCAAAGAAAAGCAACACGGAATCATGAAACAGATTCAGCTGCAGCAGAAATAGAACTTCAGTCTACCATCTTTGGGATAGACTGACAGGTAGAGGCAGTAAGAACCTCTTCAGCGAATGCTTAGCCTCCAGCATCAAGTCAGTTTAAAAATACAAGCGATTTCCCTGTTTATGCATTGTATTCATAATATTTTGAAAAATGATTTGTGCCTGCTGAGTTTAAATATTGAAGGGCCAGGTAAGGGCTCACCACTCCTTAGCCACTGGCTGAAATCGTTCTCCAGCCTTGATCTCGAATAGGTTGACTTATAACCCTGAAGGCGAGTAGCAGGCACTGTCCTCCGGTTCTCAGCCAAAGCGCATCTGAACTTTGTGAAGCAGTTTTTTTGGACAAAGTCTTGTCATTATTCACTTGCATTCAGCACAACAGGACACGGGTCCTTTCATACATTACTATAAGATAAATAAATAACAATTATTTCCATCTGTTTTGGAAAGTTCCTCCAAAAGTCAAAAAAATAACTGAACTGGAAACTTTACCACTGAATAGGATGTCTTGATTCTCAAATGCCGTTACCTCTAGTAGCAACTGCCTCTACTACATGATCCCTCTCATGAGTAGATTAAGCTGTATTTGAAAAAGTCATCATGTATACAATAGCTATACAATCTCATGAATATTAAAGATACGCTCTATGTGAAGACTTAGAACAAAGGAAGTAGGCATATCGCACAAAATTTATACCAAATGACAGCATATAAATCCAAGAGGACACTTTCTTCCAATTGACCTCATAGATGTTTGAAGTTATGCCTGTATTGCAAAAGGAGGACCAAGGTCTGATTCTTGGTCCCACTATTAGCTTCATTCTCTCCTTTGGGCTAGTCTCATCTAGCCCAGACTGGACTAAATAAAATTATTTTTGTGTGTTTCCAAAGCACCTGAAATGGCCATGTTGCAATAAAGTAGAATATTGCCTTATAGGAGAAAATGGGTATATGCACTGTACGCTGTGGTAGGCATGTGGAAGGCATGTGAACATATCCAAGAGTGCAAAGCCTGCTTGGATAGTATCAGGAAACTGTAAGAAATAGAGGAAGACATACCTCATGCACTTTCGTTCATAATCTCATCTGAGAGCAGTCCCTATAATGAACCATCCCCATACCATGCAAATCCATACTTGGTAAAAGCACATGCCTTCAGGAATGTGAAGCATTCCCCAGGCATACGTCGTTGCTAAAAAGGTAATGGGTAACTGCTAAGATGATCTTCTCATCAAAACTAGGTATGTCAGAAGTGTGACAAAAGGTGGAGAGGTAGTCCAGAGTATGGGAAGGGCATCAAAAATATTCTGAGGATTGGTTATTACATACATCAGCCCTGGGTTACACGTTCACAAAATCCACTGCAGAGACAAGGAGAAAAGTCATTCAGACTCTGAAATCATTCTGAAGAGCTCTCTTGCTTCTTGTTCTGAAATCATACAGGTATGGCTACAATCTAATAAACTATTCCCTGGCAAAAAATATTTTTTGGTATTTAGCTCTGATTTGCATGGCAATTTAAAACTTATTATTTTCCCCAAGTTCTAAAAGACAACCAAAGACCATTTCCAATTTTAACCTAGCTGGCATGTGAACAAGATTAAAATCTGAATTCTCAATATTTGCACCTATCATAGAAGATCTTCTTTTACAATAAAATAAACAGATTAGGAAGGATAAGATAGTGCAATATAAAGCAGATTTTAAATGGCATTCCAAATACTGTAGAGCAAACTTGTATTTAATGTACATATTATGCATTTTCCTCATTTTTCCTTTCATTAGAATCTCAGAAACAGACATTTCATTACTGCACAATTCACTGTAATTCAGGCACTGAAAAAAGTATCAGTCTCAGCAATTCAGAGCTAAGATTTAATAGGGTAATGCTGAAGCATGCTATGAAGATTTATAATTATTAAAGCAAGCTATACTATGTGAAACAAATGAACACAAAATACATCTAAAGACTTTATTATGTTTTATTTGCTAATTCATTAAGATTTTAAAATTTGCAAAGAGCTTTCAATTATTGATGTGACTTATACTCCAGAACACTCAACATATTCCTGGCCTGGCCTCATAATCTAAAGCCTTGGGGGTCTTAATTAGTTTATGTAACTCCTGTCCAGTGATTACTAGAGCTGTGCATATATACACAAAAGAATGGAGACACCCCAAACCAGCTATCAACATACTGTATAGGATCTGTGGTAGTTGTTTAACCTTGATTTTTACAGCCTGATGTTAAACACTCTGATGTTAACATTGCTTGGGGAGCTAGCTCAAAAAATGCAACACTTTTCAAAAATGTATTTTCTATTGGATCCAAGCAGGGATGTCTTCAATAATCAGTATTTAAAGGAAAGATGTTATTACGAATGTTTCTGCAAATGCAAATTTTAGAGGAAAGTTTTACTAGGGTTGAAGATAGGATGCAAATGGGTAAAAGAATGATTTCCTTTAAATGAAATCTATATGAATTCTGTGTTTGAATAAATTGGAAAAAGAAGTCAGCTGTCAGAGCCTGATATCCTTTCTCCTTAAAGACAGAAAAAAGCAACCGAAGACAATTACATGAAGTGAGATATTACACATTCACTGCAGGTAGAAATGCTCTCATTAAGTCTACAAAGAACACGGCTTTCGTAAGACGCTTTTTGCTGCTGAATAGGAAGATGGTGAAAAACCCGTACACAGTGGCTGCAAGCATCAATGCCAGCAACGAACATCTAAGGTCTTTAGGAGAGCAAACAGCTTAATAACAATATTTGGGACTCAAGAACAGTGTTTGATGAGTCTGCATTTGATAAATACCCACAGTTCAGGAACTATCTTGACTATATTGAAGGCATGAAAATAAGAGTGATTTTTCTGAATACTCCTGGGAAGCAACTGGATGCAGTATAAATACATCTACCTGTGCCCTTCTCACTCTTTTGTGTTACAAACGTACTGAGGTTTACCCCATCTATGGAGTATCACTGCACAAGCATTCCTACCCGAGTCTGGTGCAAAGAAGCTGTCTCAGTTTGTCTACTCCAGAAATGAACTGTTTCAAGTGAAATGCAGATATGTGTACAACAAGTTCTAGAGTTGTACTGCTTTCTCTTGGTAGGTAGGTAAGTACAAAGCAGATATTTCACACTTCTCTTTGTTCCAAAATAGGAACAGATCCTCAAGAATGCATTTGCTCTTTGCTACACTTGGCTTCCTACAAGCAGGTTGACAGGTGCAGCATGAAACTAGACTCTGTAATCCACATATGTAATCCACTGACCTCTTTGTTCCTAAGCATTCTTGCACACCAGAACATGAAAATGCAGTCCAAAGTGTGCTAGGAAAAAGGAAAAAAAGAAAAAAAGAAAAAAAAAGAAGAAGGAAAAAAAGTTCCAGAAGAACAATCAATTCGAGCAAATGGTTTCTGTGATGATTTTAAGCAATATGAAATAGATAAGTACAAGAGACACATTTCTTTCCAGAAACCACAGGGAGGGTGATATAATAATAACTGGCAAGTGGAGTCATCCCCTAGACACTGAGGTTGGGATACAGCATATTTCCTTTTCTTTCTGGAGTACATGTAACCACAGAGGGCACACTATCACCAGAAATCTATCTTACATATTTGAAGAGCTTCACCCAGTCTTTCTGTAAGCTGTTAGGACCTTTAAGTGAGAGAATCTTTACCAGAGAGTGTTTTTCTTCTTAGCATCTGTGACAGGTAAACAAAATATATTTGCTGAACTATCTTTAAAGATTTCATAGAGCATGTGCCCTATCTTGAACAATTAGAAATTCTCATTTTTAAGTGGCTTTCTCTAATTAATGATTGAAGATGCTTCCTATGTCCTTATGACCATTGTAAATAAAGTCCATGAACCTACTGTAATTGGGAAGGTTACAGCGTGCCAAAACTATCTTGTAATTAGACATTCTAAGCTGATGAATAATTTGTTGACCAAGTAGGCCCAAGACAATTCAACTCATTTCAAGTTAGAAGTATTCTAAAATTGTCTGTTATTAGCCATACCAGAGGGCAACCAACATTGCTCTTTCACGAAGGTTCATAACATTCCTTTCATTAGTCTTTGTGGCTATTGAAATGCAGTATAATATATTTCTAAGCATCTGGGAGGGTTTCTTTGACTGAAAAAACAAGTCACCCCTGCACAGACAGAATATAACCTAATATGTGCAGCCTTACAAACATCTTCAAATGGGGCCAACATTTATTCCACCTTTTTATTAATTTTTTAATATTTTTGTAGTCATTAAGCTCAGATGGGACTGAATGGATAAAAAAAGAAAAAAAATACTCCAAGTGATGACTTGCAGAAATAGGTCAGAGGTATGTATTCTTGCAGCTGAACTCAGCAGTTGAGAAATTAATTGTAGTAATCTGTCAAAGCTTTCTACTGGACAATACAACTATATGAAACGTTCTTGCAATTAAGAAAGCAAGACCATGTTCCTCTGTTACCTGCATGCTTGACTGGTACCACTTTAACTTTAACCATTGGAGCAGCAGGACAGAAGTGATCCAGCAGAAGCTCACTTAGGTCATGCCATTCTGACATGACGAAGTTGTACACCAGCTTCTGCAGTTTGCAATATGTTTGTAGTGAAATTCTCACTGCAAGCACAAACCCTTTGGATAATGATGATGTACTCTCAAAATGCTTCACAAGTTCCCACTCTCAGCTCGGGAGTTTTTTGAGCACAGAGCTGAAGTTGCAACCAGAAGACTAATCTTTGATTTGTGTACGGTGCTGGACAAGTTCCCCACAGCCATTTGCTCTACAATGTTCCTACTGAAGTTCTCTATCAAGGGAGGCCTCACCTTCGACTTTTTGTTTCCCCTAACAGAGGTACGTCCAAGCTACGTGGGCAGGGATAAAAGACCGACATGATGAATACCAAGGGATGAGCATACCCAACCCAGCTTGCTTAAACTGAGCAAATACATTTTGAGGCAAATCATTTTCCTAAACAAAACAAATACTAAATCTGCCCATTATGAACAGGAAATGATCCCATAGCAGGACAGGGAATTTGGGAAGAATTTTAACTTCTGAAGTTTTAAATATTCTTTGCTCCAAAAGAAGAAGGGAGAAAGGCAAAAAGCCCGAGAACCTGCAAGACTAACTGAACTCTGAAGGAGATGCCAATGGATGAGCACTCTAAAATTTCTACGTCAGAAATACATATAAAAGCCAGATGACAAAATAGCTCTAATTGAGCCCAACACTGAGTAGCCAGCAAGCAGACAGGAGCACTGCAGAGCCTGGGGTTTATATTGTGAATTTATGGAACAGCAGAAAGACCTCACGAAACTGAGTGATTAGCCAATAAAATGGCAATTGAAAATCAGTGTAAATAACTGTGATGCATGCGGGGAAAAAAGTAATCTGAACTGTACAGTCAGCGTAGCAATGAATTCTAAATTGGCTGTTTCCACTCAGAAATGAGATCATGAGATGACAAATTTCTATGAAAACATAAGCTCAGGGCTGATCATCTGTGTAAAATCCAGCGTTAGTGGGTCAACCAGACCCAACCCAACCTCAACCAGATGTCTCTCTTTCAAACAATGTATCCAAATGGCTCTCTGCAACACAGTTTTGTTGCAAACATCAGATTCTGAGGCTTCGGCGGTAACTTGCTTTCTGCTTCTGCATTGTTTTCGTCACTACATGGGAATGGTAAAATATTCTATTAGGCCTATATAGGTAAATCCTGCTATTAGGTTTATTAGCTTAGTGTAATACTATGGTAAATCATTCTTCGGCCATCATCTCATCTTAGAAATAACACCACAACATTTAACATCTCTTCCCCTTTTAAAAAATCGTGCTCTTGCCCAGGACTTACCTTTCATGGAATCTGCTTTACCCCACAGCTGGAAATGTTTATTCTTTAAAACAATGCTCCCTACAACATATTACAAAATGAAATTATACTGCTTATTCTAATAGGTAGAGAGTAACATATATTTACAGAAGCCTAACTTTTCTGGTGTTGCAGCAGAACACAAAGCTGAGGGCCAGGCTCACAGAATAAAGAGGCAGTCACACACTAGCTGCTTCTCCAGTGCCGCCTTTGGTATGAGAGAGGAGAAACGGAGAGGAATTAAAAATGTTTTTCATAAACTTCATGCTTCTTTGCCTGCCATCTCTGTTAATCACAGCAAAAGGAAGGGTCAGAGTAGCCTAGGAGCTATCCAAATTTATACCCTGGCAGCAACAACATAGAAAGTCCATCTAGCAGCTGAGAGCAATGAGAATAAACTGCGCCTTCACCCCTCGCTCCCTTACCCCCAGCAGATAGGATTGCCCAGAAGAGGAACGTATAGGATTGCCCAGAAGAGCGAACGCGGGGCAGGCAGCCAGCAGAACGACCAAACAGCCGGTGACAGGAGCCCGCTGTCTATTCGCCCTTTGCAGCTCCACAGCAACATAAAGATGATTGTGTGGAAAACAGCAGCAAGCAGAGGGAGGACTGGTAATCACAGCCAAGGCTAACAGGAAAGGTATATTTTATGCCATTTGTTACACTATATTTCGTTTTTCCTCTCCATCCAAACACTGTCCCCTTCCCACACAGAAAGCAACCCTTTCTCATGATAGGTAGTTTAGTGGTATGAGAACTTTAATGAGCAGATGGAACAGCAATCCATTACCCATTAAAATATTGCAGTAGGTTAATTCAGCAAATAAAATTGCAGAATGAAGCAGATGGCCGTTTATAGTTCTCTTGATTTCTTAAATACTCCTTCTCAGTGCACAGCCATTCTTATATTTAACGTGAAATGCACAGTTCTCACCATGTGCACATTATGCAACCACTCATATGACCTCATAAACATTACACGTTATAGAGCAATTATTTTTTATGCCTTTTTTAAAGGAAACCTGCATCATTTCACGGCAAATTATTCCCAGACCTCAGATTTCTTGAAATAATTTGAAATACCTGCCAACAGCAAATGATAAATCCACCAAATGCAAATGCTTGCTCAAGACACTTTTTGGACGTATCTTAATTTTCTGGATCCAGGAAATAATACAGGAAAAAATATTTTGAAAAGGGATTTGGGTGCAACATTTCAAGTATTTAGTATTATGTCAAACACATGCCAGGACCTATCTGAGCTCCTCTCACAGTGTGATAAACTGGAAACCGCTGTTTCATCAAAGCAACTACAATTCATAGCAAAACAGCAATTGACAGCTATCACTTTGGATTTCACCAAAACACACTCTCTGTCACTAAAAAAAGCATATATAGAACTAAATGATGGCCTCTTACTCATTTGTATACATGACAACCAAGTCCAAAGCTAGTCCATGTTCCTTGAAAAAGGTGACTGTATACTTAAAAATATATTTCCTCTATTCAGAGACCCATGCAAAATTAACATCACTTCTTAAAATAAGTACTATTATTAAGACGCATTAAGACATTAACACATCAAGTGCAAGTAATACATCAGGACTTGTATCTGCTGCATGCATAAGGCCAGTATGAGCCTTATACACCAACTAATCTCCAAGTATTATACCGACAGGTAAAGTGACACCTAAATGGTACACACTTTTTGAAATGGGGCATTGCCTACTACGTTAAAAAAAAGAACCTGAGCTGCCGTCTTTGCAAGCTTTGTAGTTTGTTCTTTTTATTATGTTTTTGGTCAACTATCATATTGTTTTCTACCATGTTACATTTGGATCCAAACTTATTTCAAATTCACATGAACAGTTTCAGTTTCTTGGAAAAGAGATTAAAGAAAGAAGACTTCTGAAGTACTTAAATGCAAGATCCCAAACTCAAAACATTCCTACCACGTACTCATGGCACCGAGGTTTGGTCTGAGCACTACAATTAGAGCCACTTCCATTCATTCAGGTGGAAGATGAAGACTATTCTGCAAAACCATCTCCTTGGCACAGCATTCAGTCCAGATGTGAAGAAGGCAATGGCCTTAGCTGGGTTGGGGGTGAGGAGAAAGGCATCCAGTTCATTCCTCTGCCCTGAAGGCAAGTAGGCACCTCTAAGAGGTCAGCCAGAAAAGAGCCTGAAAGTGAGATGGTGGGATGCAGGGAAGAAACACTGGCATCCGCAGTCCCTTCCGTGCTGGGGCACAGTGTGGGAAAGCCCCCAGGAGAGTACAGGACAAGGTTGCTCTTTCTTCCAGAGATAGAACAAAGCCCTAGATTTCCATGATCCACCACTGGCAGCAAGTCTGTGGGAAGCAGCAGAGGATGAAGCTGCTGGCTACTGAACTGGCTCAGATAACACAGTCAATCTCAGTTTTTCAGCTCTTCTGATGACCCAGGCGAGTGCTGACATATTTTCTGCTTTTTCCCCAAAGAATCATCTAAAACTGCATGAAGAAAATTTCCTTGTGATGATTTTAAGTCAAGTACTTCAGAGATATAATACCAGAAATCGGTTTCCATCTGCAAATTTAATTTATTCTTCCATGCATTCACACTATAATTCAGTCTTCAATTGCCCAGTCTCAGTAGTTCCTGGCAGCTGAATCCAAACTGTGGGATCTATCTGCAGACTGATGCCAAACAAAATCCCACAGCAGCAGTCTGGCTGGAAGTGATGTCTTGGGAGGGAAGATAAGGAGATATTTGCATTTTTAGGCAGACACTACTCACCTGTTGAGAACCACACTGGTCAACTGAAAGCACCATTAGGACAGGTAAAATCATCTAGCCCACAGGCATACCAATGGGACCATGCTGATTACTCGCTCAAATATATCTCTTTTTTATTTACTACACAGAATAGTCTACAAATGAATCTGATGCACAGAGAAGGAAGATGTTGCACAAGCTTGGTGATAATGACAGTGTATGATGAGTGAATAGTGAACAAGGAGTGAAAAGGAAACATCATGGTTATTGTGATTACAAAGAGATCTTACACCTCTAATGTACATATCCAAATAATCTGCTATCAGACAGCATGAATCCAGGCCTGCAATCCATTAATCTGCGTTGATTTCTAGAAATGCTATCACAGTTTTGTCTGAAATACCAAAAGCTCTTTCTTGTAATGCTGAAAAAATGTCACAGCATTACACAATATTTTGCAAAAGACTTTGAAAATCTAGGTCCTACATGCCTGAATACAGTCAACTCAAGCATAATAAATGTCCCCGTAGTCTCACAGCACCTCACTCCATCTGCTCCATAAAACAGGCAAAATACAATTCTCTGATACTCTGACAAAAATAAACATTTGTGAAACAAACAGATCTTACTGTGATGAGGGCCATAAGAAAATAAATTTATCATCACACAGTGAAGTTCGAGAAATATTAGTAACTTCAAATATGGAGAACACGCTGAACAAGAATGAATAAGGACTCCAAAGAGTAAGGAAGACATTCTGCAGGAAAAGAATAATATGAGATCATTTAATTTAACATTTTCACAGGCACAAAGATTGTACATTGCTTTTGGAAGCTTATTATGGCCTTTTAAAAATACTTATTTTTGCAACGATTTTATATTAATATTTACGTTATACACTGAAGTAGGGCAGATGCATTTAAACCGGAAATAAATGGTCTTCTGATGTAGTTATTTATAGTCAGCCTTTTATATTTGTTTCTCTATTTCATATATTTAATTTGCATTTATTTTGGATTATGTAGAATAACTAAAACAGGTATTATGAAGCTGAAGATATTCTCAGAGCATGAAAGATTTTGAGAAGAAAGACTTTTCAAACTGGAGAAAGCATAACTGAATAACAAGAAGAAATTTTAACCATCTAAAAGAATTATATAATTAGAACCCATATCAGAGATGAAAAATTCGCAGTCTAGAGTGGCCATGATGAAAATGGTAAATAAGAGTTGTCATACTTTACTTTAAAAGGAGTGGAAACGGAGTGAAAGCATTTATTGTTAAAATATTCTTAGCACTATAATTATTTTTATTGATTAAAGTAATTATTAATTCATAAACAGCCTCTAAAATGTTGATACTGTAATTTACGAAATGAAAAAAAGAATACGCTATCTCATTTATTCATGAAACTCTTGGAACTCCATAAATAGATCTCTATTAATGTACACTAGTGAAAAAAAAAGCATCCCCCAATCCAAGATAAACTTCTGAAAACATTGCAGCTTCCACAGGGCAGTGCCTCACAGAGCGTAATTTGCCATGAGAGTTGAGCCCACCATTAAGTTACAGCGTTGCTGAATCACGTGCCACATGCGAATAGCTTTTGAGCTGAACCGCCTTCAGTTTTAGCCTGCTGACAAGGAATAACGCCCTGTTTACAAAGCAGGATCTCTCTTATTCCAAATCTGTCCTGTTTTTCCTTCTTGAGTTTTTTGGTCTGGAAAAAGAGAGAACTTGTGTCAGGATTTGCAGACACCAGAAGCTTCCTCCCCTCAGTGAGTTCCAAGTATCGGGGACATTTTGGTCCTACTGTACATACGCAACCTGTTCTGGGCAAGCTGGACTCCCCGAGGAAACGCTACAGCGTGGATGCACACAAGGACTGAAGTCCCCAGCTGTGCCAGGCCTGCCTCCGTCTGCACACAGCCTCCCTGCACAACGTGCGCGCGTGCTTTGTACGTAGCTGCACAGTATTCACCGAACTCCCTGCACACCTGCTGTAGGGCTGGCCTCTCCCAGCGTACTTGATCCAGCACATCCCAGACGGGCGGGTGTAGCTTTCTGCACATCGTCCGTGCACCACGGCTCTCTGAACACGCGGAATTTCTATTTCTTGCCTAGCGAGAGTGCGTCGTAGCATGCAAACCCTCTCGAACTTCTAGTGACGCCAGAGGGTACGTCCCCCACCGTGGAATTACCGGGAGCAGCAAGAAGCCTCCTAACAGCCTGGAAATAACCCCACATTTGGTGGGGGCTGACTGATTTGCAAACGTACAGCCATGGCTGACATTTAAGGTCACGAATTTCCAAGTGGTGTCTGATACGACGAGAGGGGGCTAGTATAAAAGTTGCATCAGCTGACAGCCAGGTGGATACGAATTCTGTGACAGCATGACTGCATGACTGCAAGCAGGATGTCAAAGAGATTTTAATTATGCAACAAGTTAAATGTAAGTAACCAAAAGAAAAAAAAAAAGGAGCCTCATTTTGAGGATGTCAAGAATACTTTCTGTGACAGATTACTACAGTCTTTGTTTAAGATGCTACACAAGGGTCATAAGTGAAAAATAGAAGGGGCATAGTAACTACTGATTTCTTCTTAATACTCACAATTTTTCTTGCAGATTAGCTTTTTACAGGGTGAGAATCCTCCAGGAAAGAAATAGAGGGGAGTTTTACAAAGCATATCATGCTCACATCATCTGTAATCACGTAACTACTTCCATAATACAAGTACCGCTAGCACAAGCAGGGGGGGAAAGACTCAGAAGCTGGGTGATCTTTGAATTTGCCACCGTATTTTAAGAACTGTTTGGCCAACATACTTCTCTGACATTAGACTATAACTCCAGTAATGGAAAATTATGTATATACAAGAAATACAGGCACTGTTCCTTATTCATGTGTCTTTATTGTACATATTTGGGATGCATACCTATACATACCTGTACCTCTGACCTTTAGCATGCACTGAGATAGGCATTTACTGAGTGAGTCCGTACTACACAGCACACTACCCAGTCTACTGGTTTAAAAAACAGTCCATTTTTTTTAAAAAAAGGTGTGCAAAAAGTCCCTGGTGAATTGCAAGAAACAGATGGTCTCTAAAGGAATTTGTTTGCAGATATCACATTTGGACTAGTGAATATTCTAAAAGAGAGGGCCAGCAAGCCACTGAGTGCCCAGCACAATCTTGTCACCCAAGTAAGGGGGAGAAACACGGTGGACAGAGACAGAGCCACCCCAAAATCCTGCCTCTGCCATCTCCTAGTTCTAAAGGATACCATGATAAAAGTTTTAACCTTTGCTATCAGGTGGTAAGATCTGTTTGCCTTCAAAAAAGAGAAGTAGAACAAGGACCAACCCCATAAGCTGCAACTGATCCCGAGCCCCAGCAACACCATGGGAGCAATCCGCACCATCCACGTCAACCAGACGCCGTAAAGTCCTGCAAGACCCCCGCGTGCCATCGTTAATACCCTTGATAACCATTTTGCTGCGTAAGCCCTGTGGAACCCTTTGCGTTTTGAATTAAGTGTCGTCCGGACTGATGGACACCACAGTGGCCTCCGAAACTACAACTGCCATCACTGGCAGGAGAAACTCTCCACTGAAAGCTGCCGTGTGACAAACAGGAAAAATCCATTCATTTCCAAAATTTGCTTTAGTCCTCCGAGGTTTCCACAGACATCATCATCCAGAGATAGGCATCTCTTCCCATCTGCTTTTTCAGGAAATGGAGATAGAGCCTTATTAAAAAGAGATGATTAATCATTTGTAGAAACACTCTCACTTCCAACTATAGAAAAAGAAAAGGACATTAGTTAAAGTCGGGCTCTCTTATCTCTTCCTCACCATGAAAATGCCTACCATAATCAAGAGTCAAAGGGAAGCCTTCTCCTCATGCAAAGGAAGACAGAGATTCATTCTGCTAGAAGTGACGGAAGTAATAAAGAAAGAAAGAAAATTAGAAGTAGTTAATATCCTGGCTACAACCAGGTTTCAGAGTCGTTACTGCAAGAGAGAAGACCTGAAAAGCTGCTTTGCAGAGAGAGGAGAGACGGGCCAGAAAAAAAAATTTTACATCACACATGGCTTTGACTGTCAGATGAATAAATCTCATCCTGTATTGCTGGACTTGTACTTCTGGTGTGAATAATCATTTGTTTTTTCACAGGATTTTTTCTTTTTCTTTTTTTCTTTTCTTTTTTTTTTCACTTACCACTACTATAATCATATATCTGAAACCGTATTTACTTAACCTTGACAAAATTAGATTTGAGTAATTCACCCAAGCAGATGAAAATTTTGAGGAAGAAAAAAGATTTTTTTTAACATGAAATGTCTACATACCCCTTTAAGTTAGTAGAGTATTTATTTTATTTTAAAAGTAAAAGGTAGTTAATTTGCAAACTCCACAGCCAGAAGTGTTATCAAATTTCACAACAAGTAGGACTGCTAGGACTCCAAAGCTGTTTCAAGTTAGGACTTTGCTTGAATCCTCTTATCAGTGCTGAAATTAGACTTGTCTTTAAAGGACAGCAACATCAGGCAAGTGATTCTGAGTTGATCCTACAGAATTAAACACTGCTCTAAAAAGCTGCTGATATTAAAATGCAAAGGTACTGTGATTCCAGACCTGCAAATGTGAGATAGCACTGAATTAGTCTTTGTATCTTATTTTTACAATACACTTAAAACCAAAAACATTTCCTTCTAAAATGCAAAAGTAGATTCCTCTATTGATTGGGGTGTCAACAGAACTGAACTTCTGCTACAACAGAAACAAATTATAAATGTACCATCATTTTATCTGATATTTAAATATGGATAAAGTTCCCTGACTGAAATTAAACATGAAAAAGAAAACTGAATTGCAATCTTGCATGTCTCGAGAGATAAAATAAAGGAAAACTCACAGCCCAAAAGAGAAGAGGGGGAAAAGGGAGGACATTCCCTTCCTCTGTCCCCTTATTAATTACTGAACTACTTTGGGGTACAAACTGTACAATAGGTATAGAACCAAATAAAAGTGCTCTACCACATATTATCGAGAAAAGAAAGCTCATCACTTGCTAAAAGTATGCGTTGGGTTTTTTTAGCACTCAAATGCCCATTATTAGCTAGGATGAGAAAAAATTCAGGGAACTAATTAAAAGAAAAAGCCCAGAATAGCTTACCACTAAAACAGTACCAGTAGAGAAATCCATACAAATTACTTTAAAGTATAACGGCTGTCAAGTTGTGTATTAATTCAAGTTCTGTAGTATTACAGATATCAAGAAAAAGTCTGCAAATAGTTTTGCAAAATTTGCAAGCCCTGGTAGGCAATCACATAGCTCAAGGTGAATCGCCCCAGCTCATAATCTGCCGGTCTTTCAATGAAAAAGAATGTCAGGAGTAACCAAAATAAGGTAAGAGAAAGTATTAAAAACACTTTTATTTTAAAAATCTCAATGTCTTTCACCAAACTGGTACTGAACAACAGATATATTCTTGTTTTCTTACTCTCTGCTAACAGAAAGTTGATGTAGTCATTTTTATGGCATTGATGATAAGTGCTTGTGAGTGTATCTATACAGCAGAATATTCTAATTATTTATTTAAATGTTGTTCTGTTTCCTTTTTATATTATCCTGTTACTAGCCTAAAAGAATCAAATAGAGAAGGAAACATGTACACTCATAATAATTTAAGCTCAACAGCTTAGTAAACCATGCATCTGTTGTGAAATTCTCTGGAGTTCCAAAACAAATAAAATCTAGGTAGACAGTCACTGAAGAGATTTGATTTCTAAGCCCAAAAGACACTCGATTAACACTCTCTGTATCAGAATCCTTACAGACTTATGAGCTGAGCTATTCTACTGAATTTAAGTATCAGAGATGCAATGAAGAGGAAATAAACTGTTCAGTGTTTCATTCTAATTATTCTTTTAGATACTCTACTTTGTAGTCAAATTTATATAGAATACAATTGTAGTTTTGGCATTGCAATTTAAAATTCCAAGCAAAATCAACCAAACCAAAACCAAAACCAAGCAAGATCCTCAGCCTGCTTGAATTGTCATTAAATTTGCAACCAAAACTATATTCAAGGCAGAAAAAAGAACAATGCTCAGATCATGTCCCTTCAACTGCACTTAGGTACATGGTCACAGATACTATTGCCTTACCTAGGATATTTGAGCATGTGCTTTTAATCACTTCTGTTTAGCAAATTAACTAAACAAATACTGAATGCAACTACAAATGACAGTTTTGCCAAATAAGACCACAATATGTAAGATGAAGTGCTTAGAAAATCAGATATTCTCAGTGATCAAGGCGTAGTTCCACTGCACATCCCCTGTACACCAGCCGGTGCCCACCGCCAACAAGAGCGCTTCATTCTCCTCCTCGATGGTGCCTCCTGCTGCAATGAAACGCTACGGCAGCTAAAGTCCTTTCAAACAACGCGCTTTCCCCTACTCAAAAATGCTGGTCCTTCCTATGTTGCCGCTACAAGACTCAGAGAAATTACTTCTCTCAAAAAACAAATGGGATGTGCACAAGAAAGGGAAAAATAAGCAAGCATCTTCCAAACCCTGAGACTAATTCACTCTCACAAGCACCCTCCTTCACTTCCCAACATGCACACTAAATGCAAAATGGTTCTCTCTGGAAACATGTTATTAAGGATTGTCATATATGGACATAAAGAAAAAGCAGAAGAAGATTAAAGCAAAGCAGAGACCCATTACAGCTTTGCAAGTTTTTCTTCATAAAATTTTGCGTTTTCTAGCAAGTATCCTACATATTTTAAACATAAAAATCAAAAAATTTAAAAAAAGTAATCCCACTGTACACCATAATCTATCAGACAGTGGCAATGTCTTAACTACCAATACATTCCACCACTGAGGGGAATTGTTCCATTTTGTATTCATTTTTCTGTCTAGAAAATAACATGTGGAACGAAATAGGAAAACACCTCAGTAGAGCTTCCTCATTCTAGGAATATTTCATTTAGAAGAGCTGACAAAACTCTCCCTTTGAACTGTCTTGTTTAGAAGAACATCATTTTGGAAAACTGCATGAAGTGTGTGTGGGGGGTGGAATCAGTATGCAGGCTCAAGGGAATAATTTTTATTTCCATATAATTTTGAACACACACATAACTTAATTGAAAAGCCTATATTAAAAGCTGATTACATCATTTCTGAACCATTCTGGTCTGCTTCTGAACAACCTCAACTCCCTGCTCACTGTCTAGGAAGCCTAACACAACCACACTTTCAGCTTGGATGCTTAAAGGCAACAGGTATGAATCTTCCACTCTCTCCAGCTCTTAAAGAATCTGCTAAACAAAGTGCAATGATTTTTTTTTAATTTTGTGTTTGAAAGTCATATTTGCAGTTTACAAAGCATCTTTTATTTTCGAAAAAAAAAATAATTCACTAAACCACTGAGGAGTTCATGAGAAGTGAACGAAAGACTCCATGAAAAATAAAACAAGAAACATTCATTTATTCTTCTATGACAGTAAAAAAAAGATATTACTGTTGTGGAAATACTCCAAATTAATTCATACTTGGTTGCCCAAATCACTGCCAAAATACACTTAACTTAAGAAATTGTAAGCGGCTGAAGACTGAAAGAATGATTAGCTAGTCTCACCTGTACCTTGCACTAAAGAACTCACTGAAGTCTATGGGCTTTGCTCAGGACAGTTAGGCACACGTTATCATTTACACAACTCTATCACTACTCTCTGCACTGCAGAAGCTTGACATTTCTCAAAAATAATTACTACTGCATATTAACCAAGCATAGGAAGGAGTGTAGCAAGTACAGAGAACAAAATAAGTGAAATCCTTCAGTGAAATTCCATCCTTAATCGAGCATGTTATTCTTCGGATTGCAGGAAGTATGCAAACAGTGAATAACATATTCCATATAGCACAGTAACTTGGAAAAAGCAATTTAACGGCTTTCATCCTCCATAATGAAGGTTTACCTTTACATTTACTTAGCTGAATTATACTCCTCTTATTCATTTCATGTACTACAATGTTCTACAAAATTTGGTATTCTGGTGGACTTACTTCATGTAGAAGCCTCTTTTGACTGCATAAGAAGTATCAGCTAAGAGCTCTTTTCATAAAGAGTTTTTTGATTGATGAACAGACGCTTTGATGCTAATGATATTTCTGAGGTTACTCTACTCTAAATGAAACTCATACTCAGATTAGCTAATTTTTAGTCTCTAAAGAATCATCTTAAGCAAAGGTCACTGAACTTCTCACTATGCAATTAATAGAGATTCAACTAGTAATTCCTTGATCAAATATTAGTAGTTTTGATTGGTCCCAGAAGAAACACCTTTTTTAATGTAAACTTGGCTCACAAATCAGAGCCACAGCTGTTGCTTGATATAATCAGTGTACAATATTCTAATCCCATGAACTCTGACTCAGCAAGCATCTGCTTTCCAAATAAACTTTATAAAACATTGGGTTTTTTTTAGAGCTAATTCTGTCAGCCAAGGTTTAAATGGAGACAAATCCCCAAACCTTACACAGCAACGCTTCAAAGTCAACCACTACACTTTGACTTCTTTTCAAAAGGCGTTTGCCAGGCTTTCAAATGGTTAAGACACAGTGCTGTGAGTTACAGTGCTTAATTAGTAGAGAGATACTGTTAAGATTTTTACTTAAATTATATTTGGGTTTAGTTAAAGGACCTCTTGGACCCACAATGTTTGATGAGCAGGTTTTAAATCCCAATATTTATTTTATTATACCAAAAGTCCCATGGCTAAAGTAAATTTATAACACCTGCACTCAAGACTCTATGTTGATTATCTGTTTCTAAGTACAGTTAGAAAGCTATAAATAGCCTAGGTCCAGGGCCTGAGATGGCAGCTATCATCCTCTCCTTCTGTCTTATAATTAAAATCACCTACAATCTTCTAGAAAGTTTTTATAATGAGACCTCTCCTACCATCAACAACAACAAAATTACTTTTAGATTCTTTTAGAATTGGACAGTATGTTAATACTTGAATATAGAGATCTTCCAGGTGAGGCATAAAACTGATTTTTCTTATCTTCTTGCATTAATGCATTCCATCTGCAAACAATCCTTGGGATTGGAAACAAACAGTAAGATCATTCTCAATAGCTAGGGAGGAGCTAGAAACAAGTTTATCACAGTAACATCATCTTCTAAAAAGGAAAAGCATAAAAACATAGAAATGGTGGTTGAAAGGGACCTGTGAGGTCCATCTAAGCTTCCACTTGATTCTTTATTATCACCGTTACACCATAAGGTCAGCTGTGGCTTTGTCTAGCCAAGTCTGGAAAAACCTTCAAGAACGCAGACTCTACTACCTCTTTGGGTGTCTTGTTCCAGTGCTGCACTACCTGTCTCGTAAAGGTTTTTCTAATGTGCAGTCTAAACCATCCCCATCCACAATTTCTGACCATTGCTCCTTGCTACATCCTCTGGCACAATAAAGAAGAATTTGTTGACTTTGTAAATGCCATTCAAGAATCTGAAAGCTGCTATTAAGACGGCTACTAGCCTCTGTTTCATGACCAGAAAAGCCCAACTCCCTCAGCTTCTCTCACACAGGACATGCACTGTAGGTCCCTGACCATCACAGCAGCCCTCCACTGGACTTCACCACTTTCTCAAGATGCTTTCTGCACCAGAGAGACCAAACCAGAGTATCCTGGTGCAGCCTCACAGTGTCAAGGAGAAAAGAATAAAAGCTTCTCTCCATCCACTCTTAATGTAGCCTAGGATAGGGTTCATCCTTATCGTGATGAGAGTCCTTACCTTGACTCTATACACCTGTGAAGAATCTCTGAGGAGGGAATTAGATTGCCATTAAGAAATACAAAGGAGTCTTAGCATATTGCACTCCATTCATTACACTGGTAAGTGCACAGTTGAAATGAAATACAGAACACAGTGACTTATGTTCCATTGCTTCCTCTTCCCAACTTAATGCAGATTGAGTTTCCAAACAATTTTGTGCCACCATGAAGAATACGCTTTCTCTTCAGCCATTGTTATTTTTTATTCCCAATATCTTGTCATACAATTTTGGCTAATTATAGCAGGACTTAAATGTATAAAAAAGGCAGAATTATTCAGCAGAGTATTTGTTGTTATATGCACGTTATCTGCTACTTTGTACAAGGAAAGAAGGGTCACTAATCTCCTTCAAAAGAATCTCTAGAAAGTATTTTTAATTCTTTTCAGAAGACTCTGCAGATTTTCAGATTACCCAGAGCTGAAGGAGCCATGGAAAACAAAGAGCCACACCACTGTATTCTTCTCCACTTTGTATAGCATGGACAATTTGTTCTCTGGATGCTCAAATTTGTCTCCTAAGTTCTTTGGCAAGTGGTCTGCTAAATGAGAGATCAGAGGTGAGGTCTATGTGCTCCAGAAGGCCAACAACGGGAGCACAGGCAAATCCTATGAAGGGTATGAATTCCTGCATTGTTGTTCATATTATGATTGCTCAAAAGAGTGCTCATTGCCAATGACACTCACTCAGATTTTACGATTCTGCAGGAACCAAACCTCTTAAACTGAATCCCCGAAACAGGCTATATTGTCCCTACGAAGATCTGCGCTTTGGTATCATCAGTTTTATACTTGTATAGAAGAGTAGTCCAGTCCTTCCTAGAAAAGCAGTTATAGTCCCACTGGTGCTATAAGCTTCCTAGGATGGAATTCATCTCGCTGAATTTTAGTAGTCTAAATATAAGCTGGTCATCAAGGCTGTTTTGACAGTTAATAAATCAGTTGGGATGAATCAATTTTTGGAGCAACCATCTTAGATGGCTGGCTATTTTAGGGTGGATTAATTACCCCCTGAAAGCCTCTCTCTCATTCAAGGAGAAGTGGAGAGAATCTAGGGCTGAGATTCACTTTGCTTCTGTTATAGCTCTACAATACAGGCATTGACAGCTGAACTAGTCATTTAGGGTGGATCCATACAGCACAACATTTTCACAAAGGATTTTTTTTAACCAGAACAAGCATCTCTTTCACAAAAATGTCGCATTATATCCTTGCAGTGACTGACAGGTTTGAAGATACCCTAGTAAAAGATAAGACAACTTACAGTCAAGTTATTGTTATAATTAGTTACATTATTGTTCTCTATCCAACATATTTTACATTAAGAACATTCCATAATCATTCAGTCAATCAATCAATTCATCAAAAATAATGCTCATATTGAGATTATATAAAGTTTCTGGTTCATTTTCTAAAAAAGATTATATTTGCTTGTTTAATAAGCCAGAAAAGATCTATTATAAAATATCTACGCCTTTCTCAACATGTTACACATTTAAAATAATGGTCTATCTTTGACTTGTAGTACTGAACATAAGAATTAGCATAAGAAGCTATCATTAAAGTAAAAATTAGCATAAGAAACATTATTACTCCTTGTTATTTCTAATAATTGCTAATAAGTTGACTATAAAGTATTATATACTAGTTTTATACTAGTAACTTAGACTTTATTTGTATTTGTACTTATACTAGATGAATAATAAAATATGTTTTCCTACTACAAAAATGTAATAATTAAATTAAGTAGAGTGAGGCCTTATAGAATTCAGTTTTGGTATCAAGAGTTGGGAAACTTCAGAGTTCTGAGACCATTTTTTTTTAGCTATCTTGAGTAATATATTCTCATTTTCAAAAAGCTATTTGTACAGGCAAAATTTGATATTTTTTATTAAAAATTTTGTTCACCTCACAATTTAATGCAGTTTTACTGATAGTGATATATGTCATTATTTTTAATCTACCATGCTCTGAAAAGCTTCTGCAGTTCTATAATTGTTAATGACTAGTTTCAGACTTTGTTGAATTAGACCCAGCTAGCAGGTCACAGGCCACGTCGTCATCCTGAGGATTTAAATTTTATCTATGCCCCAAAGGCAGAGCTAAAAGTAGTCCGGAAGTCCATCTTACACACTGCTCTTGGCAAGAAGAAAGGGAATTCACATTCCCAAAATGCCACCTGATGTGGGGAATGGAAGGAACAATCAGGCTGCTTAGACTGCTGGCCTTGAAAATCCCCAGTCTTCATTCAGCTTAAACAGTCTAAAATTGCAGGTGGTGTAGGAGGTGATGTGGCTAGAATATCTGCCTTCAAGATTTGCTCCAGCAGGGAGCCAGAAAAGATGGAGAAGATGCCGACATGGTAAAGAAAACGGAGAGCCTCCAAGGAGTATGCAGGCTGAAAAAGAGGAGTCTGTCCGGGGGAAGTAAGATTTCTCTGGCTATCAAAAGGTGAGTGAATACAGAATAACAAATCTGAAGCAGAATGGATGGAGAAGAAGGAAGAATATCAAAGTGGGATGTCCGTAAAGAAAAAAGGATAAAGAATACCAGGTGCTGACAGGTAAGAAAAAGAGTAACAAGAGGAAGCGGAAAAAAAGTGAGAAACTGGATGAAGCAACAGAGAAATCCAGCACAGAGAAAGCAATACTGAAGTCACAACATTTTATTTATTTCGGATTTATGCATTTCTGTATTCATCCATTGAAGGCAAGATTCCTTTTGAACTATCAATCATTTCTGCAAGATGTGACAAGTAGTTTTTCATCTAGACTCCCTTCTCCCATTTCCTTCTGTATGCCTTTTCAAAGATCGACAGATCACTTCACTAAGCTATCTATCACCACCACTGTATGGCAAGGCAGTAATTTTGGGTGCACATACAAACGCATACACACAGTCTCTCTCAATGATGCAGTTGTTTTGCTGATTCCACCAGTATCTGCAGCTTTATACCAGTATTTTTTTTCTTATATGTCTTTTGAGGCCATTACGCTTAACTCCTGTTCTTTCATGTGCATTGGACACAGCAACTTAATTTTGAATGCATGAGTATCTGATGCTCTGCAGCCAGTCTCCATAAAAGTTATCTTCTGTCAGGGCAGAGCCTACCACCTTTAACTGAAGCTTTTAAGGCCACTACTGTCCTGACAACCTCCTTTAATTCGTTTATCTCAGATTCTGGGCAGAACTAGATCCGTAGAGTGAGACAGAAGACATTGTCAGGGAATTGATGCATGCAAAAGGTTCTTCATTCCTTCTGTTTCAAAACACTATTTATTCTACAATGAAAGGCAGTAGGTTCAGAATTTCTCTAAACAGAGAGAGCTTTACTCAAGTTCACACCATCCGCCAATGGAGCAAGGGTTTTTGGAAGATACAAATAAATTAAACAGGTGGGTTCTCTGCAGACCTCCAACACTGATTGCTCAACTAACCACAGGAAGCAGCCTGGAGCTCTAATACAGAAAGCAAGATACCTGCCACAGGGAGATGTATATTCAGAAGAAGGAAGTTACTAGCTTGGAAACGAGTTAAAAACTGCCAAAGATTCAATTCACTCAGAATACAAAATGAATAGAGAGAAGGTCTGAAAGACTTCATTCTGCTAGAGTAAAAGCACAGAGTTTCAGTGGACCAATCTGTATCGCTATGAGTTAGCTGGTGAGTGAAGAGTATGTTTAGGGGAAAAGAGGAAGTCTGGAGCTAATATCTATCAGCAATTTAGACATGTCCCTGTGTTATAATTGTCTCAGATGGCTCAGACAAAAGACCTCCATGCCATCCATCTCCTAGAAGATGTGATGCATATGGCAAATACATGTTTTTGCAAGCTGGTTGTGATCAGTTTATATACATCCTTTGAAATCTATTAGGACAAAATTTGACCCCTAAAAATAAACAGTTAAGATGTGACAGTCTTCTCATCACAGACGTAGATAACCCATCAATGAATGGAGATGAAAAGCTGACATTCTAATCTTGAAGAATTCATATATTAGATGAAAAATGTCACTGACTTTTTAAGATGGAACAAGTACATTTGTATTCCAATAGAGTTATGCTGTGGCTACGAACCCAGTGCAAAAAATTTCTCAATTTAATAAAGTATTTGCTCCTTTTGGGTTCTTTTCTGCATTTCAGCAAAACACCCTGAACTGCCTGTTTCTTTTCTGATTAAGCTAGCCATTCTGCAAGAATAAGAATAGAGAAACTGACTGTAATACTGAGATATCAGATACTCCTTCCCTAGTGGTAGGTTCATAATCTGTTTTTAGAGTGTGACAAGGTAGAAGAGCTTAACTATTTCATCTGTCTGAGACTATGAAATAATTATTAACATTGCTTTCCTTCAGTACAAGCTTTACTTTGGTATAAGAGGGAATGCAGGAAAAGCTCAAATGCATACGCTTTTTTGCCCTTATATATACATACGTACATACACACACACACACACACACACACACACACATGTGTGTGTATGTGCACGCATGTGTGTGTGTATGTATATACACACGCACATACATATATATACATATAGATAATTATTTTTAGCACAGCTGCATTACCTTCCTTCAAAACAGCCAGTAAGGGAGAGGAAGAGAGGGAGACTGCTCTTCTGGGAAACTAAGCATGCCCAAGAGGACCCTCCAGAGACTGTAGGGCCTGGCAAGAGAAAAGGGAGTCACAGCTCAGACTGAGGGTGCTGCAGCTCCTGTAGGGACCGTACAGAGCCACGAGCAAACAACATAGACCTCAGAGAGATGGAAGGCAACTTCCTCAGGATCAGAGGGGTCTTTGCAGCATTCTCCACTATTCACAATCATTAAACTGACAGCTAGCAAAAAAAGCTTTTGCATGTACACAGTAGGTAAGAGGGATTTTTTTAATATATATATATCAGTAAAAATACCTGTGTACCTTTTATTTTCATTCTGCATTACCTAGCTACTTTGTGTTGTCCAGATTCAAGAAGTTATTTATTCTAGCCGTAACTCAGATAAAATCTGGCTTGAGTTCAAAAACCTATGGTCATCTTTGGAGAGCTTATTGGAGAAAGTACCTCTACTTCAAAGCTCTGAGTCAAGGCTCTATTCATAGTATAAATTAGGGAACCAGTAACAAGGCTCTACCTGGAAAAGACCTTGTTTTGCCATGAACAGAGTCATGTTTAGGATCTCCCAAAATTTTCCTCTGCCACTTTGTGATCCTGATGGAGCATGCTGCTACAGAAGTACGTTGCTAAAGCACGTTCATGTTCCTGGAGAGCATGAAAGTTGGAAATGAACCTCACCTCAATCCAGAAATTCCAGGGAGACTTCTTGACCTGAGGCAGAGCAGTACAGAATACAGCAAAACTATTCAGTGTAGCTCAGTCCAACCCTGACTTCCCAAGTAATATAGAAATGATGACAGTTCTTTTCCAACAGCAGCGTTAGGGAAAGCAGGCTCAGGACCGGCTAATTGGCTGCCCTTGAAAAGAGCAGACACAGGATGTAAGAGAGAAGAAATGACAGAAGTCAGAAACAGGAAGAAGTCTTCTCTGGGATTTGGATTGTCTCAAGCAGTTCACAGCCCACTAGACCTGGATAGATGGATAGTACTGAGGAGGTGTTGCCTCACAAAGCTGACTCAAATATCCTTAGTGTATAGGACACCAGTAAGGGGGACTTCAAGGATATCACTGTGACTTCTCATGTTTAGCAAGAAAAAATTGTCTAGGATGCTTCTGAGTAATATCCTGTATGTAGCTGAGAAGGCTCTATCGTTATGAACTTCTGTGTTTGTAAGAGACAATTTCAGTATCTTCCAAATCTATCGAAATCTTCACTAAAAGAGACTACTTAAAGGCAGAGGTAGAACACTAGGGGCAGTACCAGCTTCATCATACAAAAGTCTTTTGGAAACACAGTGATGTCCAGTATCTCTCCTTTGACTTAAATAACTGAAGAGGAAAGGATGAGCTGAAGCTGATTTTGATTGACTTCAACTGCCAATTCATGGACATACCATGTACCTTACTGATGAAGACCTTTTTTCCTTTTCCTCTGGAGTTCCCTAAGAGAACACAACAGACTACAAGTGAAGATCACTCCAAAATGCAGACAGGACGCTCAAGGATCACTGGCAGCCACAACTAAGAAACAACCAAAGTCTAGAGGTCTGAAATTCAAGGGCCTGATAGCAAAATAAAATTTAAAGAGATTTTTTTTTTCCTTTAGAGACAGAAAATAACACGGGTCCTACTACATTTAGGTCACTAGTTATATTAGAAGTCTTGGTGCTTTCCTGTATAGTGGGACAGGTGTGTGCTTTTATTAGTTTTCCACTTCCCTCCCCGTGCTATAAGAAAAATGACAAAAAACCTTAAACTGACAGAAATAGCAACAGCTTGCGTTCTTAAAAACACAGCCTTCCACAAGTAATCAAGCAGCTATTTTTCCATCCCCCTGAAGCATCTTTTCTTTCAGAAATGTATGTTCTAACTTGGATTTGTTGGAATAATGAAATTGTCACTTGAGCAAAGTAAGATGCCCTGGTCTTTAAAATGCATTTGCACAAGTGGTGGTGATTGATGAGCACTGGCCTGGAAATGTTTCCTGCTGCTTCATGCATTACTCCTCCCTTATTAACCTGCTCTAAAAATACTACATTTAATTTAAAACTTGAGATATGTGTACATACAGAAGCAAAAGTCAAAACAAATTGTGTTGTATTACTGTTGAAATTCTCAAGACCATCTGATTACAGAAAGATCTCTGTGCAATATTAACATAAAATGCTGAAAAAGCCTTTGATTTTCAGTGGAGTGGGATAATATCCTAAGACTCTCCAAATATTGCATTATTCAACTGGGTAAAACTTGGCTTTAGTGACTAAAAGACATGGAGGAAAGAACAGTATTTTCACTGTGCTCAGTACCACATGCGCCTATTCCTTTCTTTTCTGCACTGACCATATACAGCAGTTATCCAATCTAAAACAGCAATTTTTGTTACAGCGATATCTTAGAAAACTGTCACGACATTTTAAATCTTCATGAATTTTACAGTTTCAGGATACTATGTCTGGCAACTTTTCAGTAAAAAATCTTACAAAATGTATTTGCGTTGAAATAAATTGGAATAAAATTATTTACCAATAAAAATCAGCTGCATGATATTTATTTTCCATTATTCAGAAATTTGAAGACAGCTTCTACTTCTTTGCTAGACTGGACAGCTACAATCAAAATGAATTTTCTGCCTCAATTCACCTATTTATTCCAGACATTTCTAATTACACTTTTCTCAGGAATGGAAATGAGTGAAGAATGCAAACGTAAAAGATATTTTCCCTAATGTGAAAGAAACAAAACATATGTGCACAGTCTTACTATCCATCATACCTGGAAAGACAGCAATCCCAAACATAGGTCGATTGCTATTCCAGACACTTAAATTACTATTAACAACCTTCTGCTTAATCTAGATGAAATTCAGTAGATTTTGCATTGAAAAGTTGTTTCAAAATCCAAGAATAGACTTGTTTTCAAAATCTAATAAATTACTTTGCTGGCATGAAATAAGAATACACAAACTGAGCAGTTTCTTCCCACCACTACTAGTTCCTAAAGGAGCAGCCTAACATTCAATTCAGGCATACATAAACAAATGAATTTTCATATTGGGCAAGATTAAGAGGCACACAAATTAGGTCAGCTGTATATGACAGCTACTCTAAGGGGACTGAAAGTTACACTTTTTTGACTACTCCAGTCAATACTTCACCTGTTCTTTACGTAACAGACACCATAGCTACACTTCATCTTACCTAATTCAGGTGTTGAAAATTTAGATTTCTAAATTTTGTGTTACTGTTATCACCTTGAGCGTACCTTTAAGCTATATGACCTATATAGAAGAAGCAGGATCAGCAAGCAAGACCTGATACCTGATGGATACATATCAATCCATACTCAGATAATGGTCAGGCCCAGTGACAAGTAATTATGAATTATGCTGACTGTTAACACAAGAGGCTGTGGTTTGAAAAGGACAATCTGATAACCAGTGTAGGAATAGACTCATCATAAATCATGCAGACCAGCAAATCAGACAGCAGAAAAAGTCATAAATCTTGAACATTTCTCGGCCTTTGGGAAGAAACCTCTTTTGGTGTTGAAAAGTAAGCTATATTCCATCAACTTGATATTTTTCTAAGAAAAATAGAAATAAAACAGTCTGACAGAGTCAAAACTGTTGTATCCTTAGGGACTGATTACTTCTTGTATGCATTCAACTGTCAGTTTACACAAATGTCCCTGATACAGATGTCCAAGTACAGAAAGCAGAAAATTCAGAGTATGTCTTGCGGGCAACTAACTAGGAGAGTAAGGGACAAGCTGGAGCGGATAAGCCTTTATACACACATTTAGCTTGGGTAGCATCAGTACAAATCACAGAATGAGCTCCATGCACGCACACATAATCTCTCACAGCTTTCCCAGCGGTAGGTGTGTGATACGTCTGTACTGTATCAGAGGTGCTAGTGATACATCTGCATCACTGCGCGTATCAGAGAGGCAGCACCTTTGGAGAGTTTCCTCCTCAAACTCCACTCATCACTTAACGTTCCCAGGCAACATCATTCATCCTAGGCACCTTTTAGAGCTGAAAGAGAATTACACCTTCAGAAGGTGATTCTCCCGGCCTATTTTAGATGCCTATCTTAAAATGGGTGAATCACCCTTTGGAAGTGCCTGTTTCTCTCCACTGACTATAAATAAGTGAATCATCTCAGAGGAATTTGCCAGTTGGTTCAGATTAACATGTCTAACTTCAGACTTTTAAATTACATGGAATAAATATGACCATATATCTTAATTAAAAGGCTGGTTTAGATTGATGGAAAAAAGTTTGCATTTTTATTCAGTATCTGTAGGTTATAGATATAGCATAGTAGCTATCTACATAGAGAGAGACATAGATACAGCATATCTATATAAATTTTCTATCACTGAAAATAAATTTGTCTCAAGGAAAGAGGAAAAATTAAAGTATCATATCTCAATAGGAATTACAAAAATTGTGCTGTTATGTTCATGTCCAGAAGAAAAACTTTTGGACTCACAGCTGAGGAGGCATTAACACATCAGATGAAATTTAGCAAGAATAATAGCAATAGACAGTCATGTTACAAAATACACGCTTGGCCATTCCTAAATAGAAGTTGGAGAAAAAAAATAAAATAAATAAAATAAAAAGGTTTTTTTTATTTATTAAAATCTTTGCTCTTTATCCAGAGTAGTTTGTGTTAATGAAAATTTATGAGACAAAAGTTTTTAAAGTAAAACATCTGCAAAACAAAGACAACTTTTTCAATGTTTTATCTAAATTTGAATACTTCAAATGCTGTCTACAATATTGCTTGGGAATGAACAAAGCAGTTGATCTCATCCTTATGTGTCTTCTATATTGCTTCATTCCTTAAATTATCTTTCTAACAATTTATCTTTCAATTTCTAACAAATTATCAATCTAACAATTTCTGAGATTTCTAACAATATGCTGTCAACCTGGTACCCTGTTCTCTGTGAAGGTAGAAAAGATCTGAATTACATTAAAGTATCAGAGAAAAATAGGCAACTGATAGACAGAAATAAATTACAGTACACAGCTGAGCTGGTCACGCAGGTAAAAATAGGCAGCCTGGCAGATATGGGATTCCAGGAGAAAGAGTAGGAAAAGCAGTGCCTGATCCACAAAGACAATATCCAAAAGCCTTTCCCACATCAGGCATAGTGACTCAAAGCCAAATGGAGTAAAACCTTGCTTCCAGATAGAAGGCTGTTGGGGATCACTTTAATAGAGAACACTTAAGTCATCATCTTTGATAGGTGAGACTGCATCATTTATCAAAAATCTATGGTTAAATTTAATTTTCATGTGAGTCAAAGACAGTAGTGGCAGCACTGCTCCTTGTTGCTGATCTGCGCCTGTTGATGCTTTCTGAAGTGGAAATGATGGATGCCACATGTTCGAGCTGTGATTAAATTTGCTTTGACAAAGCAGCATGGAAATCTGATTTTCAATAGACTCTTGCATTTCACCTAGTGCTGAGTAAACAGATACAGAACATAATGCTATATGGTTGTCAAGCTGATGGCTAATTCATTGTGCCAGTCCAATCAATCTATCCATTAAAATATCACCTGTCAATATCAAGTAGGTTCAGTCTGGAAATTATATGGAAACAAGAAGCTGTTTAGAAGTAAACACAGCCAAAGTGGAATGTGTCAAAAGTTATTTCTGCAGATTCTCCCAACAGCTTACATCAGCCCCAGAAACAAGTACTGCAGAAGATCTTTGCTTCAGTGTGCTTGACACTTCTTCAACGTAACTGCCACCATCCAATTACGCTACAAAATGAAGGCACAATATACCAAAGTTCTCCCTACTGTTCAAACAAACTCCGTGTTACTGTTTGAAGAGAATGAAGCAGAAAATCACATTAAAAGTAAAGCTTATCTAAACCCTATTATCCAAATACTTGAAAATACTGTACTTTTAGTGACATCAGAAAGAGAAGTCTTCATACCTTGACTAAACGGGAGTAGGTGTGTGCAAGAGAGGCATCGTTGAGCTCTTCCTCATAGTTGAGGTCTTTGACTGCACTGAGCCCAGTACCCTTCATTTGGATGAAATTCAGATATTACCTGCCTTAGCGGCAGTTCTATAGACATTTCTGTCCTCTGTACAGTGCCTGAGGTCCGCTGTCATAACTACATACGGGGAGCATGTGGCTCTCAATATTACGTCTGCTTTCAGCATTCAGCCCCTAATCACACCACCAATCGCCAAGGCATGGCAAAAGGTATTTACATATACTCTGTAAAAATGTCTAAATCATCAATATAATGACCTTTTTTATTCTTTTCTTGGAAAAGGATGCCTAGAACCAGAGTAGCATGGATGCTACATTGTAAAACAACCCCTAGTCATTTGACAGGCTCAAGTACAGTAGTAATTAGAAAGGGTTATTTTAAGCTTAATTGAATCATGATGAAAAGAAAAAACATGCTAATAAGGACTAACAGTGGCTGCGATTTCTCTCTCCTCTATTCAGACCTTCACTACTTGACAAACCAGTCTGATTTAATACAGTCGTCTTCAGTAGGAGAAAGAGGAAAGGAAAAGATTTAGTTCAAATTAAACCAAGAAAAAGCTGAAAGCTCTTGGCTCAGAGTCACATGATATAACAGGAGTCACATCCAGTACTTGGCTTTATCAGAAAACTACAATGGAATAATGCTATTTTATTTACAAAAAATTAAGAGATACTCCGAGTTCTTTTAAGTTTATGCAGTCAACAAATGACAGAATAAGACCATTACCATTTTCACCGATATTGCCTTCTATTCCTAAGTGTGACTGTATCAACAGTTTGTTGTCCATATTATAAAGCTTAACACACCTGGAACTGGTAGGTTCATTGTCAACAGAAAGGTCAAAGCACTGAAGAACACTGAAAGTTCATACCAAGTGAACTGAGCAATAATTAGCACTTCGAATTTCATCAAGATAAAACATCTACCAGGATGCTTATACAATACTGTTAATACACAGAAAAATTACCAAGTTTAAAACCTGAGTATTACTTTGGACCTTTCAGAAAACTACTGCAAGCTTGAAATAAAGCAACTTTAGCAAGTGTTTATATGGTACATCTAGACACACATCATTTTGAAATATCTGCTTTCCCCTTTATTTGCTGTTGTACTATGTCATATTAATTGAAGTTGAAACAGTAATTTCCACACCAGATCACACCAGAGTCTGCTCACTCAAGCATCTCATCTCTAGTAAGAACAGTGCAAGAAAAAAATTTTACACAGCTATACAAATCTTACAGAAATTTTTAAAAAGATTCTCTAAAGTAAGTTTTATCTTGACCTGAAAAATTACCTTCAGAACTTACAGTGTGATGATTCAGAAAGATGAGCAGATGAACATGAGATTTAAGTCCAAATCCCAAATAGAGAGATTCCTGTCAAAATCTTAATCTGTGAAAAGATGGATGATAAGCATTTACTTTTAATTTTGCTGGTCATGTTTCATGACTTGTTGAAAAAATCCTGGAGAATTAGCTATATTTATAGAACTTGTGCCAAACTTCTCTGAAACTACTTGAAGTCAACTGCTTGAATACCAGGCAATGGATTATAGGATGCAGATGGCTTAAGCCAGCTCTGACCCAAGCTAACACATCCATATGGAGCAGCACTTAGCAGGTTAGAGATAGTAATTTGGGTCCAAAGGAAGGTAGTTTCCTACATATTAAATGTAGGAAAGAACCCAAAGCTGACAAGCTCTGTCTTTTTGCAGTCACAGTTTTCAATTCCATGCTAGTCTTGATTGAAGACTTGCCCAGGGTCATCAAATGATCTTTTCACTTTGGTAAAGACATGTCAGGTCCCCCAGAACCACCTCATGTACCCAGATATACATTCTGGAGGTTTGCTGTCTAATATATGAAGCTATTTTCACACAAAACCTGGCTGAATAGACCTTTTTCTGAAGTGGAAGCAGGGATGGTAGTAGAAATGCACTGTTAGTAGCTTCCTGTGTATGCCTTAGAGTCCTTCTTGTTACTGTTGGTAACTAGAAGACACTTCTTCCTCTCCTAACTGTGGGCATCCTGGTACAGGTGCCTTCTATAAATGTGGCATCTTTTCAATCCACTTTAAGAAATGAGCTGCATAAGTATGGCTTGTATCACAGTGCAAATTTTCCACACATTCTGATTTGGAAACTTGTTTTGTTTTCAGCTAGTTCTCTTGAAATCACTCTTTATTCAAAATAAACCAAGATTAAATACTAATGTAAATCTATTATATTCAAACCAGGCAACACAGCTACAAATATTTATAAGAGACAAAGATGAGGAATTGAAGGAAAAATGTATATTTAGTCTACTTAACCCAAAGATCAAAAGAAAGCACTCTCCTTCAACACACACCACTAAGACTGTCTTTCTGCATACCCTATCCTAACAGATTGCCTCCATTATAGAGAACCCACTCTAGTGGAATGCATGTGTCTGAGCAGGCAATTTCCTCTTTGCAGTCCCCTGCACGTCCAGATAGAATTAACTTTCCCTACTTCAAATGTATTTACTACTCCCTGCTCCTTCCAGTAATTTAATTACTTCCAATTTATTCAGAGGATAGCCTCACCACTCCTTGAAAACAACCTTTTTTTCTTCCTTGGATATGCAAGTCTTAGATTAGGCGTCATCTCTCCAGTAGTTGTAAGCAGCTTCCAGTTTCAGTTACAAGTAGAATTCTTCCAGCCCTCCTCACCTCTATAAACCAATGTATAAGTTTCAATCAGAAGCATCTCCATTCCCTGAAGTCTACATTTTGTATCCATGTACATTAAGAAATGTACCTGGAACAAGCAGGTATTTGGGATAAACGCAAGAAGCTCTCCATTGGCACTTGAGTATGTCCAGGGACAACCATCATTCACTGCTCTGGGAGGGCAGTGAGTTGACCTAAATCTGTCTGGTGAGATAAAGGAAATGATTCCTGCTAACACTGAGCTGGTGGAAGTTACATGGCTTCAAGACAGGTCTTACATGTGTTCAGAGGCCTAATGCTAGACAGACTAATAGGGGAATTTCTTCCCTGTGAGAGTGCTGGACCAGGTTGCCCAGAGAGGTTGTGGAGTCTCCTTCTCTAGAGGTATTCAAGGCCCGCCTGGATGCAACCCTGTGTGACATGCTCTAGGTGACCCTGCTGAGCGGGGAAGTTGGACTAGATGATCTCCGGAGGTCCCTTCCAACCCTACTGATTCTATGATTCTAATAAAACTTTGGAAACCACAAGAATCAAGCGAAAATCTGAGAATCCGGTTTCTCCAGGCCCTTTAGAAGGGATTACACCCTAGATTCTCAACGTCTTATTGCTTTGAAGAGAGGGGAATCAAAACCACCCATCCATCCTTTGATAAGGGTCACTTGGAAGGAGCACTATGTCAACAGATCATTCCTCTCTGGCTTCTTGACTGGATTTTCTGCCTTTTATTATGCCAGAATCCAGAAGACTAGGAACACTGAGCAGCCTGACAGTTACGCTTATATTAAGTATTTGAGTAAGTTCTTTGGTTGATGTTTGAGTTACTGAGAGAAATTCCACGCAAAAATGAAAAGATAATGTATCAAAGTATGTGAAAAGCTTCACCAGGAGAGGTACAGAAGTTGCCAGGTATACACAGCACATGGAACAGTTACAGCATGTTCGATAGTTTATGATTTGAAGCCTTAAAGGATTTTAATGCATTGTCCAATGTTCATGGGGCATGAGAGAAAAATTTTTTTCTCAGACACATTTTATTAAAGGCTGTATTATAACTTAAGTAAAAAAGAAATGACTAAGCCTGAGACAACGCCATACAGGCAAGAAGCTCTGTAACTGGTAGGAAAGGCATAATTCAAACAGCACATAATTTTGCTTCAATATTAAAATACTAAATTTTAATTTAATGACTCCAACTTGTTTTATGTATTTAATAAAGAAGGTCCAAGACTTTGGCTCAATAAATTAGCACTGAAACCTGAGATACCATCACCAGTACTTATGCAACAATATAATATACAATTAAAAGCCCCAATAAAAAAGCTGCACTCTAAAACGTTTCCAAAACAATTTAACTTCTGTCAGCTGTTACAAGTTTCAAAAACACTTTCATAATTAACTGTCTGATCTGCCTAAGTTTCTGCGAGAAAATTGAGCTATAATTGTTGAAAATTATTTTTGAAGAACCAACACCATTGCTAGAGTAGGGGAAACAAATATTAAATTTAAGCTCTGAGTAAATTTACAGCAAATAGGAAAGCATTAATTCAAGTGTCAAAATAGGCTCTGGACAGAAAAAAAAATGAGGCACTAGGAATACTGTTAATCATGTCTTAACCAGAATAGCATTAAAACTATGAGATAAATTAACCACAAGACATGAAGTAGTAGCATTTCCCTCAAAACCAACACAAACAGAACTAGCAAATTTATCTTTGACAAAATAGAAACACCTCCCATAATTAAAGGAAAAACAGGGTAATATTCAATGAAAGCAGAATAAAACACTATCATCACCAGCACAAGGGAGGAAAGAGGGAGAAAAGAAATACAGGTTTAACAAACCACAGAAGAAAAGCACTACGTGAAAAACCTGTAGTTAAAAATTGAAGATAACAAAGAAAAAAATCCAAAGATGTCAGCCCAAAATATTTTCCTTGGGAAATTTTGTAGGAATGAACTCAGTATTTACTCTTTGAAGGCACAATTTTTACAAAATAGAAGTTCTATTGATTTGGTTAGTGGAAAAAAATACAATATTTTAAAAAATAAATTTGGAGTAAGGACAAAGCAATACTTTCTCTATATGAAAAAACTATATCGTGGTTATGTCAGCTGCACTTGCAAATATTGGTGATAGCTGTTTACAAAAATAGGAATATTTTCTATTTTCAAATTATTGCTTCCAATTTAATTCCTGTTTCTCTCAGTGCAGTCAAATTGTTGCAGAAATCCAGATGGTTATAGGACATTTTTACTTTGTAAGAAGGAAATAAAAGGAATCAAAAGTAGCTCGCCAAACAAAAACAGGATTACCCTTCTCTGAAAGAATTACATAGTCTGACAAACATTTTGAGAGTGGAACTTCTTAACATTTTTAAATTTCCCGCAGAATGACAGTTTTGAGCTTCAACTACAAATGACACAAAAGAGTATTTAGGATGCACTTTTGAAGCCTTTCATTTATTATCAGTATGGCCAGATGTCACAAGCAAAATAGTCTTGACTCGGGGAATTTTACTTTACTTTTCCTCCACTGCTCCTTGTTTTACACTGCTCCCCTGCTCCTGCGTGGGTCCCCCAGGGGCCACAGTCCCTTCAGGGGTGTCCCTTCTCTGGCAAGGAGCCTCTCCTTCCAAGAGCCCCTCTCCAGCCATGTCCCCGACAATGTCCCCTTTTGCACGTCTCCCCCATTTCTCCTCTCTTTTCTCCAAATGTGTGACTGGCGAAAGGCAGGCCGTGGCTTCCCACCCCCAGAGATCACCTCGGCCGCCCCCAGCCAAACCCTGCAGCTTACGCCCAATGCCCCAGAATTCCAGTAAGACTCAGAAGATTTCACATTTTCACCGTAACGGCAGGAAAGAAAAACTACACCCAGTGACTGTAGAGGCATCAAGCACCAGAACATGGGAGCGAGAACCTTCCTACTTACCACAGGGTATCAACTACATGAGGGTTGAGGGTGACCCAATCCTAGTAACAGAATAACAGAAGGGTCTTTTTTTCTTGACAGACTCCAGAGTGAATTGACAACATGTTCACCAAACTGAAAATCCGTTCATCCACTGAATATTGCTTTTCTTTAATTTGTGAATAGATGCTTGTTTCCATTTCACTATTCCATATGTAAGGATGCTCCAAATCAAACAAACAAATAAGCCTTCACACTCAAGAACATTTGGCGTGGTTGCTCGTTCTTCATTACACATTATGCATGATTTGTCACCAATTCGTATCCTGCTGCTTCTATCTGGATGGCAGCACTTCACAATCCAGGAAGCCAGCAAAGGCAAACTGGCTCAGGAGTTCAGTTTTAGCAGGGAAGGGAGAGCTACTGCGGGGAGCAGGCCCTTTCAATGTTTTCAGTTTGGAAAAAATAGTCTAATTTTTCAGTCAACATCTTCAGAGTTTTTTACTGTTTTTGACACAGATCAACTGCCACTGGTAGCTGGGGCTATTTCTGCAGCATTGCATACTATTCAGGAGTCAAACAGTGTAACAAATCTGGCGTTATCTAAATTCTAGAAGAGCAAGGATGATGTGTCTCTCTAGGATAGTAATGGACATACTATGGGCTGTATCTTAGGTTTGCCAATGGTATTTTAAGCTTGTTTTGTTTCCATTCTTTGGACTCCACAAGCAACCTATCTGCTCAGCTGGAAAGACCACATACGATTTACCGGTGCTATTGGCTTCTCATGGCACAAATAATTTGTAAGTGTAAATTGCTTTTGTCATTATACAGTGGTAAAATAATGCTTTGAAACCATCTATCAATTCAGAGAGCAGTTTTGCAGCCAAACAAATCCACACGCATGAGTAAAGAGGAATAATTTAATCCAGAACACATGCAGGTTCCCTTTTTTATGAATATTAATTTGATTCTAGGTTATACTCCCTTTGAAAAAAATTAAAATAACTTACAGATTAGCAACAGATTATGAAGGAGAATAAGCCAACATGAATGCATTGCTAGCAATAAGGAAACATGAAATTCTTTACACCATTCTCTACAATAACAAAATAAAATAACTTTTACAGCAACTTTTGCTTTGACCCGTAGTATTTGATAGGTAGCATTAATACATTGGCAATAGCTCAAAGGTTTCACCTGACCACCCAAATCAACAAGAATTTTATTGTTATTCATCCACAGTCAGGGAAAAATGTGTGTAAATATAAATCATAATGCTATCAAAAAAGTCCACAGCAGTGGGAGACTGAATACAAAATTAAAAGAAAAAAAAGTTTTGTGCAAGAACAGTTTATCAGCAATAAATAAACAATATGCCACTGAGGTTTGCTATATAAATCAGGAAAGTACTGGCTAAGACAATATTAGTCTAATTCCTTAGTTAACAGCCTGCATCAGAGACCTGCTCACGTCACTGTCAGTGACCATAACGAAATATTTTATCCTTGTCCCTGGCAAGGTCAGACCCAGCTCTACTGGCCATTAACGACCGCGCCAGAGGCGCAAGGCACATGGAGCAAGGCAGTTGTCACACACATATTGTTACCAACTACTGTATAACCTGCTGCTGACACACATCATTATCTTCTCCATTAAAAGCCTAGGAAGGTTAAACAACATACTGTATAGAGCTTATGCATCACATTGATACACACAGTAACCCATTTAGATATAAGACACATCCTGATAACACTTGGCTATTAATGTTGAGCAAGGTCTAGCAGATCTATAGTCAGGTATCTTGCATACAATTTCCAATCACAGTGAATTAATAGTACATTTTTTAAATCTTATTAGCAGATTAATCTTTTCATTGTCAACTATTAGCTGTCTCTTTCATCTTTAAATTCATGCATGAAATACTAAGGATACAAACAAGCTATAGATATAGTATGTTAATTCCAACGGACATTATTCACTTTTTATGTAAAAAATATGAACAAGTTCATATTTCTTTTCTAGATACATGGTCATCCAGGACACTGAAACCTGAATCCCAATTAACTCAACATTTGCCTTTAAAGTTCATGAGTTAAATTAGATCAAACTCTCTGATTTGTAATATAAGTGAGCACACTTAGGTTTATCTCAATTTTTAAGTGAATTAAGATAAATCAAGTAAAGGCCATCACAATTCTGAACCAGAAAGGTTAAGCAAGGATTTAATCTAATTTAACTAACTTAAATTTGGCTGCTTAGTGAAAGCAAAGAGTTGGAGCCTAATTTAATCAATCTACTTTAAAAATCAATTTGGATTAGTTTTCCTGAATGACCCTGTGTAGACAAACCTCTGCTCTCCCAACACAGATAAAAGTATCATTGTGCTAGCCTGCACAGTTTGATAAGAGAGTATTAGCTTTTAGGTAATAAAAAAGTGCTGGATCAACAAACAAATATCCCAGGTAGCAGCATATTCACGTACCTCTGCTAATCTGACCAAATTACAACGAAGTACTATCAGTGAAACCATGCAGAGAAGCCAGAACTTCCTACAGACTTCCCATGCTCGCTGTCCTGGGATGATTTTGGTACTGAGGCACTGGCTCCTGTCATTGAAGTAGCGATGGAGCAACACCAACCAGCTCTCATCAGCCAAAGCTGCTCCCTTGGTGGCGCTAGCACAAGTCCTCGACAGCATCCAAGCCTCAGCCAAGAGTCGCACAATAAACTCAGGTGAGTTAATGCCAAGAGCAACTGTGCTATGTCATCCTCAGGCGCTAGGTAGAAATCATAGATCTGCATCAGCTCCTATATGCCCTATGCCTATATGCACTGCAGGATTAACCCAGATAGCTGGAAATACTGGAGAGGGAGAGAGAAAGAAGTGTACTCTGCTGTATCTCAGCACTTGCCTTGTAGCATACATTGAGTTTTCAGTGAAGACTAGATTCACAGTTTGTACTCACACCTGCACAGTTTTGTCTGCTGGACTTCAGAGAACTGGGACTTTCTCCTACATTTTTTTACAATACCCAATATTGATTGGAACAATTCTCCAGTTTATCTTATTCATGCTGCAACCCACTTAGGAGAACAGTGATCACCAAAACACTGATTAGAGCAGGAATTTTAAAGCCTTCTGTTGAAATTGTGCTGCTATGCAGAAATAAAAACTTTATTCTGGGTTCAGAGATAGTAAATAAGTAAGACCAGGAAACCACAATTCAGCAGTGAGGATATTTAACTTGTGGGCAGAGAAACTGAAATTCTGGACCTGACTCTCTTAGCTACTGGTCTGCAAAAAGAGTGCTAAGAGCAGAACAGGCTAGATATCCCACCACTGGGATTCACTATTGAGCATTCACTCTGTGGCTACAACTGTCTCTTCCTAATCTGTCTGCGTCAGAAGCAAAAGTGATCTGTACTGCTGTCATAAAAACCACTTCAACGTCCCTCATTTCTCCTATTCACTATATACAGAATAAAGGTACAACTTCAGATACTGAATTCTATCTTGAGGGCCAAATGTCTAAAGCTTAGGTGCTGCAATGCTGAAACCTGTAAGTCTAAGTGCTGTAGCTAGAACATCAAGGCTGATAAACTAAAGAAGCTATCCTAAAGCTGATCGTGAGTTTGATGCTGAGAATATCCACAAGCCTCTGCTTGCTAATGGCCCCTGCAGATCTGCAGAATTTAAGGCAAAATGGAACTAATAACCAGGTATTGCAAGAAAATAGGATCAAAAGAGAAAAAGTTAAAGGACAGAAAATAAATTTTCAGCAGTGGAGACAATTAACCTCTTTTTTTCAGCATCTCTGCCTCATAAGGACGACTGCACCTTAGAGTTTGCTATTTTACCATTGACAAGAGCCTCAGGACTACCAAAAATTTACATAAAAACAAATTAGCGTTTTCATCTGGGAAGAAAGCTTCTGTAGTTCCCAAAACTGCCATAGATTCAGTTCATCCAGCTATTTAAAACTACAAAACTAGCTGCCTACAGCTTGATAGAAGAAGCTGAGAGATTACCAGATACTTGCTGCAGCAGAGTCCTCTAAAGCTTTGTTCTTAGGAGTCACTGCAATAGCGCACAGCAGGGAGCTCCTATCCTCCAGCCACAAATACAAGCAGAGGCTCTACTTTTAACTACAAACAATCTAGCCACTGTATTTTGTTTGTCTTACAGAAGAGGAGCAAATCCCAGAACTTTCATGCAAGCACACTCAAAATCAAACCTGTTAGAACACAGCATCTTCCCTATGAGGAAAGCTTGAGAGACCTGGGGCTGTTCAGCCTGGAGAAGAGAAGGCTGAAGGGAGATCTTAGCGATGTGTGTAAGTATCTGAAGGGAGGGTGTAGAACGGATGGGACCAGACTCTTTTCAGTGGTGCCCAGCAACAGGACAAGAGGCAATGGGCACAAACTGAAACACAAGAAGTTCCACCTGAACATGAGGAAAAGCTTTTTACTGTGAGAGTGACAGACCACTGGTACAAGTTGCCCAGAGAGGTTGTGGAGTCTCCTTCCCTTGGAGATACTCAAAAGCCATCTCAACACAATCCTAGGCAACGTGCTGTAGGTGACCCTGCTTGAACCAGGTGGTTGGACTAGATGACCTCCAGAGGTCCCTTTCAACCCTTCTGTGATTCTGTAATAACGGTGGAGAGGTTTGCAAGGATTGCACTGGCCTGTTTGAGAACAGGAGTGAAAGCTAAGACATTTCCGTTGAGGGGATTCCCATAGAGTGTGGTTCTGTTTCTTTTCTTCTCTCTCTCTCTCTCTCTTTTTTTTTTTTTTTTTTTTTTTTGGGGGGGGTGGGGTGGGGGGGAATTTAACTAAGATACCTGCAAATACACCTTCACTGTTTACTGCCTTCCCAAAGTAGGGCATTCTTGAATTAGTTATGTCTATAGTTCATTGCTATTGATATTTTCTTAAACAAATAGCACAAGTTTAACCCCAGAATGTGGATGTACTGTTTTATTTCAGTGTTTTCTCCTCTCAAACTACTAGCAGCTACTCAACTCCAATTGCTTTCCCCTCCTTGTCACAAAATTGCTTTAAAGCTCACTAGGGAAATGCTTGCTCAGGCCTTTGGGTAATTAACCGAGAACATTCACTACTGTAATATGTATAAACTAGCTCTAACGTATTTGCATCCAAATGCTGATCATTAATTAAATTCATCAATCATTTTTTTAAACAATTAGACTTTAGGATCACTTTCTAGGAGATTCTTGCTGGTTTGCTAATAATTTCTCCCCCAAAAATTTCAGATACAAATATGCCCCCTTATTTAAACTGGTGGCAAGCATTAAGTAACTTGGTGCCCATATACCAGGTCACTCAGAATCATCAGATTTGGACCTTCCACTTTTCCTCTTCTGTTTGGGCATCCAAATTCCTAACAAACATTCTTGACAAAACACAGATGGTATAAACATCTCAAATTTTCTACGTCCTCTCTAAATTCAGTAGATACAAACTACTACAATTAAATAAGTATTTACCAACTAATAAACATTCAACAGTTAAGAATAAAGGGAGTTTATCTTTGGCTTGTGTGCCTTGTGCTTTACACCTACATTATTCTGTATCAAGCCTCACCTGTTGTGCAAAAGGAGAGGAAATATATGTTCTTTCTGTGTGACTATTAAATTAAATATACTTCACAGCTCTAATGCTGTAAGCAAGGGCAGGACAACTGCAAAGCTACATGGAAGCTCCTATACCAAACATTGATGAAAGGGAGTTGGAAAGGTTAGGGGGAAGGAAAAGGGTTGTAGCCTCCTTCACACCCACTCCCACTGGGTCCATAAATCCTGAAAAATCCTGTTTAAAACCTGTGCTATCTTGGCAGCTCACACCATCCATGACTATAGATGTAAAAACACCCTAAGTTTGTACACTACAATGAACCTTTTCAAACAGGCCACTTCTGCATAAACTAGATTCAGAATAGGAGCAAAGGGAATAAGCTGAGGAAAGAAAATACCCAGGTAATGATCTTAAGGCATCAGTCCCCACACTATCATTTTAAATTTCCACATTAACAGTCAGCTTCTTTTTTAACTATCTTTTTATATATCAGAAAACCACCATCCTGTGTGTCAGGCACTGACCATCCCTTCCTTGAAAAAAACTATATAATTTTTTTCACATTAGGCATCTGACCATCTGATGAACATCTGCACACACCACATATTAAAACTTGTTTGATCTAAATATCAAAGTGAAGCATAGACTTTTTACTGCTGCTGCTGAAACTGAAATATTAACAGAACTACGTCCAAATGACTATTTGATTCTTTCACACTGCTTTACAGTATTATAATGACAGTCATCAATTTTGGCATTCAAGGACAGCGGATGATTCATAGCAGACTACCCCCAAACGAATTAAAAGTGTCTTCCAAAAGTGCAAGATGGAAATACTGTGATATGCTCTAAGTAGAGCAGAGGTGAAAATTATGCCAGAGAAATGCTGCAACCAAGTTTCTTACCTGTTAAAACTGACTACATCCTAAGAACAATATTCCCAGTGTTCACACAGAAGATGATGGATTTGCCACTCAGGACAATCGGATCAAAGACGAAATTCAATAAGGAGTTATAAATTCAACACTGGTATCTAAGCTCCCACCTAGCACTTTTCATCAGTAAATATAAAAGCACTTGATTATAATCACAAAAAACTAGTAACTAACTTTTCATTCTATAATCTACCAGGTGTTTTTACAATTCTCTATGCTAAAAGGACTTGTGGACTTCTAATAAGACCAGTGATAGCAAACCTGGACTTTTATCACCATTTTCCAGCAAAGTGAGAGCATAGAACACTGAAGATGCTAATGGCAGTGTGTTTTCCTTTTACTTGATACATTTAAGTTCTGATTTAAGGATTCTCTTCTCTCTGACATAGCAAATTGCTAACTGTTTTTCTTCCAAAAATTTCAGTCCTTCCCAAGTATCATTTGTTGTGATCAGCAGGGGTCATGGCCAAAGGCACCAAGCAGGGTCTTATGCTGGATTTCCAGGAGAAACAAAGAGGAAGGCACACAAACAATATGAACAACAGCGTTTTCTCATGAGCAGCAGCACTGCATAATCAAGCCTGTAATGAAGGAAAAAATATGGCTAATGGTAGAATAGTACTGTATATGCTGCCTAAAACCCCTAGACATGCTCTTGAGACTAAGCAATAGATGTTCCTGATCAGCAGTAGTCTTAAAGATATTTGCAAGAGGTCAGGCAAGACCACTCCATTACTAAGAAACAATCCGGAAGAGAGTATCTAGCAAGGTGTGTGCGTGCAGGGGGGCTTCCCACCACTTGGATTACTGATTTGATTCTTTTTTTTTTTAAACAGATCAACGCTCACATAGCTTTGCAATCGCTCTTTTTGCTAGAGAACGTTGCTGGAGTTCCCAGCTTATCCTGAAACTAGTGTTCTCCAAACAATTTTCTAAAAAAGTCAAAAACCAGAACGTAAAACTCCCCAGCTCTTCTGGTTGATATTTCCTTCGAACACACTTCCAGTGGGCCACAGCTCCACATATAAAGCATGAAACTTGTTTGTGCTCACTTTTTGCATGAGCTTTTGTGCACAGCAGCAGTGCAATTTTTGTTCACTTAAAAATATGACCGAATTCATGCCAAGTATGCTGTTCAGTCTTTCAGGAAATGAACAAAATCTGACTTTTTAATCCAGCTTCATCATTCTGTAAACACCAGAGGGTAATATGGAATAAGAAGTTGGTACTTCCTATCATATCTATCAAAAACAAAGAACCGTAGCAGGTGGCATGCAAAACAAAAAAGCAGACGATTTAAAAAACAGAGGCATTTAAGGTGCCTCATAAGGAACAGAAAGCTGAAAGATTAGAGGAGGCTGTAAGAGAAAAAGGATATATAATAAACTACTGCAGAGATAATAAATTGACTGCTTTCTGTTTACAATCTCAGAAAAGCGAGGGCATAAACAGTGAAATCAAAGGGCAAAAGTAACGTATTTAATATTAATAAAAAGATTTATTTAGTATTTTAAATCATGCATAATTAACCATGGAAGTCATTCCATACACAAATACCACAGACATATGTCTCTATGTTATCCAAAAAGCTTAGAAGGATTTGGAACAAGATTAGATACTTAGAACGATGATGGAAACACGCTATTACAACAGATAAGATAAAAGTAATATAAAAACTTGCAATGCTTCAAAGAGCAGGCTGTGACAGACACTTACTGTGCAGCACTGCCAAATATGGGATACTGGACAGAAGACATTACCGGTTTGCTCCAACACAGCCATTCCTAATTTCCTTCACTGCAAACGCTGAAAAAGGTCAGGGAACAGGCAAGAGATTTACTTGCATGTGTCCCAGTTGAACCTGCTAGTTCTAGTTCTGTGTGAGAACAAGGAAAGTGTTGGTATGGGATGTTTCAATCATTTTTGCTTAGAGTTTGACCTTGGAGTGATCTGATGGTCCTAAATTCTCAAAAATTTTCAGGATCTCATTCTTGTTCCCTGCTCCCTGCTGACACTCTGCTGGGCCAGGCTTGGATCACTGCTTTCTGTGTGAAAAGGGGATGAAAGTCCTGGACTTTGGGGGGAACATCCAAAAGCTGAAAGAGGTTTTGAAACAAATGCAGAAAAGGGTAACACTGTGTTGAAGCACTAAAACCTAAGTTTTTTTTAGAGAACAAGGAGGAACATTTATAAAGACTCTTCAGCATTACAATAATCTACTTCAAGGTTTCAGGCAAAAGGGCACCAACTCACAAGAATGATAGGGATGTTTGGGGATGATCAGACTTCTTCATACACAAGAATGCCTTTCGAGCCAAGCATTTATTATTGAAAACCTGTCAATTAATGGAAAACCTGAAAGGACTGCAAAGAGTTGATGGCAGTCCTTCTCTGTAGAGCTCTGCAAAACAGTTTGATTGGCCCACTGAAGGCTGAGAGGTAGCGCTTACCTCTCAAAGAAACTCTTTCCAGAGGTGCTATCAGCAGAAGAAAGCTGCTTTTGCACCTTTCCGCCCCTCAGTAACACTGTCATCAGAGTTGGGCCAGCGTTAGCCCCCCCCCCCAGGAATCCTGCCAGCTTGTGCCAGCCAAACCCAAAAGCCAAGCAGAGCTCAAGAGCACCAAAGACAAGGGGTGGCCATGGGGCCAGGTGTGAATCTTTGAAAGCCCACCTTGAGCCAAGGATCCCTGCTAAACAAGGCAGATAGCTACAGAAAGTATGTATCATCAGTTGGTGGGAGAGGGGATGCGTGACTATAGTGAAACATCATTTTAGTTGCATTATTTTTTCTCCACAAATTCCTTGGGAAGGAAATACAACTAATGGCAAAAAATCCCAAACAGATCAGAGAAGAGACGTGAAAGGCAAAAATGGGTAAAGGATGAAAAACAGAGATAAATATTAGCAATAAAAAGAGAAGAGAGGTTAACTAAAGAAAACTATTTATTTTAAAGAAATTTACACTTTAAGGGGATTTATGATTAATCAGGCTCCAAAGAAGCTGCAGTGTTACATAGCATTCAAAGTAAGCCACTCACACTTACTCGCACTTACTCCCTGCAATCCCTGCCTGGAACGAGCTGAATCAGCTGTTAAACATGTTCCCAAATGTTTTACACATCAATATATATGCTTGCTAGAACTCACCTACAAACAACTTGTTGAAGTAATACTCCACTCCACAAAAACACTGTGACTCTTAGCATTCTGGGAAGTAATCAAAATCAAAGTAGATTAAATAAATCAATTGATGGCATATTACTATTACAGTCTTTCTAATTACAGGAGGAAAAACTATAAGCAAAATATAATTGCCTCATTAAACTCATATGGAAAAAAATCACTTCTAGAAAAATGAATACACCCATTTCTGCAAAATGGTCTTTTTCCATAGAAGGCCTAGATGCTTATATCTGATTTCTCAATCATAAGAGTCAAGTTCCAATCCTGGAGAAATTTCTATCTTCTCTGAAAAGAAAAACGAACTTCTGTAGTGGTTCAAAATGAGTACCAGCTAGGTACATACAATTTGTCCCTGAGCAGAATCTTCTTTTGCCTCCAGTAGCAAGTTGAGAGAACGCTGATCTGAACATCATGTGAAGCCAAGACACCAAAACAAGAACGTGTTTCAAAAAGGTTTTAAAAAATGTACCTACCAAAGCAATAAACTCATTCTATACAGCCAATCATTCCTGTATAATGCACTCCACAAGGCTTTCAACAACCTTCTCTCCCCACAAGCCACACCACAACAGATAACATTGGCTCCTAACCCTGTTATCTTAGGCAAAGGCCCAACGCAGGCACCCCAGCTACTTTCAGTGTAAGAGGCAGTAAGCTGAATAAAGCTTACTTTATTCAGTAGGGCTAGACAGTAGCTCCCCTTTACAGTCAAAAAAAGAGCAGAGCGCATCAGACGGGCTATTCACAATGAAGAGCCCACATGCCACGCAGCAAACTGTTATGTTTGCCGTAGCCACGAGCATGTTCGAAATATCACCCCTATGTCAAACTTGGACTCCCTATTCCATTAATTAGGTGAGTCCTTAGCCTTGAGATCCAGTCCCTGGGACTCTTCAATATGGCAGGACCCTGTTTAGGATAGGAATGTTAAAGGCTCTTGAGGAGCACGCACTAAGCTCTCCACAGGAGTCTCCCAAATCTCTCCTGCTTCTCTCTTTGACCCCATGGCTTTCATTGGAAAGACCTACCAATTCATCAGTCTTCACCTCCTCCAAAGCAAGCAGTAACCACTGCGGGAGGAAGGGGCATACTTGCACAGACTGCTACTCTCTCTGCCTCCACCTCAGACAAGACCAGTTCCCACAACAGAAAAGCCTGCAGATCTGGTCTGAGATGGGGGCCTGACCTACCAGCAACCTATTGCCAGCTATGTTCTCCCCCAGCAGCCGTGGCTGCCTCTGCTGTTCAGTCAGGAACCCAAACCAGCTGCTCACCCAGAGGTGCCTGGGGACAGAAATGATAGGGATGCTACAGCTGCATGAAATTGTAACCTTCAGCAGTAGTTTTTCTTCCAGTTCAGAATGATGGCCCTGGGAGAGGAAAGACCTTGCAGGCCTTCTCACACATGCTTGCATGCTTGAGAGCTGAAAGCTCTTACGAAAAATATATTTTCTCTTTCACTCAGCTGTAGAGTGCTCCCTCCCTTTCTGCAGATTCATGCCCTGGTTGTGCATCTATCAGGAGGAGTGGTTGATACAATGTTTAAAAAGCCAGAGGCACAGTTTCTCTGCTAAGCCAGTTAGGATAAATTTAACATTTTCTTTTGGAATTGAAGATATCTTCTCTAGTGCTGAATATAATGCATATAACTGAATAGTGCTTCAGACTTCAAAACACAGTGTGGACAGCAAATTCTTCCTGCTTTACTACTGTCTCTATAATATTCTGTGTACAAACCTCTTCTTCAGCTGAACCTTTGTGTCTTTCACCTACACCACATTCACACCACAACTCTCCAGTTCTGCTGTGTACAGAATGCTCTGCCTCTCTTCACAAATACAGACAAGGGCCACTACCTTACCTGGGTCTCAGAGATCTATATTCCTCCATCCTTTGTTTTAAAATACCTTTCAAAAATGCATTTTCTTCTTCTTAAACTTCTTTACTGACTTCTGACAACCAATCTCACATTTCCCCTCCTTTAAATCCTCACTTTGCAGTGGCTATCAAGGGTATGAAACATTAAACTCATTAGAACTTCTCACTAAACTTCCTTTTTCCTCTTCTGCTTTAATCACTTCCCATCTCGTTTCAGATCTCAAAAGACCTTTTTTCCCTCCCTCTCACTTGCTGAAGTTTTCCTTCCTTCTGTTGCTACTATTTCTGTAGTTACGTTATATAGGCCTGCAGAGGTTTTGAGAACATAAAATCCATGGACAATACAAAATATAAGTCCAACAGACTCTACGATCTGTCATGCTGTATTACTGAGGACAATGAAAGGAAGCTTAGACTCATTTCTAGTAATAAAAAAGACAGGCAGGAGATGAAAAGGGTCTGGCCAAAAATCTTTGATGGGTTGGTGTATTATAAAAATCTATTTAGTTGTCCGTTACAACTGAATGAACCTAACTGCACTGCTCTTTTGAACTCCAGCTTCCTACACACAGAAGGGACAGCCAGCTCCATTATAAATGCAAACAAAACACCAGTGTTCATGCTACATCAGGCCACAGGTCATTTAGCCCAGGATCTTCAGTAAAAGAGCAAGCAAATATACAGAGGGATGATCCAGGGATATTGTCCCACCTTCCAGCCATCTGCAGACCAGCAGCTTCCTGAGTCACAGGCATGGCATCTTTGTGCTTAGAGAGAGATTTTTGTCGCTGATTAGTGACTTTTTTTTTTCCATTTTATTCTATTTCACTTTGGTTTTGGGACCCATGTAAAAATTTGTAATGCTCAATATCCTTGACTGCAGGACATGTGCAACATCTCCTTTGCTATGAACTTGCCATCTGTTAGCTTCATTTGATGTCTCTGAGACCTAGTACAAGACAAGTTCTCATATTGCACAAGAACCAGTCACTGTTCACCCTTTCTGATGCTGCTTGTGCTTCTATAGAGCATAATATGTCCAACACTCAATCATCTCTTTCCAAGGCTGAGGAGTCCTGGTTTATGTAAGCTCTACCTGTGCAGGAGCTATTCTATGCCTCTTGTTGTCCCTGTTACTGTTTATTGTACCTTTTCCAGTTCTATAAAATCCTTTTTAAGATGAGGGGTACAGAACGTACACTGTAATCTATATGCAGTCAAATCATGGATTTCTGCAGTTTTTACTCTCCTCATAATCATTCTAAATATTCTGCATCTTCAACTATTGTTGAGCACAGGGGTAATGTTTTCATGGAACTACCTAATGTAACTCCAATATCTCCTTCTTGAATGGGAATTAAAAAGCTCAGAGTTCACTGCTACATATATGAAGTTATGATTGTTACTTCTGCTCCCCCCCATGCCTTTATATTTTATAAAAGTACTAAAGTTCACCTGCCATTTTTCATCCAGTCACTGAGTACTTCTCACCATATAATTATATTTCAAATTAGCATAAAGCTGTATACTTTCTTTTACCTGTTAGTTTATACTAGTGGGCTTGCATAGTTTAGATTTCACTAAGCAAATAATAAACCTTCAACACAAAAAACAAATACTTGTTAGCTTAAGGACTGTTAAATCTCCCCAGTATAAATTTGTTTAGTTCAGTTATTACCTATACATTATTATACAAAGCTCTACTTCCTTGATGTTTCATTATACTGTATGCAATCTCCTTCTAAAATGTCTTGCTCCTACAGTGCAGATTTGCTGTTGAACCACCGCTGATGCCACATGTCAGAATCAGGCTTCACAACATCTCCATGCATGAGACTTCATTTTTAACATTGTGTTTTCTATTAAAGTCATAAACAGGTTATAGTGTACAGTATATTTTTTTCCTAACTATAAAAACATCACATACAAATTTATGGGGTCTATGAATGATCCCCTTTGACCTCTGCCTGCAGTCAACATCAGCAGCCAACATATCAGTAGATCCAGCAAAGGAGGTAGCAAACGTGTAACAGGGAACAAAATACACCAGCGAGAAGATGGATGAGCTGACGTAATAAGTGGTTTTCTTTTCTGTGATCGTCTAACAAGAATCCTCTTCTTTCAAAATGAACATAAATGTAAAATCTGTAACTGACCAAAACTTTCACAGTTTGATTTGTGGACTTTTAACCTTGCCTACATTATTTTCTGCCTTGTCAAAAGCTCGGTGAGCTTTTCTATTTTTTTTTTATTATTATTATTTCCTTCTTCCCACTTGGGAACTCCTGGGGATGTTGCAGGTTTTGAAGTAATCGTCCTGGGCTTCAGGCCATGTCTGAAATCTCAGCGTCCAAAGGCCAAACTGCCAGACACCTCGCTACTGAAGCGCAATTCCTAGAGCTGGGCTAGGTGCCAAGGCTGCTGAAGCAGGGCCGGCAGCAGCCAGAGAGACCTTGCAGTGCCCACACCGGTACAGGGCGATTCTTAAGACTGCCCATAGACAGGAGAAAGCCTCTCAAAGCCTGCCTTTTCCAGGCTCACATCTTGAGAAACTGTAGACTCAGGCTAGTAACTTGGGACTGTGGCAACACCTACATCCCTCAATGGCTGCTCCTCACCTACAGGGATCCCCCTGGCCCACCTGCTTTGGCTTGCAGGAAGCCGGCGGGAGCGCATTCACTGCGGCACTTTCATCTTGACCCAGTCACCGCTGTCCTTTTAATGGGAGGAGAGGTGGGGGAGAAGCAAAGGCCACAAACCCGCTAGGTTTCCAGAAGGAAGCAGAGCAGCTTCTGCCACCACATTTTTTTTCATAAGACAAGGTGGAAATGACTGAAGACTAAAATCAGAGAGCTTGGCCTTCTAGGGACTTGGTAAAATTAAAGCAGAGAAACACAGAATAGCAAAGAAAATGAGCAGGCCTGTGCAGGTTAGAGAAGTTGATTAATTTGGACTGAGAGAAAAATTAACTTGGGAAGCAGTGAACTGATTTATGTGTAGAGTCGATGTACCTGGGCAAGCTGTCCAAGCAACAGGTCAAAGGCCCAGCAAAATGAATTCAAGCTTTTTGTTCTTACATTCGCAAACTGAGCATTATGCAATTTCAGCAGAGCGCCAAAATCTCAAGCCTAAAAGCCTTTTCACAAAGACAAACATCTTTGGTCTGTAAAAGAGGCTTCATGAAGCTCCTTGTCAATTTGAATAGACCAACTTGCAAAATCACAGTCCAAGACTGTCCAGGCAGAACTGAACGCACGACGACATCTTTTTTTTGTCCTCCCCACGCGCACCACCGCAATATAAAAACGTAGAACAACAAGGGAGATGACTGCAAAGGTCTCCTTGATGAACAGCAGCTGGCTGGCACCCATCCAACTGGGAGGCTCTAAGATGCAGATACTTCCTCATGATCTTTTTTTAAGTGCACACACTCTAAAAATATCAATGAGCATTTTTTTAAAATTGCACATTCATGCACTATGGCACATTTTGGCTATTGGACAGAACCCAAACTGCATTGCCACTAGCAGGCTGGGTTAAAATGGAAATCTATCTTACAGATTATTAAAGTATTAAGTCATGCAGTATGTATGCTGTTTGAAGCATTAAAGGGACAGACAACTACTGGTTACAAATAAATACCTCTTACAGTTTGCAAATACATACATCTTTAAATCTAGGTTAAGATTCAGGCTGCCAAATTTAGACACCAAGATTACGTCTCAGCTATCATCCCTCTGTGCATCTCAGTTCCTGAACCCTTGTACCAGGTGACACCCCAGCTCTGCATTCGACCATGCAACAGGACTTGTTTTTCAGTGGGGCCCAGCTTTCACGGAAAGGAAATGCAAGTGAGCACCAAGAGAGGAGCTACGGCACATCCTGTGAGCGTCGCTGGCTAAAACCTTAACGACGCAGTTCTGTAGCAAATGCCTTTACTCACTAGACAGGCAACGGTAATAAGTAGATCCTGTTTAAGTTAGATACCTAAAAATTAGGTGAAAATTGGATGTCTAAAGCTTTTTTCAACGGTTGTCACTAATAGCACTTTTATAATCAGTAGAAATTAAAAGCAATGTAGATATCATACTTCCCCCCCTTTTTTAATGTCAATTTAAATTCCTGCTCCAAAAATAGGTATGAAAAAATACAAATCAGCATTATCCTCTGATCAGTTTTCCATTCTTCATACAGCACAAAACTGTAAAATGTAGGTATTGACCATTGTTTGCTGCTTAGAGCCACATTCAGAGAAATACAAACAACTGCTTTTGATGCACATCTGATCCAAAGTTATTCTTTTAGAAAGATGCCGAAGTTGTTTGGTTCCCTCTTCCTTTTACAGTGGATGAAAGTCTAGACGAGGAGAATGCAACATGTCTGCAGTGCCTCAGTGATTTCTGCATCTGCTGTCCACATTACCTACTGCAATGGATTTAATGCCACCTCCACAATAACTGGGATTTCTTTTTTCTGTTCTTAAAATACTACGCACGGAAAACTAGCCCACTTGCCAGTTCAGTGGGTACATTCACACAAGCAACGTTAGGCATATGCGAAAACATAGCAGAGATGAGGTGCCTAGACGTATGGGTCAGATTCTGCTATGGACTCCCTTTAAAAATATCCACATTCTTGTTATGCTGTAAGCTCCTGGTTCTCACAAAACTTAGTTTAGGGCATCCTCGCACTCATAAATTGAAGCTATCCACTAACTAATACACAAGAACAAACTTACTTCAAAGAAAGTCACTTGTGGCATTTCATGCTAGAGGAAGACGAGTTCTAAAAATCACAACAGCGCTTAACTGTCTGAAATCTGGCTGCCGGTAGATTTGGTAATCTTTTGCTGATTTGTGTAACTTCTTGCTTGCAATATACAAGAAATAATTGTAAAAAAGCAAAACCAAAAAAACACCAAAAGCAGTCCACCCAGAAACGCCACAGGATATCCAGAGATAAAGTATCAAGGAAGATGTATGAAGATTCAGGAAAAATAATTTCCCCTAACACAAGCTTCAGTGGCTCCAGTGTAACCTTAACTTCCTCATAAAAGTGCGCTTTGATTTTAGTGTAGAAGCTCTTTAACAGGCAATGTAAATTAAAAACAAGGAACAATTTTCCCCATAATTATTATTAGATGACCCTTTAAAAATAAAATAAAATAAAACAAAATAGAAGAAAAATAACTGCTTGCAAAAGAAATGGCAAAAAAAGAAACATTAATGGGCCAGAGATACTGAAATATTAGTTAGCTAAAATTGTCTATCCAGAACAATTTATTTCTACTAAGTGCTTCATTTAATGCTCCCCTCCCCCCCCAAAAAAAAAAAGTTTGTCTACATTTTCCAATTTATAAGGCTAAAAGGAAAGCAGTATTGTGCAAGGACTTGTTTACTAGGGCAAGAAACTCCGGGGGCTGGAGTTTAAATTGGCCTGAGCGATGGTAAGCAGGCAGAAGTACCGCCCGGTGAGCCTCGTGCCGCCCTGCGCTTCTTGAGATGGAAACTCTTTTCTCTGCCCTTCCTCTGGTTAATAAATATGTAAATATGTTGTTGTGGCATAGGTATAAAGCGTGGGAATTAAGTGAGCCCCACGGTGAGAGGGGGAGAAGCCTGCTGCCCCGCAGCCAGGCTACGCTGAGAGCCTCCCCTCTCAACAGGTCGGGTGTGCTGCAGAACACGCTGCAATAGAAACCTGCAAAGACAGTCCGTGCAGCCACGACTTCCCTGCTAATGTCCCAGCGTAGATCAAAAAGAAGGATTCAGCTAAGCCAATGATGGAGAAAAACTAATTTCATGGTAAAATAATTCTAAAACGTATTTAAGGTACATTGGCACAGCTACCTTAAAGGGAATCTGCATTACAAAACACATAAGGGAACTGAAGACTATATTGTGATGTTCTCTGTCTGCTAAAAAAAAATGTTATTCTTCATCACTTTCTGACTACGGTATTTTATGTAAACAATTTTTCTGAGAAAAATACTTCTTCCTTCCTTTGCTTTATTGGTTTGGTCTTTATTTTGAAGACAGAATGGGAAGAGCTTCTTGTTCTCTACAGGCCAGCATTTCTTTTTTCTCTTATAGGACCCAGAAAAATAAGATGCAGAGAAACATTTAAAATATTATTACAACAAAAAAGGCAACTGTCTAAATATGAATCCAAATACCAGGTTACAAGAAGTTATTTAGAACAAATATAAAATTCTGGCAGGATCCCAAGTAACTGCTCAAAACTTGTCAAAGCAACTATAACTGAACTTCGCACATTTACAGAGCAAGAAATTCTGCACTCACTGCTGCAGCAAAATTTTTGGAAAAATAGTCAACTTATAGTCAGACAAAAATGGAACAGCTAGGTGGTCAAAACTACGTTAGTTCATAGAGTTCAAGAGCAAAACATTAGAGGTTGGAACAACACCTGGGATCCTCAAATTTGGAGTTATCTTTGACTAGAAGACAGCAGAGTGCCTGAGAATAAGATTAGAGATTGTAGATTACTGTATTGCCAGGCAAAAAAAAAATACAGTCAAGATCAAATTATATATTGGTATTTTAAAGGTAACTGTGACATAATTTTTTCAAAAAGAAGAATTCCAAGTCAGGTAAAAAAAAAGAGCTAAGACTCAACTGAAATGAAATAAAAACACTTCTGAAGAAAAGAATAAACAAAAGCATTGCCATTCAAAAGCCAAATTTCTAGTTAATGTTCATTCAGGTTTAAAATACCAAACCACATTACAAATATTAAGAGACTTTAAAAATATTAGATTTTTCTCTCCATTTGTGCATGCCAGTACTGGAGAGCCAAGTCCTTTGGACAGATGAAGATAATCTAAAAACACATTATTTAAATTACTATACTTTCCTATAATTGCAAAGTTTTTTACAGTTAAATGTGATGCCTCTGGGAAGCATAAGTCAGATGTAACACTGAATCTGCAGACCAGAGCCGAAAAGGCATATTAATTTAATTTCCATAGTTAAAAAAAAAAAAAAGAATAATCAAAATGGATCATACATGGAGATAAACTGGTTCATTTTCATTTCATGTATAATGTGAAATTAAATCGTCAATCAATGAAAGATGAGCACAATATGACACTACCCAGTTATTCTTTCTTTATCAATTCTTACTTATATGCAAGACATATTTTGTAGTATGGATTTTGAAATTAATTATAAGGTCCATGGCCAGTTGCTCTAGAAAGGCTCCAGTGGTAAAAAAATAAAAGAAGAAAAAAAAAAGAAAAAAAAGATTAGTGTACCATTCTCTTTTTATAGGCGCAAGCCTATAAAGGCAACTTTTCCTATTGCTTTCTGCATATCCTTTTTCATATCATCAGATGCTGGAAATAGTTATTAAGGAAGTCTCATAAATGCAGACTTGTACTGCATCTTGATACATGTTACGTGAGCTGCACTGCAAGCAAATCAACCTTCATTTTGTTCTTGACATTGATCTATGCCAACTGCCTGAAGAACTCCAGTGGTCACTACAGCAATACTGCTGAGGACAAGTTTTACTCATGTTTTGAAACAGTAAAATACAATCAGCTCTGCTCTCAGTATCCCCCATTTAGCCATGGACATTTTTCTTCAATGTTTTCTGTGTTTCTCTTAAGAAAACTTTGAGATTATGGTTATTATTAGCTCGCTGGTTTTCCCACACCTAAGGGATTTCGCAGGTGCTAATACACCTCTAGCTCAAGCACTGTCTTAACCTATGAGTTGTGCTCCCACCTTGTATTTTCCACTTCTGTATTCAGCCTTACATCAACTTGCAGTGTAGTCCCTGTTTGTTTTACTAATGGACTTGTTTCCACAGAATGCATAAAGTAATAGTAATATGATCAGGGAATATCAAGTCCCCAAAATGCAATTCAGATGCTTTGGTTTCTACAGTACATTGTTACTATAGCAAGTAAAAAAAGTTTGCAGCTGAGTAAATGCTTAAAGTAAACAAAGAAGCCTGAAAAGCAAAATCAGACACTGCAGCTTGACCATCAGAAATACGTATTAGTGACTCTTTACCTATTTGTATTTATCTTGCCTTTTTTTTAACTGCAGTATTTTATGTTCTGAATTTTAATCACTCACTGCAGATTACAAGAAAATATCACCTGGCTGACACCCTTTAACAATTAGATTGACAGACTACCCTTGCAAAGGACTTCAGTCCTAGATGTTATTGAACTTTACTTTCGGTTCCTGCGACTGAGCTGAACTGTGGCCCTAGGCAAATCAATTCATCTCACTTCATCCCGAATTTCTCCTTAAGAAGTTATACTATTACCCATTTATCTAGTGGACAGAATCTGTGAGTTATGTTGGTAAAAATTCAGAATGTGAAATTTTGCATCAAAGACCTTCCAAATTAAACTTTGGCTCACTAGGGCTGTTTTCAGTTTTCCTTTTGATATAGGAGGAGTGATACATAGCTCTTGCTAAAAACGAATTGGTTTCAGATGAAATGTTTACAAAGAGAGAGAATCATTATACACAGCTAATGAAAGATGGATAAAACATGTCAAAATTAATACTATGAATGAACTAAACTCCTTTTAAAAAAGATCATCAGGGAAAATTCAAAAAACATTGATAGATTTTCATATATTTTACCAAAATGCATTTTATATTCTACCTCAGCAGCATATAATGATGATATTTCCAGAGCTAAATTAACAGCCAACTTTCTGCAACATAAATAGGCTCCTATTGATTAAATTAAGCATGGGGTGAACTTAAGCTGTTTTATCTGACTGTCAGTGAATGTTTTGCTAGCTAGGAATGTCCCCAAAGAGGAACAGAAGTGCATAGAATCAATACTGTCCAATCCAATTTTTTCTCATCGTTATCAAGGACAACTCTGTAATTAAGAAGCAATTCCATTAAACCGTCCACCACATAGTACACAGGAATCGGAGACTAAGACAGATTCTCAGAGATACAGTTTGCACCTTGCCTACTGGATTTGAATAATGTATTACCCAAGCACATTCTTAGGCATATATAAAAGATGGCTTCATTGCAATTAAATTTTATTTGCCAGTTTTAAGATTGTTTTTCATATTTACCTTGGTTTAAACAGATGCTACCCTGAAGAACACAGGGCATATTAAAAACGTTATGAAACATCAAATTGGGCTGAATTTTTAGCTCTGTAATAGCTTTGATATCTAGGAAGTCCCAGCTATATTGCAAAACTACCCAGAAATTTACTGTAGACCATAGAGATAATGCAGCTTATCCATCTCCCTAATAACTGCTGTGACGTTTGACTCAAGGGATTCTGTCTTGCAACACTCCAGCAGTATATTCACTAATTTCATTACAGCAGTGGCTGCGACACATTCTCACAGCATTAAGGTTCTGCCCATGGTCCCATCACAAACCTCCCTTCTGAGACTGCAGGTTTACAGAACATTTCCTGTGCTGGTCTTACTTTTGTACCTTGTCACTACCACTATACTTATATCAAGAGAGGAAACAATTTTCCCTGCCCGCAACTCACGAAATTTTTTTAAAAAAGCCAACCCAACAACCTGAAGTCCTAAGTATGATGAAGAGTTCCTGAAATTATTACTAAATAAAAAAAATGAATCAAACATTTTATATGTAAGTTTACTTTGAATTTCTAAATGAAAAGTTATTCAGTTGAACATCTCCACCTACCTCAGGCTTTTGGGGCTTTTGTTTGTTTGTTTGTTTGTTTTTTAAGCTAGTTTATCCATATGAAACTTTTTAGATCACCTCTAAATTTGGCAGAGTTTGGAGTTACAAGTCATTTTATTACAAATAAGGAAAAATATTGTTCAGCTTTTAATACAGCTCATGAAAACAACTGTACTACAAATGTTTGAATCAAATTTGTTAGAATTAGCACCTGTCTTGACAAAAAGCATTGATTATTTACTAACTCTCAATATTGAATTGTTAGGAACATAGTAAATGGGAAATAAGTTGTGGCATTTTGTCCCTTGCTGAGAAGCTAATTTCATCTTATTAGGTAAATGTAATGCAAAAAAAATATATTTTTTCTAAGACAAATTTACCTGTAAAGTGGTATGTTTTTTTTGCTGTACACCTTAGAACCTGAAAAGGTACAAAGACACGACTTCTCAGAATGAGTAATGAAGTGCAGCAGTTTGGAAGAAATGAAGCACTGTAATTTAGCCTTATTATTCATTAATACTTCAATGCCCTGCAGACCCGCTTCTTCTCACTGATCCAATATTTGAATAATGTGTGGTTCCAGAAGTCCTGCAGCTCCATTATGGAACATCATCAACCTTATAAAAAGGAAAAAGTGGGTAAAAAGGGATTGCTTATGTTAGATGGTGTTTTAAAACCATTTCAGATTTCAGTTATGAGATAGAAAAGGCAAATGAGGGAAAGAAATATTCTTTAATAAAGGAGACTGGAGATCCTGAAATCAGGTATGACCTATATGTTTTTGTCAGGCAAGACATACAAGAGAAAGGAAGCATCAGCTAGACAGCTGTGAAAAAGAACAGAAGACAAAGTTCCCCCAAACTCAGAAAGTATTTTGACGCAGCTCCGTCATTATCCATCAATACTGGATGAGCTGTACCATATGTTCTAGTAAAGTATGGGTACAGAAAAGCAGCAAATAGAAAAACACTAAACCAGTGTGAAAAATCATTTAATATTATGATTTGGCTAAGAACGTATCTAATTTAACTGAAATTACTGAAGTTACTTCTACTCAGTGTGGGGAACAGAGCAATATATATTGAGTTTTTCAGGCTAAGAATGTACACAGCTGTAATTTCAAGAAGATATCAAAACCATAGATCTTAAAGAAAATAGTTTGGGCAGCTCAGTTCTCTTTTTCTAATATTTTTTTTCGCCTTATAGTAAACACTGGACAGAAATTGGAGAGAGACTAGACAAGCTCTACTTGGAGCTGGCAATGCACATGTTGATACAAATGACTTCCTCTACCCTGCAATCCAAAGTCAGCTAAACGAAGGACCAAGGCTATCCCATCTCCAGAATAAAAAATAAAACAACAACAATGCAAAGATACCACAGAAATGCTCAGGATAAAGACTAGTCTACAAGAAAAACACCAGGTGCCTTCTGCTCCCAAAGGCAGAAAGGTACACAAGACAAGGTTCAAGAGAGACAGAGGGAATAAAATTAGGGAGCAGGACTCTGTGGGAGCATGAGGCACTGGCTGGGAAGGAATAGCTTGCAAAGTTCTTGCTCCTGAAATCCAATGGCTACTTCATCAGGGAAAAGAATATGAACAGACTTGGATCAGGAAACTGGACACAACCCCTTCTCGTTTTGAGACTCCTAAGCACTATACTGCTGAGTAAGACCACCGTATTGAGGTGATTCTTTCTTCTCTGCTTCTGAGTAACAACAACACAATACGTCATTCACTCTTTTACGTGTATACAGGGCCATTTGAACATACTTCAAGGGTTCTTCAGATAGGAGGACACATGAAAATATTCAAAATCATGTATGATGGACAGGCCTTTCTGTTAAGACAGCTAGATGCATGCAAAAATAGACTTTCAGCCACCAAAAGAATTTACCTGGAGCTAAATTAGTTAAAGTGCTTGTGGGTTTGGTGTGCGAGAGAAATTTGGCAAAGGTTAGGAGGATACTATTGGACTCTTGCACTTAAATTCCATTCAGGTCCCACTTCAGGTCTATCGGCTGTTCCAAGAGAAGAACAGAATCAACCTAAAATCAGGTTATTATTAAAAGCCAATGCCTATATAGAAGAAGAAACACTCGTTTATTGCAAGCTTAGCGGGATACCTGGGAATGAAAGAGGAACCCTCTGCTCAATATAAAAAGATGCTACTGAACCCTGTAGAGGAGAGTTCATGAACTTCTTGCATTCAATAAAGAAGAATATTTTTAGTCTAACCTAGTAGACCTGAATGTCACAGAGAAATGGATAAAAGTAGCAAAGAACAAATTAGAAGTGTCCTTAGAACAAAGTAAAATTTTGCTGCTCCCAGTTTAGGCTCTTTATTTGAAATAAATGAAAGAAATAGTAGTGACAAAACTTTTGAAGTAATATATGGCACAGATTCAGTGATTATACCCTGGGAACCTGCCACTTCAAACATTCTGATATGGAAATATAAATCAGCAAAAAATGATGTGAAAAGTTCAAGCAAACAAATAATTATTAACCATAAGAATGGCTGGACATTTCCTCCCTGAAATTTAATGCTACTGTTATTACACAGCCCAAGGAAGACACCCAGAGTGTACACACACCTATGCTGTGCAAGACTGAAGCTTAAACACTGTTATCCTGACAGTGTCTAGCCCAGCAGCGGAGGCCTAGAAAAGATGACAAAAATAGGGCAAACTTGTCGTGCTCTTTCCTCAGTATATCTTTCCAATTTCAGTGGAGATTTCAGCTTAGGAATTTCTGAGCCAGAGATAGTATCTCAGTGTTTAACAACCCTCAGTAGATTTTTGTCATGTTAAAAATTAGAAATATGAAATTGGTTAGACAATTGCTGTGTCTTGATTCTGTACCAGTGGTTTATTATTCTGTATATAATCATCAGAAAAGGCAGAAGAGCCACAGCATGACCAGCCTCAGAAGTCCCATCAGAGAGAAAATGATAGTTTTGTTTGCATGGGGAACTTGCACGGAAGGAAGAAAAGCATGCCATGGGTATCACTGCAATTCATTTTTAATTTTTTGTTTACAAGCAAAAAGCGCATATGATTCCTTTTTTGACTAGCATTTATATTTACAGAAACTTGTTGTGACTTTGTTTTAGATAGAAAATCCAGATTTGGTGGGAATCATAGAATTTCTTAAAGTCAGGCTACTCTGGTTAGTTCTGAGAGACTACAAAAATAACATTTGGTAGGAGACCCTATACTGTGTATTACTGTAAAACCACAGCCAAGTGCTAAGCATTTACTATGACCCTAAGTTGTTTTCTGCTTACAATTTCATATAGCAATTTAGGTTTTTGGTTCTAACTGTATTAACATAAATACCAAAAAGTTGATAACCAAAATGTAATATCAAAATAACATACACATCCTCTCTCTACCAACTAATATTTACATCATCTCCCTACTAGCTAATATTTCTGAGAAAAAGGAGAAAAAAGAAGAAAAAAGCTATCTAGGCTACAATTTCTGATGGCTCCGAAGTTCTCAGGTATTAATCAAAGATTTTTTTCTTCTTTTTCCCAGAAATATTACCATCTTTCATCCCTTGATGAATGATAAGAAAATATAAAAGCTTGCAAGGAAAAATGTCAATGAGACTTCCTCAACAATAAAAAGTATTATGCAAATGATGGGCTTCTGCAACATTTCAAGATGTCAAAAATCTTTTTAGATACTTTAAGAACTAAAAACAATTACACTTAGGCAATTTATTTCTCAAACACATTTTTTTTAGTTTAAATGTTCCTCTTTGAATAATGTCTATCTGTTCTACTTGAAGGTGGCAAAGCATTAATTAATCCAGCACAATGAATCATCCACTGCTGCATCACAGAAGTAGCTTGCGTGATCATCTTGTACATGACTAAATGCTTATGTTACTTTTAAAGGAGGAAAAAAAGCACTATCAGAACTTCTAAAATTCTTATTTTGGAAACAAAAAGCAATTATAGCCTGGTTTGCTACTGTTTTCAGTTGAGCCTGAAACCTGAAATTTTGCTTTTGTTCTCAACTCTCATTCTCCTGATAATGGGTCTGGTGCCTGTAAATGCATAATGAATTTTGTATGGTAAAACAAAACACACAATAGGCATTTGCATATACCATAGATTATTGGTAAGCAAACAGATGCTCCTGGAATGATAACCTCAGAATCTCAGAATGAAATGCAGATTGTCCGGGAGTTTCTGACAGTGCCTAAGTATCAAATAGCAAGCCACATGCATGTACTTTTCCAAAGGCTGAATCGCAGATACCGAACATAATAAGCAAATGCAACTCTAGAAAATTTCCTCGACACAGTTAGATGTATTTTGAAACCTGGTTGCTTAACCAGCCTCATACAATCCAGACCCCCCCAAACACAGTCTGAAGTGCACCGAGCAGTCTAAACACTTTGGCTTGGCATGATGTATGGCTTGTGGGGGTAGCGGAGGCAGCTGGCCTCAGTGATCCTGTCTTTGGACTGATAACTGAGCTGACATCTGAGAACACTCTAGACATGAGGCCATTGCTGTGCAGAACACTCTTCAGATCTACCCCTGAAGCTGAGCCCCGTGAAAACAGACATCCAGAAATCAAAGAGTCCAAGAGGAAGGGCAAAAACCTGACTCTCCCTCAGCAGTTTGGAGCACCCTCTGCAGACTGTGCTATCTTCAGCAAACTGAAAGCTCTTCACATACTTGAGTTACCTTTGCAGTCAATGAATAGTAAAGTAAAAAACCTAAGATAGAGTGATATTCCCACAGGGGTCTTCTGTCTTCTGACAGTTCCTACTGACTGCAGAGTGAATTTAGAATTTTGTTAGGGGGCCTGGACTGGTAAGTTGGACCACATTGCTGATACTTCAGTCAGGTAGGATGTCTAAATGCACCTTCAGTTAGATGGGTGGGATTTCATTCCCTTATCCCTTCTGATCTGCAGTGGGAACTGTGTACTTTTACAATTGTTATTGATATTTGCTCAAGTAGCAGAACTGCCTGAGCAGATATTCTCCAATATACATGGAAATTCATAGTGTCAGCATTAAAGAACAGACTGGCAACATTTCTTTTTAGTGTAAAAAATACTGGAGCTAAACTTACTGCTATGAAACCAAGACCATCCATCACTGCAAATCTATGATACAAAGTGAAAAAGAATCAAGTTTTGTATTTGTTCTTCTGATGTGACCATATACTATGTTACTTGTTAGTAATTTGCAATGGGGGGTATTTGGTTTTAGTTCTATCCTTCTTGGTTATTTTTTTCAATTCTATCTACCAGTTTACAAAATAGGGAATAAGCCTCATTCACAAATATAAACGGGTCCTAAGAGAAGATTCTTCATACTCCTCTTCCAATGGACAGCAAACTGCTGGGCCAGGTTTGCCCATTTCTTTGAAAAAGGCTGATAACTTTAGTAGTAGGAAAGTGTTTATTTATTAGGAGCAGAACATCAATATTAGTAGCAGAAATCTATATCTGATAAGCAATTATCCCGCTCCTCATTTGGAGAAATCTTTCTAAACATCAGAATCAAATTATTTTTTTAAAAAAGGCAAAAGCCAGCAGCTCCTATGAACCACAACTGTCAGAGAAAGAATTTAAGATGAAGTCCAATAGAGATGTTCCTCAGTTAAACTGCGAAGCAACAAATACCAGCCATCATCACATGCCTAGAATGGCAACTGCTAAATAAATAAAAAAAAAAGAAAAAGGTTCAATTAACTGATTCAGCTAATTTGTCATTCTTTTCATTATTCAGATCAAGTTTTCTTTTAACTGTTTAAATAATTAGCAACTCCACAAAGCTGCCACTAACTTCCTATAAATTAAACATGATGAATGACTTCAGCAGCTTTTTCTTCTTAAAATACATGGATGCATAAGAATAGGGCAGGAAGGGACCAGAAAGGTCATTTAGTCTACTGCGCTGGCCCAGGATAGGATTGGCTTTCCTTAAAACCCTTCTCCATTCTCATGAGATTATTTTCTAGCTTCTCTTTAAAAAACTTTAGCATGGAATCCACAGTATCCTCTTCACTAGTGCTGTCTGGCATTGGATGCCTAGGGAAAGAATCTACCACCCTATTTCACAGCACAACGTCTCTATCCCCCCGCCCAACTCTCCAGCAACCTTTCATCTTCCAGTAAATTGTGGTTTAGGGATTCATTCACAATTCCCATCACTGTGCTTAAAAGCCCTAGATGGAAGTATCCATCATGAATTTGTCTAATTGCTTTTGAATCCATTCAGACTTCAAGCTTCTGCAACACTCTGCGGCAATGAATCCTGCAATTTAATTATGCACATCATGAGAAAGTACATCACTTCTGTTAGAGCTGCTGCTCCTTGATTTCACTGGATATCCCCTCACTCTTGTCCTATGAGAAAGAGCAAATAATTATTTCTCGTTCATCTTCTCCATGACATTCATGATTTTATATACCTCACTGTTTCCCTTCAGTCATTTCTTTTCTACCTGAAGATATTTTGTTAAACTCTCTTCACACAGAAGTTGTTCCCTCCCTAGATGCAAAATCACTGGACTTACAGAAGAGCATATTTTTCATTTTGTTCTCTCCTCCTTTCCTAATCATTCCTGATACTGTCAAAACCTTCCTACCTTCTTTTCAAGCTGAAACTTGATTATATTTTAATTTTTCTTTGTACAAAATCTGTTCTGTCCCTTAATGCTACTATATCCTGTCTGAGGTTGGGAGACCAGAACCGCACTCAGTATTCAAGAAGCAGGTATAATACACAGTAGCACAGTGGTTTTAAGCTAATGTTATCTGGAATTATCCTATTTTTATCCCAGATCATAAAATCTATACTTTTTCTTCTCCATAAAAGTAGGAAGATGTTGAAATAATATGAGAAACAGCCCAGGCCCAGAGAGAGAGAGAGAGAGAGAGGGAGAGAGAGAAAACATTTAAGCTTTGATCCAACCAATCGACAGCTTTTTAAGCAAGTCTCGAAACAGATTAAAGATGTTCTATGGCGAATATCAGTGGAAAAATTGAAAAATAATAACCCATGCAAAAGGTTCGTGGAAGTTTATAGAAAGTCAAGACCATGCTGCAAAAGCATCTCTGTGTGTGCATCTGTTCATTTATTACTACCAGATGATACTGCAATGGGAGGCTGACAGCATGTTTATCCAGGATAAGGAAGTCGACTACTAGTCTAGCATAAAGCTAGTTCCCCTCATTCTGTTGACTTTGCAGATGTGCAGAACACATAACAGAAACTAGGTTGGTAAACTTTAAGTCTGCACAGACTGTAATTTGAATGACAAAACCTGCATTGCAGCAACATGCCTTAGAACCAAAACATGGCAGTGCTATCCCCACCCCAGCACTCATCCACAGGACGTTGCATTGAGGTTGGGAGTTTCAGAAAGAATTTTTAAAACTCTTGTCTTTCTCTACCGTACCAAACCATGAGAAATTTTAGCGCCTTCACATTTTGGTATGGGGCTGTTCAGCAGGCAGTTATTCTACTACCAAGAACATCTCTTCGGCCACTTACTCCCATTCTTGTATGGGTCTTTGAAAAATTCCTCTTCACAAAGATCAAGGCCAGCCCAGAGCTGAGCAGCTCTATCCTCTGAAGATCCCATGTGCACAGCCTCTCCTGTGTCTGCATTGCAGAGATCACCTTAACAGAAATAAGCAAACTATGCTGAATACATACAGACAGAGTAGATTATTTTGCAATCGCTCCTGCTTGTTGGGAACCACTAACACTTTCCTTTCCTGAAACTGTGAGCAGAAAGACTCTGTATTAGCCCTTGGGGTAGCATGAAAGAAGATAAATAAGCACTTCTAACAACAACTCAAAAGAATGAGAAATGTAAAAGAAAACGAAAGATTTAGGATCCAGAGAACAGAGACGGAAAGGAGAAGAATGAAAAATGGGAGAGGGAAGAGAGTATGAACAAAACTGGAAGAGGGAGCAATGGGATATAAGATGATTGCTTGCAAAAATTGTAGAGAATAGGATAAAAGACATAGACTTCAGCATAAGTGAAGCTGGAACAAAGTGGTAAGTGTCCAGTTCTGGGCTCCCCAATACAAGAGAGACATGGAGCTACTGGAGAGAGTCCAGTGAAGCACTACTAAGATGATGAAGGGACTGGAGCACCTGCCCTATGAGGAACAGCTGCAAGAGCCAGGCCTGTTCAGCCTGGAGAAGAGAAGACCGAGAGAAGATCTTATCAATGTATACAAATATCTTAAGGGAGGGTGCAGAGGATGGGGCTGGACTCTTTTCAGTGGTGCCCAGTGACAGGATGAGAAGCAATGGGCACAAACTGAAACACAGGAAATTCTGCAGGACATGAGAAAAACTTCTTTATTGTGAGAGTGACAGAGCACTGGCACAGGTTGCCCAGAGAGACTGTAGAGTCTCCTTCTCTGGAGATATTCAAAAGCTGTCTCGACACAATCCTGGGCAATGTGCTGTAGGTGACCCTGCTTGAGCAAGGAGGTTGGACTAACTGATCTCCAGAGGTCCCTTCCAACCTCAACCCTTCTGTGATTCTGTGATTTTGTAAATATTGTATAAAGAAAAAAGAAAAGAAACATATAATGATAGTGAGAAAAGCGGGGTAGATTACTGGAGAGCACTTCTTCATAAAGCCTATTCTCTTATTTCTGAATCTTCATATTCTTTGTTGATCCCTCTGGAATAGTCTATCATTCTCCACTATAGTTATTAACTCTAAATTAGGGAAATTCTCCCTAGTCAGCCACAACAGGTAGGTGTCTGAATGGAACCACTATAAACACCTCTCTGGTGTCACATTAGCTCTCAACCATCTTCTAGTAGGAGGTCCATTCTGCTAGTCCTAAGAAGCCTGATAGGGGAGCCTGTCATAAAAACTCAAACACTGTGGATGATCCATGAAGGGGAAGAAAAGGAGGATCCATACCGTTTTAACATTTCTAAATTTTAAAATGTTAGAATGTTAAAACACAAGACAAATGCAAACATTATGAAATCCACCATTCCAAAATCAGGAAATGAGAGAACAAACACTGCTTAAGCAACATGAATTCATCATTTATGTATCAGGATGCAATCTGTAATTACATGATCATGTACTCTTTTCTCCATTAAATTGCATAAAGAACAGACCAATTTGAGAATGTCAGTGATACTTGTCTCTAGAATCAGCCATCTGGCTCTCCTCACTTCTGCTGTTGTCTAAGTTGGAAAGCACATAATAAACAACCAGATAGGAAACTTCAGAAGACAAGCACACCGTATGCTGCAGGTTCTTCTGTTCTCCAAAGATGGAGACCTGTATCCGGTCTCTAAAAATGCACTGTAAGTCCTGTGTGATGTTGGTCAAGACACAGACTACTCTTCCTTCTTACAGATAATCACAAAGACACAAATACTTCCAGCTAGTTGAGCGGAATCTATGTGAGGTATCTACACCAGATGTGTAGCCAGCTTTGGCTCCCTCTACAGTCAGAGGTAGCCAGGTGGGTTGACAGCTCTCTTGTAGAGACTTTCCTCTTTCTCCTCTGCGAACCTGAGGGAGAAGGATGGGCACCCAAAGCTTAATCTAGATGCTTCAGTCATGTAGAACAAATTCAAACCCAGTTGCATTTCCTGCATCCAGTATGAGAGCTTGAGGTCTGATTCATTATGTAATAAATACAAATAGCTATAACTAGTTAGTGTAATCTCTGTGCCTTTTTTCCTCATGTGTGAGCAGGGATTACAGCAGTACCTCATTTGACAGGGATATTCTAAAATTGTTTGTAAAGATCTAAGAGGTTGTTGTAATTAGGGGAAAGAGGGAGGTGGCTTTTTTCCTCTAATGTGCCTTTGATTATCTGACATCCTACAATGAGGGTTACAAAGAACAGCTCAGGGAAATGAAAAGATTTTATCTGCTGTAGGATGTGGCTGTCATACGTTAACTGATGCATAAGCATGCACAATGAACATTAGCAAAAGGCTACTGTAAGTGCTAATTCAGTCAACACTGTTAACTTTCTAGAATGAATGACAGGGCCTTTTGCTAATGAAAGATGCTAGATGATTCTTCATACTTTCCAGAAAATTTTTTTGATTTAGAAGAACAATACAGAGGCATATGTATGCTTCTTAAGTGTTCTTGTAAAAAAAAAAGGTAAAAAGCCAAAGATTCCAGCAGGATTTTGTTTATGATCACACTAGACATAAAATTTCTGACCTATTTGCAGAGGGGAGGGAAAAAATGGGGGGATTTATTAACTTCAGCAAGCTGCTGAAGTTTCCTATCTCCATAGCCCATGGAGGTAGCCCTCCAATTACATAAAGGTATGTTATAAACCAAATGCCCTAAGAATAGCTCATTAAATGAAACAGCACATGGCTTAAATATCTGTACTTGATGAAAATATACTTTCTTTAGTGAATGTAGAATTGTTCTACTATTTGCTGAAAAATGTATGTACAAAACTCAACAAGAGTAAATACACAACACAATGCATCATCTGAACAAATTCTTTAGTGCTAGTTTATAAATTAAGCCTGAGAAGATGTCTGAGTCGGTAGTGCTAGACACTTCAAAAGGAATGTATTCTGCTTATAAATTTTCATTGTTTTGAGTTACTATAAGTGCACCTAGTTTTCCATTTTTGAAAAGCTGTTCCTCAAGTGCCCTCAACCATGTAATCATAGACTATAAATTATATTACAGAAGACCTTAATATTTTCAATACTTTGTCTAAGACACAAAAATAATTGCATATATCTTACAAATAATACTGTGCTAGAGTGGCAAAGGTATAACCAGATACTGCTCATAGACCACAGATCCCAAACATCATATGTTCAAGAATGCTTGTTTTTGTTATTACAAATAATAGCAAAGTAATTTGTTACTACAAATAACAAGAACTATTCAAAGATATCAGCAGTTACCTTCTCATACTCTTTCTGGGAACTGTCAGGATCTTTGAGATCCTAAATTATCCACTACTACCACAATGAAAGTCAAAAATACACTGCCCAACTTTCAGGTCACAGCTTCTTATCTGGAAGTGTGTAATGCCTCCACTACTTTATACAAAAATGAAAAAAAAATAATTAAAGCACAGTTAAAAGCACATACGCCACATGGAGGTAGGTCAGATGGTGATGATTAAATTCTGTCTCAGCTCATTGAGCTGAATTCTAAAGCACGGAGAACAAGATGATAAAATACATTCCCACCCAAGAATGCCACTGCTTTTTCTAACAGCATGTTTACATAGAGTACTAGTACTTCAGTACTAGTGTAAGCAGACTTTGCATAAGACATTTTTAAAACAATCTCTAAGATGGCCTGTATGAAGATTTCGACAAAGTCACAGATTTACTGATATGGTGTGAAAGGTACCTACAAACATTATTAACAAGTAATTTTTCATGTATGATACAAGATACTTGTAATAATACAATAATCCATTGAAGAGTATTAATTATATTCTAATCAAAACTACCTTGTTAATTTTATTCAAAATATTTTAATCAACACCACGTGATAGTTTGTTTCATGTCAAACAGATTGTGCTAATCAAACAGTTTTATCCCTCTGTATCAGGTGATTCTGCTTCAGTGCTTTTGCTTCCCGCAAAGAATTATATAGGAGGCCAGAATAACAGACTTGCCAGATTAGTTTTTACCTATTTCTTTCCAGTTTCCACAAAACGCTATATCATCTAGCATCAGTAATTCACTTTCAGTACCAATTCACTTTTCAGTACCTGAAAAGGTTCAACTCTAGCCATATCCATGACATCATTAATTTCTTAATTTATTCTTATAATAAAAAAAGTTATTTTGTTGATTAGATTTTCTACTAAAGGTGTTCTGATTTCATAAAGCCAAATTTACTAGAATCTAATACATTTTCCTTTAATCTATTAATACATGCTATATGAAAAAATACTCTTATCAATGTCTTATATTACTCTATCAATGTTTTATAATATATAAAAATAGTTCAGAAATGGCATAAAATCCCAGCCATACACTGGAAGAGGAAATTTTGAAGTTGCGCTTGACTTCAGCATAAGCTGAACATGTCTTGCAGAATGTCCACTCCCATTTAATTCCACTCAGTTACTTCAAAAAGGTAGTTATCAGTACAAACTAGTAAAATAATTTAGAGATCTAACAGTACCACTATCACTGAGATAAATTAGTACTAAATAGCAGTGACTAAGACTCCTAGGAGATACTTTATAATTAGAAGAATAAAGGATTGAAGAATTGGAGTATTAACACTTCCTGTATTCTGAAACTCATGCAGTTGTTAATCTACTGCTTTTATACGCAAGTCTCTATTTCCTTGAGAGTAACATAAGATGCATTATATACAGAATAGGAAAATAAGTAGAAATTCTACAGCTGGTAGATGCAAAGGGCATTTAGTGAATTTCTGGTGCTAAAATCCAAAAGTATGATACAACCTCCAGTCTTCATCCTCTCCCTCTAACACACAAGTTTATAAACTTATCGGTCAGTTCTCTTTTAAATGACAGTTCCTTACACCTCTTTAGGGTGCTCATCTGATTACATCTAATACAATCTGAGACCAAGAAACTTCAAAGAGCAATCTCAGAGCTCCCTGAAGAGCCAGTCAAAAGGTACGTTCACAGCATTCTGCTAAATACCAACCAATCACCCCAAAAATAAAACTGTATTTTTTTTTCTTTTAAAAATTAACTTACTGGAAGAACAATTTCACTACTTATTAGCATCCTATGTTCAATTCTATCCATAGAACTAAAATTTATGCATCTTACTACTCTAAACCATTCTGTAACCACGAGGTTAGACTGAGAATGACACCTTTTCCAAGTCTTGTTGAAGCTGGGTTAAGCTGCAAAGAATGCAAGGTTGATGGAGGAATGGGGAAGAACACCTTTAGGATGCTTATCTGGGTTCTGGATGCTGTTTGACTTTGCTTGCAGGGCACCAGGAATGTAAATGTGCAGAAGCCAGAGACATTCCTGTTAGTGGTTGGTAATCGAGGGGGAAAAAAAATCACCTAAGACAAGCAGAGTCCCAAGGTTTTGGTCGCTTCTTGTAGAATTACTCTTAAAGCCAGTTCAGAGTAAATCATAAACAATGTCAGGCAGATATTCACCTGGAGCAGATGAGCCTCTTAAACCTATGAACTACATAAATTGGAAAGGGAAAATATTTCCTTTTGGAACATACTGACCCATATAACAAGACTAAAAGTAATTAAACTCCACAGATGAACCAGGAGATCTCTCTTCCAAGATGCACATCATCATATTCGCTTTCAAAAAAGAGCTTTTAAGCTAAGGTTTTTGGTAAATTTCACATGTAGATGATCAGCATTGTATGTTTAAATCCAGAGTAAGAGGAATATAGCTGGAATAACAGGGTGCCAACATACCAGTCAGAAGCACACAGGCAAATATAAATGGATTATTACTACCAGAATAAGATTTATGGGTTGGTGTCCTGCCCCCTCCTTTTTTTTCTTTAGCAAAAACTGAGAGATTAAACTACACTTACGGAGACTGCAAAGGACACATTAATCCCATATTTTTCATCACTTAGACAAATAACCAAGTGTAACAAAGGTTATAAGCAGCTTAAATCAGAAATACATTTCAGATTACAGTATTTCATAATATCCCAGTTAAGAACCTATATTAAGGAAGCTGAAAAACGATATGAAAAACATTATGTAAAACAAATATATAAACACACACACACACAATATATATATGTGTGTGTGTATATAAAGAGAGACACCATATATGTATATATAAAGAGAGAGAGACACATGTAGGAATGAACAAAGGACAGAAGAATTATTTCACTTTTAGGGGGTAAGCGACATAGGTCAAATGCATGTCAGCAAAATATACACGTAATTTTTATTTTCAAACATCAAGGACTGTAAATAGGAATTTTAAATGAAGACAATTCCAAAACCATTAACAAAAAAAAAGATATACAAGCAGGCACGCCCTTTTAAATTGAGGTAACAAAATCACTCTACTTGGAAAAGTTCTACTTCAGAATCTGAAAAAATAATTAGACATAATACCTTAGGGAGGACAGAACATCTTCAACATTTGAATTAAAAAAAAATAACGACTTATTTTCTGCTGTCAAGAAGAAGAGAAATAACACTGTGATGCTATAGCAGTCTGATCTATAAGAATATAGTTAATTTGAAAACTGGGTGTTCTATAGAATATCATACTTTGCTAATTGTATGAACAAGTGACAGATGACAGAACATTTTTTTTAAATTGGTTTGACAGATGTCCTGAAGTCACAACACCAAATTTCTGTAAGAAGTCTCATCCTTTCTAAATCAAATTGAAAATTCTTGTAATCTCTTTGTCAGTCATGTATTCAGATAATATGAAATACTGCAGCCAACCTGTGGAACAGTGTCACAGGAATTTACTGTGCTGTTATACCGACTAAAATGAAAAGTACTGAGGATATCAATTCCTTACACTTCTTCTCAGCATAGAGTGAATCACCATTTAAGATCCAAAAATAATTTTCCATGTAAGGTGCTGTACACAGAACATTCCACTGAGTTAAATCTCTTTGTAGCTGGCCTTCCAGCATCATCTTTTCCAGCCAAATAACGATTCAGTTAATCAAAAGTTCTTCTCTGACAGGTTTAATACTTCTAGCAAATATCAAGTATTGTGTTCATCTCCACTGTTTTTCTAATATTTCTATATTGTTTTTCTATATTGTCACCTATAGGTCTTCCTTACGCCATCTCCAGGCTTCTTTTCCACACAAATCTTTCTTGTTCAATGTATTTGGGTAGACACCCTGGAGATCTATCTCCATAAACTTCAAGTGTCCCCTCACACTAAGGGAAATCTGCTTCTTAAATGCTAGCAAAGTTCTCAGTAGTCCTTCGGTTGCCAGCCTCCAGCCTTCAATTCCCATTGGACTACACTGAACCATCGGTTCTCTAAATGCTTTTCTGGAACAGCAAAGATATGAGACTGTCTTTAAAAACCCAAAACATAACACTAAACTGGGGTGGGAGATAATTTACCTTGTCCATAGTCATGCAGTTAGCAGTAAAGCTGCAAGAAGAACTCTTTCTGCCTAGAGTTACTCCACTTCCTTGTTTAAATACACTCAGAAATGCTATTACTGCTTTTTAACTGTTTCAAATAACCAGGAATACTACTTTCCAGATTGAAAGACTTTTACATACCTGCCCTATCAGTGTCCAGCTTGGTTACTTTCACACCTCCACAATCTCCCTCCATTTGTGTCCCATCTTCACCGATGCAGACCATAAGGACTTCCCGGTCTGGCCAGAAGACCCACCAGCGCTACCTACACTTGCTGCTACTCCAGCCATTCAGAACAAGGCCAGCTAAGGGTCTGGCTAGGCACTCATTTCTACACATATCCCTCTGTGGTCAAACAGTAACCTACATCTGTTTATAAGCAGCTGACCTGGGTAAAACAAAATGTTATCTAATCAGCCTCCTGTCTCTAAAAGCAGCTGATAAGAGATGCTGAAGAAAATGGCATAAAAATGGGGGGAAGCATGCAACTAAACTCTCCCAACTTTCAGCAACCTGTATTTTAAAGTCTTCCCAAGTCAGAGAATCTGTAAGGTTCACTGTGTTTGTAAGGCTTTGATTTACCCTCCCGGCTTCAGCCCTTTGGTGGACAGTTACATGTTTGTGCTTTGCAAGAAGTCCCACAGAATAATTAGGCACAGTATGAAGAGTATTTCCATAAATTTATTTTAGAGATGCTGCCTGATTATTTCATTGAATATCCTCTGGTTCTAGTGTTATGAGAAAAAGGGAACAATTGTTCCCCACTCAACTTCTCCAAGCCATTTATGATTTTATATATCTCAATCTGTTTCTCCTCAATCATCTCTTTCATAAACTTGAGAGCTCTAGTCTTTGTAATCTCTCCTTTTACAGAAGCTGTTTCTTACCAAAGAAGGTAAGTGCACAGTGGATTTATACAATATGTAACATTTACCATTTTGCTCTCTCTTCCTCTCCTAATCATTTCTAATATTGTTCTGCCACTAAGCACAGTACCAGCATTTTCAGCCTCCTATCACAATAATTCCCAGGCCTTTTTGTTGAGGGCTAATGGATAATTTACAGCCCATTACTATGTAAGGCGCAATAGTTTTCTCCCCTGATGTACTACTTAGAATTTATTGCCACAATTTCAGTTATCGCATTATTGCCCAGTCACCAACTATCATGAGATTCTTTAGTAACTCTTCAGTTTTAGTTTAATGCTTTAATCATTCGATGCTACAGAATTACGTCATTTTGCTATTCATTCTTTTTCCAGATTCTGGAATACGCTGAGCAGTACATATTCCACAAGGTTCTTGTTAGGCAGTGTTGGTAATCTCCCATCATCAGAAAAAAGGGGAAAAAAGAAAAAAAAAGAAAAAAGGAAAAAGGGGGGAAGAAAAGACAAAAAAGGAAAAAAGAGGGAAAAGGAGGAAAAAAGGAAAAAGGGGGAAAAAGAACTGCCCATGCTCTTTATACTGTCTTTAACCAGTCATTAATCTACACCACAAGAAAGCTTTCCGTTGAAGCCTGTTAAAAGGGACCCATGGAAAGCTTTTTGTCCAAGTATGTCCAGGTAAATTATATTAAGCAGCTCTATCACCTTCGCACACATTTTCTTCCCTTCTAAGTATGATGATAGATTTGTGGTAACCTCCCTCTACAAAAACAGTGCAAGAAAGATGAGACAGGACGAGAAGTTAACATGACATTATTCCTAAGCTGAGGGAGATTGCTACCAAAACCAAGCTCCACGGTTAAGCTCCATTCGGCTTTTTTGCCTAATAAAGTAACAAAGCTCCGAAAGCTGCGAAGAGATTAAAGACGGGAAAGATGGACTTCATCGTCCCTGAGACGGAGCGAGGGGGGACAGGGGACGAGCTGCCTCCTTGCGCCCGGGTCCCTCCCATGTCACCCAGCTCCAGGCCACCAGCGGCAGGGGAAAAACACGCCTCCCTGGCAAGGAGCGGTCCCTCTCCTTCCTCCCCTTGCTCACGGCAGAAATAAGAATTTTAACCTCCAGCTTCAGACAAACGTACACATTCAAAAGCAAAAGTTCTTTTAAAAACGGAGTCTTGACTAGGTTACCAGGAAATAAATGAATGTCTTTGAAATCCCATAAATTGATTTCAAAATCATATTTGCAATGACTGCATCAATTTGTCATCCCCAAATTATCATTTATTCCTCTAGGAAATATGAAGATTAATTGCCTGTAAAGTCCCAAAGGTGCTGAATACTAATAATATCACTATTAGTGTATATTTACTTTAATTAAACTGTAAATAAGCCTCCAGTCTTCAGATTTGAATGTCAAATGTCAATTCACTGTTTCAGAAAATCTCTTCTAAGATGTCGTGGTCAGAATATTATTTTGCTATCAATATTAGAAAAATTCTTTGCAGTTATTTAGCATTGATGATTTGTGCATCTCAAAGTGCATTTACAGATATTATACAATCTGACCACAGTAAGCTTCAGAGGGAGGCCAGCTTTATGTTTTCCATTACACAGCAAGGACTTGGGGGGGGGAGGGAGGGAGGGGGAAAGAGAGACTAAATTATTCAAGGAAACAAAGCAGGTCTCAATCTACATACCAATAGAAAATTAATTTCTAGCTCAGTATCTTAAAAGAAATGGCAGGCCTTTTTGCCTTCCTCTGTAAAAGGAACCTGAACTGCTTTATTGCAGTGACTGATTCAATTTAGCGCTTATGGCAAGCGCCTTAACTTTGTGTGTATTTTGGCACCGTGGTGGTGCAAGTTTGCACTGCTTCACCCGCAGCAGCGCGCTACTTCTGCGCTAGCTGCCTGAGAGCGAACGCGGAGCCTGCGGCGTGTAAAGCCTCTGCCGGCAGCGCGGGAAGCGCCGGGTGGGTCATCTGGGATTTTTGTTCTGGAACGATTCGGGCTGCCGTAATGAGAATCACCCGCTCCCTAAGCAAGGCCTCTCTCCTTGAGGGAAGGCGTGCTGCGCACCCCTCTCTTCTCCAGCCGCAACCCTGACACTGGGCACCTCGGGCCCCTTAGGCGCAGCCCCTGTTAGGCGGGATGCAGAAATCTGCTCAGGGCCGCAGTGACTGTGCCCTGAGCTTCCAGAACAGCTGTCCAAGCATCGGCTGCCTGTGGCTACTCCGCGACAGCACTGTATGAATCCCAGCCGGTGGCTGAGACTGCTCCAAGCTATGCCAGTCAAGTAATAACCAAGCCACCCTGCTCTTGACAAGCAGCCTCTAGCACTGCTCAATCTCACAGAAAGGTGCAGTCAATCGTTATTAGATTATTATTAGAGCTTTCCCGACCTTTGGTGCCTTGAAATTAAGCTGCTCAGACACTGAAATAAGCACCTCATTTAGGTGCAGAGTGGTAATCTCATCTTAAAGTCTAATGACTGGAAGCCATTCGGAGGTATTTTCTAAGGTATTTGAAACTGCTACTCAGTAGCTGACGTTTCCAAATTACACCCCTTCTGAACTATTCCACATATTGGCTAAAATGCCATCTAATGTGGTTCCACATGCTATGAACTACGTGGAACTTAACCAAATAACTTTTATGTTACAATACTTTGTTCACACATGAATCAGTCCACCTTCTGAGGAGTTGTAAGCATTCTCCTTAAATATTTACAACAAATATGTTGTACATGACAAGCAAAAGCGTGTAAAATAATAATGATACACCTGCAGAAGCACATGAGGTTCTCTTACCGGCACATGTACAGATTTATTCAAAAGTAATATGTTTTCATCTGTGTTTTCTGCCACACTTCATATTTGCAATAGGTAGCTTTTAGCACCCCAAAGTATCTAGTCATCAGGGTTTTTAGACTCAGCTAATCTGGAAAGAACACTTAGGTTCCCATAATACGCCCATATATATGAATAGCTAAGTGTCAAATAACTGTTTCTCTGACTTCTCTAACTGTTACTGTATTTCCACAGAAACCCTATACCAGCTTTCCCAAAGCCTAGCCATGTGAGTTGAGGAAGATGGGAAGGCGAAAGAATGGTCTGCTGCACCCACAGAGTGACAAAATATTAATTACATTTATGAAACTTCACAAACTACAGAGGGAATAATACTAAACAGTGGTTTACCTGGATGACTTCTTTCTGAATTGAGCTCCTTTTTATCAAAAAGAACAAAGATGTAACCTTCTAAAAAGATGAGCGAGTCCAACAGACGACGAACTGAGAGCGAGGAGTTCATGGCTAAATTTACATCCAACAGGATCAATCCATTTCCCAAGGGTTTTTATGTTTTGATCTATTCATTTTAGGAATTAATTAACAGTAATGTTATTTCAAGTCAAATAATATTGATATCCTTGAATGTACAGACAAGAAGAAGTGCATGGTTAAATATACATGAATGAATACAACAAACATGCTGCCCATCATTTGAAATGGCACTACAACATCTGTTCCATCCTCTGCCTGCTGCTGGAGTGAAGACTGACCCTAGAAGCAGAGTACATGCAGGGTTGGGATGAAAAATACTCATCACTACAATCTTCTTTGTGGAAATTTCCAAGCTGCATCTCTCACTGATAAATCAGTAATGTGTATTGAAGTAGCAACTTAAATATTTCTGCCCAAAGTCTATAAAGCATGACTTTAAGCCAAAGAGACTAGCAAACAGATGTTGCGATAAGCAAATGGTAACAAGTGATAAGGTTAGTTAAGTGTACGTTAATACTGTCATACTCAGTGATCAGCTATGGACTATTGGGCAACACTTCTAAATGCATCGCCTTAACCAAGGTCAAGACACGTCACCACAGGAAGAAAGTAAAGAAATGAAAGCTGCAAAGACAGTGATGAAGTCGGAACTTCAGCCTTTTCCCTGTAAACTACAGATCATTTCTCTATGACCACTAAACAGGAGTCTTCACCTCAATTACTTACGGCTCTTAAGAAACCAATTCTGAAATTTTACACAAGTTCTATAGAAAACTCAGCACTATTCACAGCCATGTTGAGAAGCTGTCACACTTTAAGGTAAAATTGTGATTCTCTTGGATTCCCTCCTCTCTTACCCCAATTTCTTTTTTTGACTACTCTTACATTTGTTCCAAATAAGAACAAACATATGGTCTGTATGCACGGCATAAAGAGGAGTTTATTCTGAATTTGTTATCATGGTACAAGAAAAAAAAATCATAAAAATGGAGGTTTATATTAGCTTCTGTGTTTAAGAATGCTGTAAGCCAACAACCAGCCAATATTTTTGGGTCATATTTTCAAACATTTCTAGGGAATAAAGTAGGAAAAGTATGCCACAAAACAATGATAAGATAATCTTAAAAGTTATCTTTTAACTGCCACTACTTGTATTAATTAGACAACTCTATTACTTAAGATTGTCACATTTTAAACTATTTAGCATTCATTCCGACTACACCACTCATGCACTAGTTTTTTACTGGTGATTAGTTTTATACATGGGTATTAAATGGGTAATTATACATGGGTATTATCTCCTTCTCTGGAGATATTCAAAACCTGCCTGGATGCGATCCTGTCTAACATGCTCTAGACAACCCTGCTTGAGCAGGAGGGTTGGACCAGAGGATCTCCAGAGGTCCCTTCCAACCTCAAGCATTCTGTGATTCTGTAAACAGAACAATTATATTAAGCAACATTTTGCATTTTCTGACCAATAGAAGTTTATCAAACTGCACTTTGTTGAATAAGCATTTCAGTCTAATCTGTACTTAAAAAAACCCATCAAATCACCATATTTGTTAAGTTGAAAAGAATAATTAATACACTATCTTGAGGTAATACTCTCAGACTGAAAAAGAAAAAAAGACACAGAATAAGGTTTAGAGTGATTCCTATCAGAAAATTAAGAAATATGCATGAACTCCTATCATTTATTGCAGAATTAAGCCTTTCTGTTCACAAATATTATAATTACTTTTGTAAATATGCTGCCTTCTTTTTAAGAACAAATGTATCATTAGGTATATGTCATGCTTCTCAGATAACTTTAAAGAATGTTGTGCCCTGAAAATAAGTACTTTAATAAACATGCATCCTTGGATAATTTGCTCAGGGAAAGTGTACTACAGCATGCAAAGAGAAAAAGAAAAGGTAAGTATGTAGGAGAGAAAAGCCTGGGAAGGATAAGAAAATCAGCACTAGTAATTATTTGCAAACATATCTGACATTATTTTATTTGAACAAAAGATAGACCATTCAAAATAGCACAAATGGCAGGTGCTGAGATGGATTAGTGGTAAGTAATCTTCCCAATGCTCTTTTGTAACGGCTGATTAAATCATTTGCAAAATTACAGGAAAGTTGTCCTCTATTTTTCTAAGAAACTCATTGTAATTTACTCTGTAACTGCCCAGCCATACTGGACATCCTATATTTTATTATTCTCATTGGGGCTGTCAGCAACAGAACATCTTAGAAGCAGATCCTTAGCATCCTGATTTCCTCTAGTGAAGGGACTCAGCATTGGAGCAAGTGTGTTTTTCTGGATGGGTCCATGGTACCCAGAAAAAACAAAGATTATAGATATTGCAGAACATACAAGACACTCTGACATGAAATACACTGCTTTCCTACCTGCTTCAGACTAGAAGCAAACTTGCAAGCAAAGGAGCAAGTTTAAGTAGCCCATGTCTTTTTGCAATACAAATCTACAAAAAAAAAAAAAAAAAAAAAAAAAAAAAAACAGGAAGGAACAATGGTTAGATAGCTGTTACATGTACCTAGCTGTATTAGCTCAATACATTTTCCTGCAATTTGACAAACTGATCTTGTTTTCTTCCAGATGCTGGAAATACAAGTTAAATAGAGCTTTTGACACACACAGTGCATAGTTCGCTACTCCCAAAGTTCACAGTGAACTTCTCAGTACATCACTAGAGAAGAAAAACAGAAATGTATAAATTGTACTTAGGCATCCACTCTCAGTAAAGGTGCTTTTACTGCTCTGCCTCTGACTCCAGCCTACCTACAGAGCCTGGCTGCTGACACAACACATTTATCATTCCAAAATGCATTATGGCTAGAAGATACCTGCACACCTACAGGGCTATTCTGAGTTGCCTTCTTGGTGAAATTAGTCCCTCCAGGATTCAGTTTCATGGATTAAAACTTCGTTAGTCTGCATTTGTTCAGAGTTGGCCAAGTTGTGTTGGATGAGTATCTAAAGTTGGATGAATATTTAAAGTTGGATGAATATCTAGCAGTGATTTTTTTTTTTTTTTTTTTTTTTTTGCTAGCCATCATTTTTTAAGGTATAGCATAGCTGTGTAGCTTTAAAATGGGGGTCATGCAGCTTCCATAAAAGTAAGCAGCTTTTCATTTACTATTTTTACTGAAAACCAGTGAAGTTTTTAAAGATAGAGACTAAATGATACTAAGATACTACCTTTTGAGTGATTAAATGTCTTTTCAAAAATGCAAGAAAGAACTGCAACTTTATTTTTTGTAGGTTTGCTCAATCTTCTGCTCCAGCTATGGTGCAAATGCAACAGCAGTTCTTGTTTTGTAAGTGTATGTTATTTATAAATATCCTCCTTGGTTATTAACAGATCTGAAAATATGGGATTTCCCCAGTCTCAGGGGTGCATCCTACAGTGTGTATTATTTTCTTTAAGGTACAGAAAGAAAATTAGTTAGCCATCTCTCCCAACCCCCTTATTTTATATCAACCTTAAGATCTTTCCATCTCTCTAGTAATGAGCCTATAACATTATACTAATTTCTCTTTATCTGACTATAGATTTTAGAATAAAGATGTCACTCCTCCCTATACTTCCTTGCTATAGGTTTTTCCCTAGTTCCCTTCTCTTACTCTTTTTTAAAGAAATTCTCAATTTTCTGTCTATATTTTTCCTCCCGGGCAATTTCACTTAAAATTTTTCTTAGTTCTAGGAAATTAGCCCTTTTGATATAAATCTGTGATTGGATTTGTCCTCTATTTGCCTATATTAAATACAATCAGGTCAGGATTACTGGTCCCTAGGCAACCATCAGCTTCCAGTCCAATGGTTAGTTCATCTTCATCCATGACAATGAAACCTCAAACTGCCTTACCATATATTCGAGGCAATACCTTTTTGCTTTAGAAAATTATACCCAACAATACCTTGTTTTATGTCTAATTGCATAGAACTTCAACTAAATGTCTCGCAAATTGAAGTCCCCCCATAACACCAGTTTTATTAACTGTGAATTACAGAGGTACTTAAAGTTACCCTTCTTTTCTCTAGTAAAATATGATGGTTGGTAACAGATTCCTCCAGTAGCATATTGATCCACATATATTCAAGAACCCATAGTTCTGTTATCAGTAACTCTAAAGAAAGTAATGAAGTGTTTAATATAGAGTGCCACCTGCCTTGTTATTCTCTCTTCTTCTTGCTTTCCTTCATAAAGTGACTGTAATCCAGTTCAAACAGTCCTACCAATTATATCGAGCTTCTTGATCACACCCTCACCTGTCATCTAGATACCTACTGTCACTGAAAAAGGAACTGCAAAATGTTCTCTGTATTATATGCAGCTTCACTGCAGTCTTTCACGACACACCAAATTGCAGTCCGTACATATTTGCCTTCGTTAACAACATCTTACAGTTCTGCTAATTTTAAAACTTCTTTTTTTTTTCCTTTTTTATGTGTGGGGGGAAGAGATCTTCCTTATATTTCTCCCCTGTCTACAGGCTGCAGCCCTGGGTCCCGCAAAACTGCACTTTGGGCTCCACCTGCGCTGGAGTACCTCCTGCTTCATAACAAATGCTTCTGGAGACACAAAAAAGGGAATGCCTAAAAATCTCCAGGCAGGTCAAAATCATCCTGCGAGCTTTTTTGTTTTGTTTTGGGGGAGGGAGGGTCCCTTCCTTTACATAAAGCAGAAATTTCTTTCCTACTTCACTAAACATCACTGACATCAGTGAATAGTCCAGTTGTGGTTTCTTTCTAATTCAATCTGATTGTGTCCATTTTAAAAAGAGGAGATGATAGTTCAAAGTGAACTGATCAGTATAGAAATTCTTTAAAAGGCACAGGATTTCTGATAAATTAATCTTCCCCTTATTTATAGTACTTAAATGAATGTTACAGTGGGACCGAGTAACAAATCCTGTCTTCTCTACTGAACTAATTACAAAACATGTTTTTATTTAAAAGTTATTGTCACATACTGCCTAACATGCATCACACTAAAGGGACATCAATCATTTTCTATCTTAATTCTTGTAAATAAGAGTTACAGTTTTGAAAAGAAAACATCTAGCTTAATTCTCAGCTTTTATCTCCTTTAATTCTCAGCTTTTATCTCCTTGACTTTGCTATTCTCTGAAAGGCAGTTGGCTATTGTCCAGCTTAATTCATGTAACATTTTGCTGCTTATGTTTAACGTAATTGCAAACATGACATGCATTCATAATTAAACCCAAAGGGTATGCTTGAAGCCTGAGGCATACGGGAAACTGCTAAAATAGAGCAGGCAGAGCAGGCAATCTCTGTAAAAGCAAAAAAGGGAAAATATACTACTGCTGAAAATAAAACAATAAAAACCTACTGTAGTTCAAACACACTCCACCGCTGTTTTCCATGAGATCAAAAACCACGTAGGCACGTTGCTAATTAAATTAAATTAAATTATACTAGCTATAAAGGACGTGAGCCTACTTAATGAGTCTGTAAATCTAATCAGAGGAATTTGTGATGGTCTGTTCTGTGTGGACAGACCCGAAAAGCTGGAAGGCTTTCAATACTACACGGCAACACATCTTAAAATCTTGCCCCGTTGCTTCTGATTCTTTCCCCCTCATCCCCTTTTTCCCAACCTGTGGAAATACAGTATCCTACATTACCCCCCAAAGTCCTTCTAAAAAATCCCCGAACGCAGGGATAGCTGTGGAGGGCTCCGCTCAGACCTCCCTTGTCACTACGAGCTTGCCCGAGAGCAACGATATGTGACAGTCCTGACAGCTCTTGGCTGTAAGAAAGGGGAACCACGACAAACCTCAAGCGTGGAAAGAGGGAAATGCGTGCCTGGAGATTAGTGATGGCAGCGTCCAGAAATGACGCTGTACGACGAGCAGCACCCCCGAGTAACGTGAGGAGGTTGCCAGCGGGAGTACAAAACAGGATACAGGGCGAAAGTAGTATTTTGTTGGGTGACTCACATCATGCTTTGGCAAAGAGACTGGTGAGTGGCCTGGCATTGCAGAGCAAACCTGGCAGGCGGAAAACCCTACGAAGACCCCGAGAAGGAGTCGGCAGCCAACCCAGCAACCGGGCAGCAGTGCTGGAGCCTCATGGAGGGAAGTGCTGGAGCCTTTCCCTCAGCGCTGACCCGGGACAAAGTTAGGTGGTGCACCCTGCCCCACACTGTGGTGAGCGGGACCCCGTCCGTGCCAGTGACCTGAGTGCCGGGGGGATGGGGCGCGGGAGCAGGGCTCCCCGGGCAGCCCCGGTGCCGGCAGCGTGACCACGGCAGGCCACGAGCGAGTGAGGGCACGTGGGTTGTGTTATCGTCTGTTACTATTTCCCATAGAGTTTTGCTTGGTATTTCTGCTGTATTAACTTCAGTTATTTCTTTAGTTAATTATAGTTAATAAAATAAACATTCGAATTAAGCAAAGGCTTGTCTATTTGACATTAACTAGCACAACCACAGGCACGGTCACCGATCGAGTGTCACAGCCCGACCGTGACAAAGTTTGGTGCACAGCACCAGGGCAGACGGCGTTAAAGGTCTCAAGAGCTGCAAAGCGATCCTCGCGCTCCAGCCCCACGGCTGCCACGGGACAAACAGGCAGAGCCCGCGGGCGGCATGAGGCTGGCCTCGCAGCAGATGAACGGCCGGCTCCTAACGCAACTAGAAACCCACTGAAACCTCAGGCTTCACTCTGAACGCAGACACGCCACAGCATCAACCACGTATTTATTTCACAAGGGAATGAGATGCTTGTGCCTATTTCCAGTTTTCGACCAGGTTAAGTCTTAGTTTTCTTTCAGAGAACATGAATGACCACAGACATTGTGCTCAGAGGCCCCAGTGACCAGGGACAATAAAAAAACAAAGGAGAAAAAGAATGCAACTCTGTAGCACAATTTGTTCCTATCTGGAAGACACGAAGATATCTTCCTATCTGCCACAAAGGAAGAAAAAAAAATCCCCTACAGGCACCCAGAAGAAAATCTTTGGGTTCCTCATAGAGCCATGGTGGGCTAATTACCAGGAAGACGTCAGCATTTGCTTAGGTAGCACAGTTTACCGCGCCGAGCAAGGCCAGGCTTCTTCCTCACACGGAGGAGCAGAGGAGCACTAAGACGGCAGCGGCTTCGGGAACAAAGCGATCTGCAACGCTGAGTATCTCACAGGATGCAGAAGATGCGGAGCGGCTGGCACTATTACCAACGCGCAAGTCCACTGTGGCAAGAGGCTCAAAAGAAAAAAACTGCCACTCTGAAGGACGAACACACTGCTACGCTCGCTTTTACAAAGCATACTGGTGCGATGCTATAAGCATGATCAGCATCATGGTGGCTTTTTTTTACCCATCTTTTCCAATCATATCTAAACGAAAACCAAAAGCGGAAGGAGATTAATTTTGATGTAGGATAGATTCTGGGGAAGAATCTAATAAAAACTGTTATAAGCAGAGGAAAGACTTGACAGCAATTGTATCAGTTTATCCAGGCAATAATAGGAGAAGAGACCGTAATACTCACATGAGGTCCCTTTTCCCATAACGCGTTTCATTTTTTCCCCACTTCTATAGCTCACGGTCCACAAAAGCTACAGTTTTACAGCAAGAACAAAGGACTTAAGAGCTATTCTGAGACTAAAACGTAGAAGCTGGTAGACTGAAAACAAGACAAAAAAACTCTACAGCTCTCACATGAGAGCACAATCTTTTATATTGTGAAAATGATGAACTCTAAAAAGCACTGGAGCTCAGTAAGACAGCTTGAATTCATTTTTCAGAAGAGTGTAAAGATTTCTGTAATTTAACTATATATTGAAATAGCATTTTGAAAATTAATGCTAAATAGCTCAGCAGTTAAGTAAATGAATAAAACATAAAAGCAACAAAGAAACCAACATTGCCATACTGCCAAAAATGGATAAAATAAATAAAACTAAAACTGCTAGGCACAGCAGAGCAAGAGAGCTGCAACAGAGCTGATTACCCTGGGGACTACATTGACTTAAGCCACTGCACTAGGTTGCCTGAAAAGCAACATGAAACACAACAAAACCAAGAGTCCGTTTGAAGCATTTTACAATATTCCTGCCCTCATGCATAACCCTCCCAACCCCAATAATTTCCAATAAAATGTTTTGTATAAAGCTTTAGGAGGAATCTTCCAGTGTCACTGTCATAGATCTAGACATGGTATATTTTGGGGGGAAAAAAGTCTAATTTACTGAAATGGTGTATGTGTAATTACAAAACTAAGAATAATTTCCTAGTGAGCAGGAATTTTTAGGTTTTGGGAAGAAAGTGAGAAGCCTGACCCTACCTATATGAATACTAGACACTTTCGTAATAGAAATTTTAGAAGATTCTCCTTTATCATGGCAAATCAGACAGACAAGGCCTCTATTAAAAAAGCACATTGACAGCACAATTTGCTTTAAGGAGTTTAAATTAGACTAAAGAAAACATGGAAGGTACTAACATCCTGCATTTCACTGTCCAGTGTGCACTTGCCACTCCGTATCTGCCTACGACATCCAGAAGCAACAAAAGTCACATCTCAAGAATTTTATAACATAAGTAATCATAATACAAGTGAAAAAGGGCAAGGGTACAAGTGAAAAAGGGTAAGAGGAAAAGTAAATGTGACACATCTGCGTATCTTCCTCCCAAGCATGGGAGCCAGGCAATAGCTGTAGGTTTTCTTACAAGAAACATAGTAACTAACAAAAACGGCAATAATACAATTTCACATGAGTACTGTTTGCCTTCTCACGTTCTTAGGTGGCATTTTAAAGTTGTGTGAAAAACAGCAAAATCATAAAACTGTTCCTATAGTTTCTTTTCAAAACATAGAGAACAAGCATACCATTATGTCAATAAGAAAGTATTAAATAAATCAATTAGAAGACAATCTAATGCAAATATAAATATCAAAGCATTTTTCAATCATATTTCAAACCAATGATTAGGAGAGCAACCCAATTCAACCTACCTGTTTAAGAGTCAATGAGCTAAATGGATTAATGTGCCTGATGGTTGTGGAACATGGACAGCTTTGTCCAAGTATCTGTACGAGTTCCATTAATAAACACATTCTTACATGTTAACGTTTCTTCGTGTATTAACATTTCTTTACTGTCACCTGTGAAATGACCCTGAATGTGAGTTAATGAAAGCATTCAACTTGCACTTCTCTCTTGCCTTGCATTATATAGAAACTATAGTAAGGCAAGTAATCTATTTCTAGCAAGCTAATTATTCTTAAGAGGTTGCTCCTTTTTCTTTAGGAGACCAAATAAAATGAGTGAGAGAATATTTAAGTCACACTATTTAAAGTGTAATTGCATAATGATGAGTCTGTAACTAGAAGTACTCCATTCCACAATTACAAGTGATTAGAACCACAAGGATGTTAATAGCTGCTTTAGCTAAAAACACTCACGTGCCTGTCAAAAAAATTTTTTAAACTCATTAAAAACACTAAAAAAATTAGTTGAAAAATATATTGGCACCACATACCACAGTATGTCCTTGAAGGAACTGGAGAAGAAAAGTGATGGCAGACTCCCCCCTCCATCCACTTCTTTTTCTCCTTATGGAAGCCCTACCCTGTCTACCAGATCTCCCAGACGGAAGATGGGAAGAGGAAGGGAATTACCCGCACGTGCTCTCTGACGAAAGAAGGGAAGGTCCGAGCTGCCACAAACCATGCGTCTCAAACCTCCCTTTCAGCAGCGCGCCTGGAATGCCGGGCTCTGTCTCCTCTCCTTTACCTTCCGTCTCAGCCCCATCTACGGGAATCACGGCACTGCTCTGAGCGCACGCTACCACCTGTGGTCACAACTACTACCCTCCAACCATCTGAAGCATGAGGGGTGGTAGAATGGGTAATGAAAGCAACACGTAACAAGTATTGACCCAGACTGCTTCTCTCTAGTTGCATCATCTGATTCATAAGATGATATACTTGTGAGTATATGCACTGTTCAGACAGGTCTAGGTAAAATGTGTTCTACATACACAAAACTGCTGGGTTCCCTCTTTGCCGATTTTCAAACATAAGGGACAAAAACACATCTCAAATTCAGCACAACTTCTTAACATCATAAACCAGAGGACTCAATCTAGGTAACGGTTACAATGGAAATGTAATGCAGATTCCACATGTTTTCCCACCAGGTTTAAAGAAAAAGAGCTATTAGAGTACAGGAGAGGGCAGAACAACAGTTAAGTAACTTCTTCATAATATCCTACAGTACAGCTGTAGAAATGTGATTAAGGCACCACAAGGTCTCATTTTCAAAGCCAAGTTCCAGTAAGTAACTGGCATGTTACAATACAAAATCTGAAACAGTAGCAGCAATTTCAGCATCAAGAACATCTCAAGAAAGACACTGTTTTAAAGTGCACCTGAGTGAAAACACATTTTTTTAAAAAAATCTAGGAACAAGCACTGAGCTTATTTCATGTCTACAGTGATGCTAGGCAATAAATCAATCCAATTTTCATGGCATTCTCTCTAAATTCTAGAACGGATTCCTTATTTTGAGCTTGAATTTTTTTGATATGCTGTCATAACAGCTTTAGAGTACTGCAACACAGCACAAATCCTTACAATAGGATCATGCTTCGGGCATTTTATTTCCAAAGATTTTTTGCTAAAGCTGTATTCATACCTATATTCATTTTCTGTACAAGCAGAATGTACAAGTAGTACAATCAAATTTCAGTAAGATACACATCTGATCTACAGACCAAAATGAAGGTTGTCTCTGTTTTGAATAAGAACACAGATTATATGTTGACTAAAAAATTCAGCAACTCAAGTTTGTAAACCTTTACAAAACCAGTTAAACCAAGAGAACAATAAAGGAAGCTATTTACTATGTTGTGTAATTCAGGATGTGTTGTCCAAGTATCTTGTCATACAATGGATCCAGATCATGCAGACAACTGTGGAGAAAGATTTTTGTCTTTGCACTATAATGTGTAATGTGTATAATGGTATATACCAGGCTCTTCCTTTCGCTCCACAAATGTATCGAAAGCAATGTGTCATTTTTCCCATGATCCCGTTTTTCCCTCTCGCCCCTGGAGCCTGTGTAGGCTATCAGGACTCTCACCAACAGAAGATAAGCACTAAATGTACACTTGGATAATTAATTTTAAATACTTGTAAAAAACTTCCATTGTACACTGTCCTTCACGCTGTGTACTCCTTTATGCTGCAGGTGACTCCAAGTGTGCCACATTCGAACTCTCAGATTCAAACTCTCTCTGGGATACAAAGCTCAGAACCTTTTGGAAAAAGAGCGAATAAGACAACTTCTTCAAGTGGAACAACACTCCTCAATACATTAGCACAGCATTTAATAAAAGAGGTGCCTCAAACTAGTTTTAATTACAAGTGACAAGGATCATAAGAAATAGCTACTTTGTACATATCAGGAATGGGGGTCATTTTTTAATGAAGCCACCAATACACACTGAGCTCTTGTGAAGTATCACTCATTACCAGAAGCAGCTCCAACTTAGGAAGTTGGAAAGGAGTTGGAAAAAGAGTAATTAATATCTTTGTATATTTATCACGATACAGAAGGAACATCTACAACATTGTCTGGAAGGCTTTTGACACCTCCTTATTTGAACCTGGCCTTTGCCATCCAAAGAGATATACATGACTATTCCTCTTGGCCTGAGGCAAACAATTGTCAGAACATTGACAAGGACCAAAACCTGCAAGAAGAGTCCAAAAATTCCTCCACTCCATTAGTCCCAACATTCCAGGCAAGCTTGACATAAGCAAACAACAACAACAACAAAACTGCACATACCCAGAGAGAGGCTGCAGTGACAGGGCATACCTAAATCGTGAAATAAAAAGATGGCCAAGGAAACAGAGTGTAAGACCCACTCACCCATGCTGTTATGGCCTAATGGCTTGATCTGTGGCTCTGTTTTGCAGAAGTCCAATTTGCTCCTTCCAAAACAATGCCTAGACATGGTTGAGCAACCAGTGTAATTCAGAGATCATTCCCAAAAAGGGCAAAAGGAAAAACTGCCCTAGGATCAGGTCCCTCTGCTCTGCACAGTCCTCCAGTATGATCCCAAGTAGACATTGAATCTTTGAAAACCTCTAACGTATTCCAAGCATGCCACGTACTCTTTCAGTTTTATACTAGAAAATGCTGTATTAATGGGCAGCAAACCCTAGGGTATTGTAGGCACAACACACTATGTATAAAACAATCACTTTTTCCCCTTATCCCAATATTATGTCTTCGACTGATGGGGACCCCTCACAGGATTTAGATCACAAAGCACTCGTAATCTGCATGTAGTCTGGTCCTCTCTCTCTTGTTCACCTGTTCAAATGACAGCATTAATACGCCTACAGACTTTCTATGCCTTCCTGTTCAGTTCAGCCTCTATCATTTTATTCTCTCCACCAGTGATTCCTCTTCAGCCCATGATTCCATGGGCATTCATGAAAATCTCTACATGTACTGCTCAAGCTAAGAGTGCTTTCCATCATTTCCAGGACCTGCCCATATGAGGCAAGAGCTGGGCAGACAGGCCAGCAGTCAGAGACAGCAATTTCTTTCATAGCCGGTTCTTCCAGAGGCTTGTTTCCACCCTATCTATATCTATAACTTTCATGAAGAGTGGCACACTCCAAACAGATGCTCAGTTTTGGCAAGAGGGAGCTGGATCCCCGCATGCACAGTGGTGTACGCTGACATAATTAGAAACATAGCCACACAGTCCCTCTTTTAGTGTAGAGGCCATATAGAGCAAAGTCAGTCCTTGCAGAATCTCTCCCTAGCATCTCTGGCAAATTTACAAACCAAATCCAGGCAAACCCTCAGTAGATCTTGTTGTCCTACTTCCATCAACATCAATGAAGCTATGAAAATTTAAGGCAGCAGAGGATCTTGCATCAGACAGACATTAATAAATGTCATCCCACTCAAAATCTTGCACTCTGATCCATATGAAATAAATCAGCTTTGCATACCTCAAATATTGACTCTTCTCTTGTTTTTTATTGTATATATGATACATGATTCCCATTGTATATGACAATGAAAATCAGACAGATCTTTAGGGAGGAAGACAGACCCTCAAGGGATTATTTTTGACGCTCATTCCAAGCTTTAAATGCTTAACAAAACCTGTCAAAATTTCTCACTGCCTAGTAATCTAAGCACAGAACACCTGAAAACATTGTATGAATTTCCACAGCCACTTGTGCCACTGATCAAAGAATAAGATGATCAAAGGAAACAGTCAAAGATCTTAGTTTTATTTATATAGAAACAGACATCAACAGTCCGGATTCTTGGCCAAAGCCTCTTTGAACATTAAGTACTACATCTAGCAAAGAATTTGAGAGTTAACATCACATTAAAGCCTGAGAACCTGTGCTGTGTGCACAGCACAGAAGACGGAATAAAGCTACTTTTTCTATTATGAAACAAAAAATGACCTGTTCTTCTGAAAAGCAAAGGCACACTTTTACAAGTGATTGATAAAAACAAGAAAAAAACAAATCAAAATGACAAAATCAACCAGGAGGACTCACTGTGGACAGCAGTTTTGAAAAGGGAATCGTCACTGATATGCTCAGAAGGGATACCAAAATTATCAATGAAAATGGACTCCAAATGATGGGAAAGAACTCTTCCTGCTTCAACAGATACATCAGCACAGAAAGTTATAAACCCACGCAATATATAAAGCCCATATAATATGGGCCCATCTAACTGATTTCGTATCAGTTTAGTAATTTTTCTTTTCATATTTAGTAAGAAATATCAGTATGAATAGTATGAAAAGAGAGGTATTCACTTCCCTTGTGAAAATACAAGCAGTCAGTGTCAGCGGCACATGCCTGCATGTGTTTTGTTGTGACAGCTGCCTTTTTGGCAGATTGCTTGCATTCTGAGCTTTTGGGGGAGTTTTTTTTTTTTTTTTTTTTTTTTTTTTAAGGTTTTAACAATATTATTTTCTTCCCCACTATCACAATTATCTTAGACTGCTCAGTGAAAAGTAAAATGTTAAAAAGTAAAGACGAATCAACAGAAAAATACCAATTTTATTCAAAAGGAATGATCAAGTTTGAGGAGAGTAAAAACATTCTTCTCTTATAAATCGTCTACTACATATTTGAGACTCTGCGGGTATGAGTCAGCTCCAGATAAAGATACCTAAATATAAGTGTTGGCACTCCTGTAATACTGAGATCTAGTTAATATAGTCAGTGCATCCTAGGGAGCAATTCAGCCCATCTTCAGCACACACATATGGCTGGTCAGTTAAATCACCCTTTAGGCACTGTCACTGTAATGACTTGATCTCCTTTGGTTAGGCCAGGAGGCTTAGGCGCATTGACAAATAACTCAATAGAGCTATTTTCATGCAGGTCTCTTAATGAGGTGTAGGCAGTGAGAAAGATTTACACAATCCAAGTTTTTTACATGTCTTATTCTTTGGCAAGACAACACCTGAGAAGGTGCAAAGTGTCTCTTCTCCACTGAAAACAGAAAACTGAAAGTGCCAGAGCCAAGGCAAGCAGTGCCATTACCAGCTTGCTCAAGGATGGGCACACTATTTGCTGACAGAAACCAGGGAAATGTTTAGACTTTCACAAAACAGTCACATACACACGAATAAAGGATGAGCAACTTGTCAAACAAGGAGCTCTGCTAGACCATGAGTAAGACGCTTTGCCTGGTATGTCCAGATGACACCCTGCCTGCAGAGAGGCAGTCTATTCTGCCAGTCACACCAGACAGAATTACTGAAGGATACCTTCACACTGTTAGATGTTCCCTTCTAGTAAAACATATACATAGCAAGCACGTCTAGCTGATCTCATTTTTCTAGAATCAGAATTTCTTGAGGCCAATGCTACATCCAGTTTGATATAGAACATTTATATCTACAGATTGTAATCATCACTGGAAAGTCTGATGCAACACTCCCAGGAAGCCTTCCCATTTAAGTGGTGATGATGTTATCAAACTTCCATAATGTAAAGGAAGATGAGATACTTGCTCCACTGAGTTTTCAATCTAATTGCAATATAGAAATTGCATCTGTTTTTTTTTTTTTTTTTTTTTAATCAAAAAGGCTTTTCACAAAATGGGAATTTCTCCGGGAAAAAAATCTAATTACTATTATTATTCTAGTTCTAGGTTACTTCCAAGCAAAGATGCTTTTGTTGTTATTACTCCCTCCACCTCAAATAAGAAAAATTACAATAAAAGCTACTTTTCTCTCCCCCACCACATTCCTCAAATCATTTTTCTGAAAAAGAAACTGTTCAAAAGCCAATTGTACAAGGTTAGTTACACCAAACAAGGCAAGCTCCTATGCAAACAGGTCAAAAACCACAAATGAAAACTGTGGCCTTACTATTTGGCTTGCTGAAATGATATTCTTAAATGAAATCAAAGAAAATAGAACCACCTCCTCTCCCCCTTCAACTCCACATAAACATCACTATTTTCTCTGTGCCACCATGTACAGTCTCCTTATCTTCAGAGTATCTTTGGAAATTTTCAGAAATGATTCTGAAATTACATCTTGTCAGACGGATGACTGAAACCTGGCTAAGTCAGTCTTTCCAGCACAGGAAAAAGGCAAGAAGAAAGAGCAGAGCCAGGAGAGAGAACCAGGCTAGCCTGTATCACTGCTGTGACCCAGGGCCTCCTCAGAAGCAGGACGGTCAGCCGTTTTGCCACTCCAGCCCTGTGCTGTTTCGACAACAACCTCACCTACGCCTAGAATCAGTTCTCTCTGTGGACTTCATTTAATATAACCATATTTTTATCCAGGTCTATATTTCTGATGTCAAGTAACACCACTGCTGCTAGCTCTCTTCATACTAGAGTGTGTCTATATAGTAGTAGAGGTGTCTATAATGTCTAGTAGCCCCCAATATTTATTCCAAAAAACTGTCTTTTTAAGAACAGTACTTGTAAGAACTGTGCCAACTTCCATCTATCTGACAGGTATTTTAATGCTTCCATAAGATATCCAAAAGGTGAAATAAAATATTACATATTTTAGTATCACAACTGTAGACTACTAATGTGACAGAACAATATACTAACAGAGATTATAGAACTAGTCAAATGACACATTAAGTACTAAAACAGCAACTTACCAAAGGCCTTTCACACTCAATATTGTTAGTTTTCACATGTTCATGTTGATATTTGTTTTAACAGTAAAAAGTGAAATGGTGATTTCAACTCTATAATCACCAATTAGGTGGCCCAAAAGTAGATTGAGGAGATCATAGAATACAATAATGAGCAAGAACTATGCTGAAAATGTAAACTTTCTGCTTAAGAAAGTACCCTCAAAGAATAAAGCTTGTAATTTAAACAGGTTATGTGGAGATACATTAAAGCAAGGCAATTAACTATTAAGGAGTCCAAAGTGAAGTACTTTAAGGCATACAAGAAACACAGATGACACTCCCTTTTGATATGAATAAATTAGCATGCTATTAGCTTCAGTAGAGTGTCCCATACGGGTTGCCTGAGGTTGATTAAAGAGCTTCTGGCAGTAATGGCAAAGTCCAGTTCCTTTTTTTCCTCTACTTGTCAAGAGACCACGGAGAGTGGTCTGCTCCCACTTATTTAGCTGGCTATAGTATCTTAGAAGTAAAGCACAGTGCAAGTAGAGATAGGGAGGAAGGGAACAACTGAAACACTTGGCGTTTCTCGTCTTCACCCAATTACACCAACACCAGACCCTCACCCAGCACCTACTCCTTCCCATCAAGTATCTCCTGCCAACGCTTGCTCTTGTTTCCTCCTATGACAGTAGGAGAGTAGAACTAAGATCTTTGTGGTCTTGTCAGCAAAGGCTTTGAGAACACCTGATATTCAGTAATAGTCCTGTTAAATATAATTATTTGAGGCAAAAGATTAATCTAGTATCTCAATATACCAAAATTAATTTTCAATTTTCTAAATGAATGCATTATCTTTATTATTCTATTATCATGAACCCATTGAGATATACTATTCAAGCATATGTAAAAATAAATAACATCCCATTTAGACCCTTCTTCAGTTTTTACACAAAATCTTCTCCAGGGTGTTTAATCTCCATCTGCTCTAATAAGACTGGTCACACCTACTCTCTAGGAATCCAATCTCACTCAGGTTACAATCAGTCTGATTACCATATGCTTTCATAACCACTGTTTTCACACTGCAAGGTTTACAATGCAAATGGAATACAGGAAGAAAACAATAAAAAAGGCCAATAAAACAAAACAGTACTTAGGAATGTAATTATCAGTGAAACGTTGCAGTACAAGCTGCTTCTCCTTACTAGATAATCAATAATGCAGTTTCCAGATCTTAATTATGTTACAATTAGCTGTGCAAACTGTACTAGAAGTTTTATACTTTCTTTTATTTGGTTAGTAGGATTTGAAAGTATTTAGAGTAAGTGTAAAGTAGTCCTTCTGCTCATCAGCTGTCCTACACGTAACATTTCTGAACATAAACTGACCATAATGACTCTATTTCCAGAAGCAACCACCCATTAATGCATACTTGTGCTTGATGAATTTTGTTTTACTGCTTTTTCCTCTTATGTTACTCTTGCAATAAGTACTTAGAGATGTGAAAACAGGAAAGTATCCAAAGACATAAGAATGAAGACTAAATTGGGGGTTGGGAGGAGGCAGGGTGTTAATGCTTTTATTCAGACTTTCTGAAATCGCTATAATCCCTGGCTAATTACATACCATTTAGGTTTTTCCTATGCACTGCAGCTAGGTAGAGTGATTCTATTGGGCTAATCAAGCTAGCATTAAACTACCTCAGCTGGATACTCATATGTCTGAAAATTAAGCAATAGACCTAAATTCAGCATCTGAATCTGCTGATACCACTGTATTTCCAATTTGTAACTCAACTCTTATAACCCCAAAGCTAGTGTATACCATATCCGTGCTGCAGTTGGTTCTGACTGTTGGCTGAACTAACCTTTACATAACCAGCAAACTGCTGGTGCCATATCTGTAAAATAGTTTAAGTATCTGAAGGGACAGTGTCAAGGGGATGGGGCCAATCTCTTTTCAGTAGTGCCATGCGATAGGACAAGAGGCAACAGGCACCAACTGAAGCACAGGAAGTTCCACCTGAACGTGAGAGGGAATTTCTTCCCTGTGAGAGTGACGGAGCACTGGCGCAGGTTGCCCAGAGAGGTGGTGGAGTCTCCTTCTCTGGAGATCTTCAAGGCCCACCTGGATGCAACCCTGTCTAACATGCTCTAGGTGACTCTGCTTAAGCAGGGGGGCTGGACTAGATAATCTCCAGAGGTCCCTTCCAACCTTACTGACTCTGTGATTCTGTTTATACATATTAGAGATCTATCTGTGATTGCCATCCTAAACTTCCACAGTGAAAAATATCTAAACTCTAGTATGTTTCTCAGCTCTTCTGGATGCTTACAGATTTTGAACACAACCACTGGCTTCTGTCTCTCATTCAAACCCCACAAGACTCTAACATCACTTTCCGTTACTCTGACCCTAAAGTCCACCAGCCTCTGCAAGGCCTACCAGAAACACTGTTCAGCTTTACCTGTCTGCCTTCACTCATCTTCACAACTTCCAATAATTCAAGCACAAACTCTACATAGCTCCATCCTTAGTTTACTTAATAAATGTCATGGGCAAACTACTTGAACTGAGAACATACATTTTTCTGAGGAAAATTCTGTTTGTAAGGGATCTGTGGACAATGAAACCTGCACATAAATTCCCAAGGACATTTAACGTTAACACTATTAAAATTAACCACCTTTACCTCCACTTGATGCAGGTTAGGGGTCAGATTAGGGATCATTTAAGCAAACCTGACATCCACAAGTCCATGGGCCCTGATGGGATGCACCCTCGAACACTGAGGGAGCTGACTGACATCATTGCAGGGCCACTCTCCATCATCTTTGAAAGGTCATGGAGAACAGGAGAGGTGCCTGAGGACTGGAATAAAGCCACCACTCCACTGGAGACCACTCCAGTCTTCAAAAAGGGCAAGGAGGACTCAGGAAACTACAGGCCAGTCTGCCTCACCTCCATCCCTGGAAAGGTGACAAAGCAGCTCATCCTGGATACCATTTCCAAGTACATGAAGGATAAAAAGGTGATCAAGAGTAGTCAGCATGGATTCACCAAAGGAAAATCATGCTTAACCAACCAGAGAGCCTTCTATAATGAAATGAGTAGCTGGGTTGACGAGAAGAGAGCAGTGGATGTTGTGTACCTTGCCTTCAGCAAGGCTTTTGACACTGTCTCCCACAACATCCTCCTAAGTAAGCTCAAGAAATGTGGGTTAGATGAGTGGATAATGAGGTGGACTGAGAACAGGCTGAAAGGCAGAGCTCAGAGGGTTGTTATTAGCAGTGTAAAGTCTAGCTGGAGGACTGTAGCTAGTTATGTTCCCCAGGGGTCAGTAGTGGGTGCAGTCTTGTTCAACTTACTCATCAATGACCTGGATGAACAGACAGAGTGCATTCTCAGCAGGTTTGCTGATGATACAAAACTGGGAGGAGTGGCTGACACACCAGAGGGCTGTGCTGCCATTCAGAGAGATCTGAACAGGCTGGGGAGTTGGGTGGAGAGGAACCTCATGAAGTTCAACAAAGGCAAGTGCAGAGGCCTGCCCCTGGGGAGGAGTAACCCCAGGCACCAGAACGGGTTGGGGGCTGACCTGTTGGAATGCAACTCTGTGGGGAAGGACCTAGGAGTCCTGGTGGACCACAAGTTGACCATAAGCCTGCAATGTGCCCTCGTGGTCAGGAAGGCAAATGATATCCTGGAGTGCATGTGAAGACTGTTGCCAGCAGGTCGAGGGGGGTGATCCTGCCCCTCTACTCAGCCCTGGGGAGGCCACATCTCAAGTACTGCATCCAGTTCTGGGCTCCCCAGTGCAAGAGAGACATGGAGCTAATGGAGAGAGTCCAGCATAAGGCTATGAAGATGATTAGGGGACTGGAGCATCTCTCCTATGAGGAAAGGCTGCGAGAGCTGGACCTGTTCAGCCTGGAGAAGACAAGACTGAGAAGGGATCTTATCAATGTCTAGAAATATCTTAAGGGAACATGCCAAGGGGATGGGGCCAAGTGCTAAGGGGTGCTAAGTGATACGACAAGAGGCAACAGGCACCAACTGAAACACAGCATGTTCCACCTGAACATGAGGAAAGACTTCTTTCTTGTGAGGGTAAGAGAGCACTGGCCCAGGTTGCCCAGGGAGGTTGTGGAGTCTCCTTCTCCAGAGATATTCAAGGCCCGCCTGGATGCAACCTTGTTTAACATGCTCTAGGTGACCCTGCTTGAGCAGGGGGGGTGGACTGGATGATCTCCAGAGGTCCCTTCCAACTTGAACCACTCTGTGATTCTGTAATGACAGCATAGTGCTTGTTTTTCAAACTCATGCTAGCTTCACTGCATTGCGAAGTAGCATATAGTGTTAACACTCCCTCAGTGTCCATTTTGTCAGTGTCACAGACCAAATGACTACCAGCTTCCAGAACAAAGACCTACATAATAAGAACACAGACATGAATCTACATACAGCACGTAGTTTTCAAAAAAATATGTAGGCCCATGTGTTTGTACATGAATATATTTAATTTTAGGTAAAGGAGACAAAGCCATCAGTTGAAATGCTGTCTCATTTTCAAACAACATACATACTGTTCAAAACTAAGGCAAAGAAACAATGTTTACCAACTTATAGGAACATAGCCCACAATATTCCATATATTGTGCCATACAAACACTTAAGTTTAAGACTTCTGAATCTTCAGACTTCCCATTGCCACACAACCACTGTAGACTTTCAGAGATATTGAGCACCTACTTCTTACTCTTTATAATAAATCCCTGCTTTGCATAGGCAGTCATCTATTGCAGCCGAAAGAACCCAGTGTAAAACATTGTTCTTATGAACACAGTTGTGCACAACACATTAATTAAAAACACCAATAATTATGGGCATCTTTGATGCACCACCTGAGTACTAGCTGGAATCAGAATGGCATTCATAGTAATTAAGGCAGTCTATCAGTCCAATCCCAAGAGAACCACCTGAGGTTTCTCATTTTTCCACCTCCCTCATCAAATATAATTTCTGCAAGCAAATACCTCTTGTCCCTCTCACTCTGCTAGAATGCCAGCTGCATTGCGAAAGGGAAGGAAACGGGAGAATGTTTCAGTTTCATACTACAGAGAGACTTCTTACTCTTAGAGAAACACATTCAAAGGTGAACTTACTACTAAGATTTTGGTTTATTATACACCAGACATCTCAAATTTTATGTTCCTTCAAATACTTTCTATGCACAGATCTAATGATGGGACAATTTTCAAAAGCTGGTCTCTTTTCCTCCCTTCAAAGCCCCATTTCTCCTTGGTGTTCATAGTTCCTCATAAATGGGGCACCAAGCAAACAGCTTGCTCAGCTGTTACAAACTAACTAACTGCAGCTGATTGATTCAGAATTACATGCTGTTGCTGTTATTGTTTGGAAATCAAAATTATCCTTGCTGACAAATCAACTACCTCAGCATTTCATCAGACATTTACAGCAATATGAACACACTTTATATGGCATTTACATATTCTGAAACTCAGCCTGGTTTGTACACCAGTACATTCTAGTTTTAAGAAATAAATACAGATGGTTTCTTAATGACAGGTTGCATTTCCCATCAATAAGATCATAGGCATTATTTTTGGTCTTAAATAATATAAAAGTTCTCTTTATTTTTTTTTAAGTTCATTTATCAAGCATAGTTTTCAGATTCTGAAAAATTAATTCTGTATTTTCCATTTCAGAAGAGAGTTGGTGATCCTCTTATCCTCCCGCCATTTCATTCTCATTCAAGCGTAATGAAGCAACATGAAATCACTTTGCGGAAGTGTCAAAAAATCTCAGTTTTTCATTCTTCAGTGCTTTTTCATAATACTGCTGCAGAGATGACAGAGGCCACAGTAAGGAGCTAACAAATAGGCAGGTATAACTAGAAGGGGCATAGACCAGAAAATAAAACTGTCAGTGTTTTTTTCCCTTCTCATTCTGAGAAAAAGACTTCAACTCAAAGGACTTTAAGGAGTATATTTGGATCTTAGGCAATGCGCTACAGCCCAATGCTCTGCTTCGTAATGATGCAGCCGACTTCAGCAGTGCAACGCTGGAGCTGAATGTAACTCACAGGGTCCAGGAGGCAGCCGTTAACAGTACTCAAAGAACTTGGGTATTTTAAGAATCGTGCTTTCTGCTCAGCTATGCAAAGCACTAGGAAAAAGGTGATCTTTTAACTCATTTCTTATTTTCATTCCTCAAAGCTCAGAAATGTACTTTTTCTTTAGATACTTCACTGTCATTAAATTTGAAGGGATAACATGATAGTACACAATTGGTGTGGGGCACTTCAAGATCTAGCACTGCTGCTTTCTGTAGTCTTCATTTAGTCTAATTTTCACATAGGAAAAAATAAATGCTCAGCTGTAAAAATGTAGCAGAACTGTATTAACAGATGCCTCTAATCTCAGCATTTCCTGATAATTAGGTTATGTGAAAGAACATCTCCATTAATATGAAAGAAATTATACTAATAAAAGCTTTTGAAACACAATGAATAGTGGTGTAACCTGTTGTATTAGTCACATTATAAGGAAAAAACCACCGGAATAATCAAATAATGTAATGCAACAGTATTTAAAGCTTGAGTCTGATATGAAGATCCCAAACACTCAAATAAAGGCTTTCCTGACCATCACTCAGATCCTGTAGACACACACATTTCCACATAGACTAAAATTACTATTCTGCTCAATATCTAACCGAACTATTATTGAGAAACTACAAACTATAAGTCAACTTTTGGATCAGCAGTGGAGGTAAGATTTTTGGAGCTTTTGTTTTTACTAGTGAGAGTAAAATATCCAAAGGTATTATTTCTATTATCACTGGCCATTTACCTCTCGAAAGTCTTACATTATATAAACATTTCACTCCTGTAGTGGAACTATGGTTTCTTGAAAAGGAATCCAGTATTGCCATGCTGAGCTTTATCACAGTAAAAGGCTGGCTCCTAGCTGTGTTCATTTATTGCAGTATTATGAATTTCACTTTCATATTCCAAACCAGACAACTAGAATAGATTTGTGATAGCCAGTAAACTGAGCACTGGGGTGCCTAAACCATCCAACAAGAAACACCAAAGAAAGGGATGTCTGCCTCTCGCAACTTCAGATATCTGCTTCACGGCTGCAGTTAATATCTTTTAGAAGATGTGGCCCAAGTTGCTGTGAACTGAATGTCAATTCACACTGAAATAACTTTCTTTATTGACTGCTTAAAGTATGATTTTCTCTGAAACAGAAAACATGAAAAAGAGGACAAAACCTAAAGCCACATGACTTTTCTCTCCCATCTGAATGCCCTTAACTACCAAAGCTGGAGAGTCTCATTTCCTCTGGCCTGTCCTCTTCCTAATTCTATGAAGTTTGAGTTACTCAGATCCTCTTAAAGAAGGAAAGGAAGATTGACTGCTTTTACTTAAAACATCCCAGAGTCCTATGACCAGGACAGTATTCTAAGATAGGGAAAATATCTGTTCAAACAACAAGTCGCTTAGCTTTCCTGCGAGGTTTACATGCAAAACTAACAAATTTATTTACAAGGAAAGAATGACAGTGTTCTTAAAAAATGCAATAAAAAGAAAAAATCAACTATAAGCTACAGTTCTCACTTCTCCCTCCCCTCCTGGGGATGTATTTTTACATTTTGTCAAATTATGGACCAAGAATATTTCTTTTAGGAAACAGAAGTGAGCCAGATACACACCCGTGTGCATTGTTTCAACCAGCTTAACCGAGTCCCAACTTACCAGGCTGAGAAGAGTTGACATTTTTGCCAAACTAAGCAGGTCTCCACTTTCTGAGCGATTGCTCTACCAAGCCGAACGAGAAGCCTGGCCCTGGCTAACGCCCTGGGCTCTACCAGCGCATGGAGAAACTTTTCGCAGTCAGCTCAGCAAGCACTGGAATGCACTGGGGTAAGCACTCAGGGAAAACTTGCCCAAAACTAAAGTATTTATGCTGTCTCAAGATAGAATTCTTCTAAAATGAGTTTCCGAAATTTTGCCTGAGCAGCACTTTAGTCATCAAAATGGATTATTGATTTCTAACCTATACACACTATAGTATGAACTTTTTTTAAAAAGTAGTAAACTCAGCACTTAAACTAGCTATAGAAACAAATGCTGCATTTAGTAAAAAGAAAAATCCTTCAGTGGAAAAGTCTGTTTTGGACCAATAGTTCACTACTGCGATATTAATCACTTAATTATACAATTAGATCATTGAAATGTTTGTCAATTGTTATGGAAGCAAAACCCCTTATATTTTATGCCTTTGCTTTTCTGATTCTTTGACAAAAAATTAATTACGGTAGAATAATTTAGGGCATAAAAAAACAGGAAAAACAAATATTGCATAATTATTTCCCCATCATAATTGAACATTCAGCTTCATACAGAAAATAAGTACATACCACAATCGTATCAAGACAAAAATGAAATAAGCTACATTTGAAATTTAGTTATTAATAATTGAATCACAAGGACAAAATACAGCCTTACTCAGTTAGAAATTCTTAAGCATCATATCAGTAATCAATGTCTAAAAACAGTGAGAGAGAGAAAGATAAACAGAGAAAATCAGCCTATTTAAACTAAGAATTGGAAATTTTTGTCACAACAGAAATCTGGGATTAGCATTTTGGGTCATGTATCCATTCTCCTCAGGCCCCCAAGATCAATATTTTAAGGCCTTACTTGCTAAGAAGAACATAGGCAAGCTTATAATAACTGTTAGAGAGAAAAGGCAATCTCTTACCTTCTACTGCTGAACCAGAGGAACAGACAAAAGGAGCCAAGTCTTATTTGCATGTTTATAACCTAATGTAACTGAATTGGGGTGAATAAAATTAATGGTGTATCTTTACGACACCTCCAAGGAGGCAAGGCAATGTATTCACCCCCTAAGCAAGCAGTCATCCTAACAAACACCAGGACTGCACACCCTGCTAATGGAATTACCAAACTATCAGTTGTAAATTCAAGTGTGAGAAAATAAGTTTTGCCCAAGTTAACAGAAAAATTCATACGCACTTTTAAAGATGTAGATTAAATTTATTTGTAAACATGACCTATGTGTGACAATGTTTGTAAGCAATAAAGATATTTTATAGGAGCAGATTTTGGGTTGTTTTGAGACTGAAATTAGTGATACTTTAATAGGAAAAAAAATAATGTTCAAAGGAAAAGGTCAACATTCTCAGCACTTTCCCTTCATTTTGGGTGCTTCAAAATTCTCTTCATGACTGAGTAGCCAACTCAAAATAATCTGATACAGGTCTTGAAATATTTTAGTGGATATGCTAACAAGTAAAAACCTTGCAACGTTACTAAATTTTAAACCAAAAAAAAGTTAGTATATAAAACAGCACTATATCCCTCTTCAACAGCAGAGGCATGTTTCACACATCTGCAAGTAGCTAGGACTGTGGTCCTGCTGAAAAATGAGTTTTTAATCTACAGAAGTTAACTTTTTGAGAGAAAAAAACTTCCTTTTCATGACGAAATGCCAACAATCAGGCAACCAGTTACTTTATCTTTTAGACAGATGTTCATGAAATCAAAGAGTTTGTTGACACTGTTGCCTTTAAGAAAGGAAGGGAGACTTCACTCTTAAATACGTTCTCAGAGGAATCCTGGACCATGACCTGGCCGGTTGTGCCACAGAGCAGAATTATGGGAAAAATACCCGCACAGTAGACAGTATAAAATGGACCAAAAATGGTAATCACACACAAAGTATGATGTCCAAATAACACTTGACATATGAACTGGGGGAAGGGGATTTTCCCTACCTTTAGGTGATTATAGCAAGAAGAGTATCTGAACAGATCAAAATCAAGAGTTGATAAGTATTCCAAACTCTTCAGCCAACAAAAAAATGTAAAACATTTTTCAGGCCCCAAAACCTGTATTTTGATCACTGGCTTTGCCTACTGATTGACTATTATCATAGATGACTGTTCATCAACAACATGAACTAGGATTAAATTAATTGAAGAAACACTTTGAAATACTAGACATCTCAAACTTTAGTTATTAGAAGAAAAAAGAGAGTGCAAATGAAAATTTCAAAATGGTGACTAGATAAAGTTAGACAAGAGATGCACCAGTGATGCTTGTCACTTCAGAAAACTCCCATTAGTCCCTAAAGTAACACAACACATAACACAGCATGTAAGGACAACAAAGGCTAAATACCGCCAATAGCCTCTACTAGATCTGAGCTTCTACTTAACCTCAATAGGAAAGGATCACTACTCCTCTTTGGAAACTGCAGGCACATGATTGAATTGTAAGGGCCACTTGGAGAACAGAAATACAGGTATGTTATTCCTAGAGATGAGAACTAGCAGTTTACCAAATCTTTTTTTTTTTTTTTTTTTTTTTTTAAGGCATTCTTCCTTTTGAAGAGGTAAATTTTGCTTTGATTCTTTTCTTATAGACAAAACAGATTTTGACAATGCTTTCAGTGGAAGAAATGGATGAGAGAAAGGAGACATAAATAGAAAGGCACTCATTTACCTAGGAGGAACATTGCTATTGATAAAAACTTTTAGTGACTGATTACTCTCAGGAGGGTGTGCCAAACTGTAATGAAGATGCTCCTAGCGTGGTAATTGTGACTGCTAATGCTCTCAGCCACATCACAAGACTGAAGCAGATCACACAGATACTACCTAAATCACAGCATGAAAGCAAATGAGACCGAAATGCATTCATATACAACTCAAGAACGACTCTTCCTAATTAGGTATACTATCCTCACATTCGGTGAGTGTGTTGCTGGACAGGTCTGTCACTTTTTTAATTTGTAGTTTGTCATAGTATAGCCTAAAGGTAATTTCAGTGAAAAATAGAAACCTATCTCCTATTGCTTGCATTCAGATCTCATCTTCACTCAACACGAAGCAACTCCCCACTGTGACCTCAGTTTTTACACCTGGAGGCACAGCATTTCCAGCAGAGCGCCACCAAATGAGCTGATTGTTCTCCTAGATAAAAACAAATATAAATTGTTTGGAGGCTCACTGTGGAGATGGGTGTTTCGCATACTATGTGCATTACTGATGCACTAGGTGACATTGGATAAGAAGATGAGGGAAAGGAGAACATACATGTTAGCACAGAATGGTACTAAGGTTTTATCAGAATCGTTTTTTGCAGGAGATGTAGTTGTACAAACGGTTAAACCAATTAATTATGTACTCCATCCCATAAGTCTTAATGTAACTCCTAAGTTTATACTGTCTTATGCTCCATACCTACTACATGGTAGAGGTTTTAAACGTAATTAAAAATTATGAAGTTTAATACTCGTATATATACTTTTCATATATTTGGAGAGCAGACCAGAAAACATCTAAGAGTTCCCCCCATCCAAATGACTACCAGTCAGTAGTTCGCAGTATCAGAACAACTTCTTTTGAAGGTGAGGCTGTCAAAGTAGCATGAAAAATGCTATTTCAGAGCAACTGTGTAATTCTAAATGGATATCATTCTCCACAGGACTTTACCACTGTATCTGTAAACAGTTAAGGTCTCCACTAAGAAAGTTGTCTAAAAATATTAAATTTATTTAAAACTGGAAATCTTT